>NC_088885.1:78806175-79159925 GCF_037157495.1 Lathamus discolor
CCTGTGTAGCCAGTTCTCCCAAGAGCTTCCTCAGGGGGTCTACATTGTCCCTAGTCTGTCTTTTATTTGCAATGTACCTGAAGAATCCCTTCCTGTCATCTTTCTCATCCTTAGCCAAGTTTAATTCGAACTGGGCCTTAGCCTTCCTAACCTGGTCCCTAGCTTCCCGGACAACATCCCTGTATTCTTCCCAGGCCACCTATCTTCACTTCCATTTTTTATAAGCCTCTTTTTTCCTTTGAAGTTTCCTCATCAGCCCCTTATCCATCCAAGGAGGTCTCCTGGCCCTCCTGCTGCACTTCCTTCTAGTTGGGATGCAGCACTCCTGAGCTTGTAGCAGGTGATCCTTGAATACCAACCAACAGTGTTGGGCCCCCCTGCCCTCCAGGGCTATATCCCATGGAACCTTACGAAGCAGGTTCCTGCAGAGGCCAAGGTCTGCTCTCTTGAAGTTCAAGGCAGTGAGCTTGCTGCAAGCTCTTCTCACTCTCCTGAGGATCTAGTATTGAACCATCTCATGATTGCTAATCATGACATCAAGGCTGCCCTGGGGCATCACATTTCCAACGAGTCCTTCCCTGTTGGTGAGCATGAGATCAAGCATGGCACCTCTCCTTGTCGGCTTCTCTGTTACTTGCAGAAGGAAGTTGTCTTCCACACAATCGAGGAACCTCTTGGATTGCTTGTGCCGGGCCATACCGTCCCTCCAACAGATGTCAGGGTGGTTGATGTCCCTCATGAGGAATGGGCCTGTGAGCATGAGGCTGTTCCTATCTGTCTAAAGTAAGATAATAAGTAAGATAAAATGAGATAACTCCTTTCGCTTTAAAAAGAGTATACATTTATAAATTTGTAAACTGTTTTGCATTATTAACTGGTATAATATCAAAGTTCACAACATAAATTTTCCTTTTTTCTGTTTTACTCATTTCTGACTACATCTGTGCTTGTCAAGAAGTTGCTAAATGATCAGCACAGAACTGATAGAGGCAGCAGTAGTGCAAGCTTTCTATGTAGTGTCCCATAGCAGCACTTAAAATGCTTAAAAGATTCAGGGCTTGAAAAGATGGAAGGTGTATAGCTGCGCAGCTGGGATACCATAACCTGACCAGACTACACTGAGCAGGGTCATAAGTGCTCCACAATACATGAGGACATTTAGTTCCTAGAAAGAAAGAGAGTAGGTCTCCCTATTCCTAACTATTCTTACCCTACCTCTTTGACAATAAATTCATGTCATGTGTGGGTTTGTTAGTTTCCTTTAATATTGGCCTCTGTGTTCAAAGCAGTCCTAAAGATGTTGTTTGAGAGACAGCAATTCCTGGTTCAAAAATGTGCACTGTCTTTCAATACATTGTTCCTATGATACACATTGTTGCTATAAGCTAGCTCTGAGTACAGTAGTAGTTAGAGAAATAAGAAATAATTCAGGATTGTGTTTCAGTTTGGTGGGTTTTTTTTTTTGTTTTTTTGTCAAATTGGAAATAATGATATAAATCTATCATGCTTGGATAGACCTTATTAAAATACATTGATTTTTCAGATACATGAGTTCAATTTGTAGCCTACCAGTCTTACTAGTTTTTCTCAAAAATTTCAGTTTTGATACTTTTTTTGCAATCAGTAACTTTATGTAAGTAAACAGATTTTAAAACATTAAACAGGGTTTGAAAGTCCTAAAAGTATTTTGTATATAGAGAACAAATATTTGTAATTATATCTTGGGCACAACGACCTGGGAGTTCTGATTTGTTGAAAATGTAACAGCTCTTGGTAGAAAAAATTAAAACTGGGTAAAAATATTCACAGCTTGACAGTTTTAAACATTGTTTTGCATTAATCTTTTTTTGCATTTAATCAATTTTGACAAAATTGTTGTAAAAATATGAAAGAACATTTCAATTAAGCAAGATAAAAAAGAAGAAAGGCTTCATATTTTAAACTTATGTATTAGGAAGGTTTAATTATTTTAACATACGAATATACCAATAGATCATATTTAATACATATTGTCAATATACTGGGAAAAGAACCCCATAGCAGTAACATTAGAGCAGAATGATAGAAACTAAAATGATATTTAACTGTACCCAACCAAATAACTCTATGTTATACAAAGTATCTGAATAAAAGAAATGTATTTCCTCGTTCTCCTTCACCAATATTTTTAGAGGTATTTATTTCTGCCCAATATTAAACAAAAGTAACTGTTTGAATTTCCAAGAGAATGGACATCAAGTTAGCTGTTTTCAAGTTAGATGTTATCAAAGTGTACTTTTCTTGAAACTACAGAAATACAGATAGGTTCTGTTTCATTTGTTGCCAGAAGGCTTCCTATAACATTGAAGCTGATGTTCTTTTTTATGAAATTCTGAGAGTGAAAATCTCTCTGTCCGTAAAGTGATGCAACTCCAGTAAAATCAGAGGATTGCTCACACCTGTATTTGTACTAGCGAAAAATGTGGTGCCCGGACTTTTTGTATGTTGGAGTAATATGGATATTTGGAAAGATTTACAGATATAAAGAAAGTCAAACCAGAAAGAATATTTGTTCTTGGTAAATCTAGGCAAGTTATTACTGTTGTTGTTGTGAAACACATTTGCATAGCCATTAGTAGAGCTGATATAAGCATTATAGCATTTATATCAAAAAAACTTATTTGATATAATTTCTCAAAGGCAATTTTATGTTGATGTCAAGAATCTGTGGAGGTCTGTTTAATTTCAAACAAACATGTTAGTATTCAGTACTAATAACAATATAATAAGCCAGTAGTTTTTTACTCAGTAATATGCATACTCTCTTTTTAAGTTCTGTTTCATAGAATATTTCAAAGACTTCAAGTGTTGGTAAAACATAAAAAGCAGGATACATGTCCTATCCAGATGATGTCTCAGATTTTATTCTAGAAGAAAACCTCTATTCTGGCCTACAAAAAGTCACTTGCATATCTTTTTTCAAAGTCTGATATTAAAAACTATTATTCTTGTGTAGTTCCAACAGAATCTAACTTAGGTTTTGCTGCTATCTGATACGTACGTAAAATGAATAACCACATTTATTTCCTTTTTTTTTCAGCTTTAATTCTAAAAGGATTTTAATAACTTCTGAGTTAAATGGATATTTATATTTATACAGATAAAATTTCATGTGTAATATGTTTTTCTTTAGTTTTAATAGAAGATTACAAACCATGTCTGAATCAGTTCAGAACCCAACAAAATTCACCAACAAAAACAAATGCCCAGAATGTCTTATACACACTGTTTCATTATTTTTACATCTGAAAAAAAAAAATACATTCAAATGCAGCAGTCCATCTACTACTCTGATAGGGAAAATAAATTACGAAAATGCAAGAGGAAAAAGCAACTGCACTTATATGACAAATAGCCATTCTTTGTGAAATTCAGAGTTGTGTGAAATGGAGAAGTCACAGCAGATTAAAAAACAAATATGAAACAGAAATCCAGATTGCCTTTTAAGATAAGAAAATTCTAAGAGAAGTGGTCTTTCAAGCTCTTGGCAACCTTTGCCTCATAGCAAATGAAAAAATAGCAAGAGCTTATTTCTTCTGGAACACTGCAGCAAGGAACAGCCAAAATAGGATTATCATTGTCCCCCAGAGACAATGGGTTAAAGAAACCTGGCATAATTAGTAATGTTTACATTTAGTGCCATTACTTGGGAAGCTGGAGTCATGGGCAAATGACCATTTCCTTTTCAATATTGAAAAATAAAGGCCCCTTCTGGAATATTTCCAATTATCAGTGAATTTGAAAACTGCATGGAGATCACATAAGCATTCATTCAAATGATATTTGAGGGGATACAGACTGACAGTTATAAAAGCTCTTGTTTTTAAGCAGAACAGTTCATTCCTTTTTCTGAACCAGCTGAACACCTTTTAGAGTTAGCTGAGAGGAGCTTGGTCACTAGCATTTTGTAGGGTAACAATACAATGCTGAGTCAAGAAGCCCTGCCATGAATATAGCCTGAAATCTCCATTATAGTAGTTAAATTATCAAAGAATAAATGCCACAGTAGCAGTACCAAAAGAACAATAAAGCAAGAAACAAACAAGTGGATCAAGCTGCTACAGAATTTCTCCAAAGCAGTCTTGGAAATTTTTTCAAAGTTTGAAATTTTGTGCAACATTTTTATCAGAGATTTGCTGACTTAGATAAGAGATAACTAATAGAATGACAGCAGTGCATTGACATAGTAATGCTGGAGAATTAATCATATCACTGCAAATTAGCCTTCCTTAGCTGCTTATTCAGAACTGACCTTTAACCACCAAACTGACATTCATAAGCCCAGTGGTGAATATTTCAACATTTGGTGAATACCACTAAATCACTAACACTTTCTAAGTACATCAAACTCAAGCTTGGTTTTAGTATGCCTTCAAATGTTACTCCTGCACTTTTTGCTTTAAAATGAACATTGCCAAAATTTACCATAGAAATAATGCTTATTTATTCAAACGTAATAATTCGCTTCTCTCTTTTATTTTGACATACTTAGCTTTTCTTTCGACATTTCTTTCTGGAATCCTTCTCAGACCCCTTTACCTGCCTTGCTAATGTACAGCTAACAGCCAGAAATAAGACCACTTTGAATGTCTCCCTCTATTTGGGCTGTCTAATCAGTTTCCAAGCAAAAAAAAAAAAAAAAGTAGCAGCAGAAAAGGAAATGTGAGTGTTAGGCCATGTGATTATACACACACACACACAAAGGGCCAGAGAGGCACAATGCCAGGCAAGGGAACCCAAACAACTTCTGTAAGAAATGAACTCTGGGTTTTCCCACAGCTGTCTCAGAAGAGTCTTAGCCCCTGTGTCAAGGTGGGACACCCACCACCGTAAGCCAATGTAGTGTCTCTGAAGATCACCTTTCTAGCTGCGGGGGATCAGTGCCCAGGAGTATGGGGCACATTGTGGGAAAAGCTATCTGTGATTGCACAGGACACTACAGGATATTTAGGGGAGGAATCAAAGGTGGAAAAAAGAAGGGATCAAGGTGGTTTGGGGAGAAACAACCATGGAAAAATAGAGGAATAAGAGGATAAAAGGAGCTGGCCACATGCAAACAGGTGGCTGGTCAGTACACATCTGGCCATACTATGCAGTCAATGTAGTCTTCCCTGCTACCCAAAACTTTCCTCACAATAAAAGAAGACAACATTAAATTCATGTCATTTAGGAAAGCAAATACTGTTACATCCTGCATTTCCCCTTCCCTCTTTTAATTTCTCTTTCAACAACAGGGTCTTTGTTTCCTGATCCACTGCCTGTGAGGAGGCAGCAAAGGTCACTGAGCAATCAATTTGGTCTAGTTTTCCAAGATTTTGGGATAGGGCTTAGGGCAGTGTTTAGTTATGGCACTTTGAAATTGAAGCTGACTCCTGTTGCTAATCAGAGCACTGTAAATGGACTATGCATATAACTGAATAAGATCTGCATATGTGCACATAGAAATCTAATTCAGGACAGTTAACTACCCTTAGGAAGGGTTCACATTACACACACAGTGCATATGCTCATCTGTAAATTTGTACAAAATAAATGGCTTCTGTTTGATTAAGTTCTCAGCTTGAAAATAGTATATTAATTCAAAAAGACAGGTACTTATGAAAGACTCATGACAACACTTCAACTTCTGTTGTTAGAACATACAATGTTTGCTTGTCTCAGATATCCCTGAACACCTAATTAAGTTAGTATTTCCTTTTTGCTTTAGTATGGTGTGCTTTCTACTAGAATTCCATCTTTAAGGCAACTGATTTTATCAAAGACTTAGAAGTAAAAATATCAGGCATTTATTACTGACTGGATTTTAAAAATGTCTTAATCAGCCAGTTTTATATACAGTCAGTTGTATTTTGTAAAGTCAATGAATAGCAATTAAAATGCTGAAATTCCATTCCAGAAGAATGGAAGAAATTCTAGAATTTTGAAAACATTTTTGTTTGCAAGAAAAACCGTAAGTGACAGAATTCCTTGTGGAAAGAAAATTTCTTGCAGGGAGAAAAAAAAGACATATACAGTCTGTCTTTTATAAAAATTGAACAAAGCCTGACCCAGTCTGCCTCTAGCTGTGGTAAAAGCCTAACAAAGTATTGCAGAAGAAACATAAGAATGTTTATATTCTTAAGAACATTGTTTCATGATATTACAACTGAGGTTCCTTTGTACTGGATCGTACCACAGGGACACCAGGTTTAATATTCAACTTCCAACAGCTGGCATCTGCTACTTTAGAAAAAGAAGAATGAATATAATTCTCCTAATTATTTGAATCATTATTCTTCTTACTTCATAAACTATATCTGCCTCCTGGGTCTGTTTTATACTGATCTCAGTTTCTACCAGTTGTCTGAAAATCATTACCAAAAATCTTGCCCTTTTCTTCAGGTCTTATTCCTTCTCTTTCTTTTAGAAGCAAACATAACAGGTGAGCATATTTAATGCTGAAGCCATGCCAGATTTGTATATATTCATCAACAAACACATCCCTTTGAATGTCTGCCAATAATGCTTAGATATTCCTTTAAAACTCTGCCTTTAATGCTGTTCTCTCAGACGTGTCATATTTTTTCTACTTATTGCTTCATTTGTTTACAAGTTTCAGACTGTAAACATCAACATTTTGCTGCATTGCAGAATACTGCTAATCCTGGAATATTCTCATTTAAGAAAAGAACCTATACTGCTGTCCATAGACATATTTTAATGTTTTAGTTTTCCTTTAGTGTAAATTCTTGCATGCATTAAACTTGTTCTTTATTGCTGCAGCATTACTTACCTAATCACTCACTAAAGCTACACAGCTTCTGAGTAGTATTCTGTGTGCTTTCTGTGGACTGAAGCAGTGTCTGGTACACTTATGGGTGTCAGAAAATCATTCATGGTAGCATGCAACAATACGTTATGTCCTCAGACTGTACTTACGGTTGATCATGAAAAACTTCCAACAAAACCAGATTTGGAATGGAAACGTTTGGAGCAAGGACTGCCTCTTAATCTGAGTTTGTGCAGTGTCTTACATCATGTAACTTTACTCAACATGACTGATGGCAATTTGAGTATTAAAAAAAAAAATTATAATAAAAATCAACCACAAAACTTGAAAGATTAGTTTTCTGTTGTGTTAACCAATCTGTTACTAAGCAGTTAGACACTAGATTATTCTCTTTATCTACACCTTTAATCCTCTGTCATGTATTATGAAAGCTTATATGGATTAGGAGTAATTTCTGGATGAAAAATAGGACATTATCCATATCTAATGTAAATGAATTAAAGAATATTTTTTATTTAAAATCTCAACACATCTCTGAATCTCAAACACATTGTAAGAACTGTCAGAATGTTTAGCAGGGAAAATTATTAAGAATTTTCAACAATACCATTAATATTACAAAGGGGAAAATGAAATATTTTATAAAACCAACAGAAAGACATCAGGAAAGAAAAAAAAAGGCAAACAAGAAGATCAGAAATACTGGCTAATTAAAAAACTGGAAACTAAACACTGAATACTAATAAGAGTACATGCTGGGCTTATTTTGAATTGGCAGAGATTCAAAGTGTTTTGCAGATTAGCTGTTTTTTCCTGGAACAGGTATAAGATTTTAGATACAAATCCTATATGATTAATATACTGTGAGAAGAATCCCTCAGTTCAAACTTCAAATTATCATACTCTGCAGTGGTTTTTGATTACACTGTCGATATTGCTATTGATGAAGAAATACAGTGCTACAATCGCCACACACATGGCTACTCTGATAATTATAAGTAATTCTTCTAATGGTGTTATTACTGGTAGCAATAAAAGCAGTAGTTTAGACTTCTCATAGACTTTCATTGACTCCTGAATAAAGTTAAAAGGAATCCTTCATGTAAGTTATCAGACTATCTATCAGATGTACAAATTTAGTATCAGAATTCCACACCAGAAGGAAAAACCAAACCTGTTCAGCAAGCCTCATAAAGAAAATATAAAAAAAAAAAAAAAATTAAAAAAAGGAGCATGTTTGGTTCTTCCCAATCAGATTGACCAGGGCACTAGAAGGCCCTCGTCCCAGTCCTGGTTACTACCAGGCTCAGACTTTCCATGCAGGGGTCACTAGGTTGCCTTACCACCTTTCTTCACTAACAGTACACAGTAAGCACACATGAGATTCTGCAGCAATCACACAGCCTCCTGCCAACTGCATCTGGATTTTGTACTCTGCAAATTATATGATTCAGAAATATTTTAGGCTGCCAAGAATTCAATTCAATTTTGCATTGGATTTACTTCTTTTAACTAGTTTTTAAAGTGCTACAGACCCTTCCTTCTCCTTCAGTCAGGTAGCTCTGCCCTTGAGATATCAACACTGCTGGTACTTATGGCAAACCAGAAGCAAGACATTTTTAGTGCATATCTAGGCCATTTTATGTAAACAGACTTATTAACCTCAACCAGATCTGTGCCCAAATTCATGTGGTTTAAATTTTGATATCTGTGAAAGAACAGTGCTTTGTTGGATAACCAGATTTTAAATGGATTTAAGTATGTAATGGTTGAGAAAGGTGAATACTGGGATAACCAGAAAGTTCCCCCCAAACTGTATATTTAACAAAAAAACAAACCCAGAAACCTCTTATTAGTTTAATCAGATATCAAGTTGTGAAATCCTCTGGAAAACCTATTGAGAAGATAAGTATCTTTTAATGAAAATGTTATAATCTAGAAATTTCCCTAGAAATGTTTTCTGGAAATGTTTCATCTGAATGTCTGTATGTGGTGTCCAAACAATGTAAACGGCCTTTTTCGCCATCAGGTTTTTAAATTAATAATGACAACTCAGAAGATAATTTTTGGTTATTATCTCAACCTGGTACTGATGGCATTTCTGTTGCCTCCAGACACAGTAAGGGTTTGCTTCTTAACTTATATAAGTATGTGAACTTCCGCTGAAGTCAAAGCAGCTACAGATATTTTTATGTTAACTAAGGAGGCTCAAGTCACAGATGATATATTCTTTATTCCTCATTCCAGCATTTGTCTTACTGATGCGAGCTACTTCCAACATTGCTTAAAAATTACTGCTATAGTTTCAGGACCCAGCTTTATTCTGCTCTGGATAACAGAGAATAGGATACCACACATAACGGCTTTGACAAAGACTTACATTGCAATTAACATCACAGAAAGTGGGTCCTCTTATTGGTCATACCATTCCAAACCTTACATTTTTTTAATTTATTTATGTATTTTCATAAATAATGCAGCAAGACTACAAATTTTGTTGTATAACTCTGCTGGAAACATTGGGTGAAACATGCAAAGTAGCTTTCCAAAGTGTAGCAAAGATTTTGCTCATGAATGCATTTGCTCCTTTGAGAATGAAAAGGAAGGAGAGAAAAACCTGGTTCATTAAGTTGTCTTGCAACCAAAAGCAGAAACATCTGCTAAAATCACGAGCAACCTGGTGGTTAGACACAGCAAGGGAAATGAAGAATCAGAAGGGTATTTCACTTTAAGTTTCACAGACTTAAGAATATTGTTCAAAAACCCCTATTCTTAATGCATGCTTTTGATCTCAAATATAGACAGAGACAATATTGTATGGGATCAGCCGTAATATGTACTGCTAAAGAACTATTTCTTAATCTACCTTACTGTTTACATTTGACTATTATTATAAATTGGAGAAAATTATTTGAAAGCAAAAAACAAAAAAAAAGAATAGCATATGTTTGGTCACTTTTAGCATGTTTAGCAACACAAACACAGTCTTCCAGAGGGTATGAAAAGGGAGTAAAACATAGTAGAATATATACTTTTACCTGTTTTCCAAGTAACTCCCACCTTTTCTGGTCCACACCATTGCTTGATCATGAAGACTAAAAATTCATTTTATACATATACTATCCCACTGAAAAAATGCCTTTTAAGGGTCATGATAGATAACTATTATCATGGCTGTAATGGTACATAGAAATTTAGATGAAATGTCAATAAACAAATATATGACTCTGCACAAACCCACTTGATCCTGTAACTTGAACTCAGTGGGTTTTACACTTCTGGTTTTGTTGCTCCTGGATTAAAGCACCACAGCAGTGTGATTATTTAAAGACTCTGGAGTCTGTTCAAATGACTATTTTCTACAGATTCCTCCATGCCTTAAGGAATTATCTAGGGAATCAGAGTTGCACCTGAACAAACTGGGCAGGGAACAGCTAGGAGAAAGAATATTGAAAAATATTTAAAAGGCTTGTTTTCTTTCAGACAGTTTTTGCTACTTTTATGTATTTTTAATTACAGTTTTGTAATTGGCCCTTACTTGCCAGATCATTGAGCTAGAGCTGACTCAGCCTTTACCTTACCCAGAAAGCTTTCACACCACACACACCCCAAACTACAAAAAGAAAAAAAAAAGATAAGGAAAAGCTTTTGCTGACATTAAAGACAACTTCGCTTTTCAAGAAGCTTCAATATAGCTAGGTCAGAACAGATAAAAGTCTTTGTACATATCTTGTTCTATTGCAACCAGATTCCTGCTCTTAGACTTAGTCTCAGTTAACCCAGTGTCTATAAATTACAGAAAATCCCTTGCAAACTCTTATTCTTACTTATGATGTTTTACTTTCTACCATCTGTGTAACGTGATGATCTCAGCCCCATTTCTAACAACTGACAGCCCTACCCTTCAGCTTCTCGTTTCACACCCACCAGGAGACATGTCATTCATCCCCAGCATGATCTGCTGGTTGAAAAGGAAGACATCAATATGCCATGGAAATAATTATACCAAACTATTCCTTTTTAAAGAAACTGCAAGCAAAGAAATCAACTATACATTTGCTCAGTTCATCACATAATGGTACTAATATCTGAAAATTCTTCCCCACCTCTACTGAACAATAACTGTACTGTTCAGTATACAAATCAAGTTTGTTCTGCAGCTGTGATTAAAATTACACCATAACACTGTCATAATCCCAGTAATGCTCTGTACATGAGCATTAATTACATCACATATGATAGTTTAAGGATTATTCCAATTTACACTAGCATCAGTGATCACCTGCAATGAAATGCAGCTGTAGTGGCTCAGTCTACAAAGCAAACATTGTGACTATACATTATTCTTTAGTCAACTTTCTTTATCTCTGGTGAACAGGTATCAGGAATATTTAGAGGGATTAAAACCACCACATCAATTTTATTCTGAAGAAAGCACCTTTTCTTCATGTTGTTTCCTGAGGCAATTAAATCAATGAGGTAGCCAGACTGTGTTAGCAATATACTCCCAGCACTCCGTGCTATTCCAAAGGTGTTAACTGAGACAGGACTAGACTTTGAAAGAATTATTTAGCTAGGTAGTTCATTAAGAAGCAAAGGAAAAAAAAGTTTAAAAAGCAATATAAATCTGCTTTTGTAAGTATATGAAAAGTGTCTCAAACAAAAAATACAAGTAACCAAAGGGAAGCATTTAACATAATAATTAAAGAGCTCTTTAAAAGTTGCATGTAAGCATGAGAAAAAATTACAGATTTGCTCCAAAGTACAAAGTCACAAGTTGAAAGAAATTTTTTATTTGAGATCCAGACTGTGAACGTTTCAATTTAAACAGTTCTTCCTTGTCAAGTGACAAACAAACACATAACACTGATTTTAAAATATAAATAAATAAGTCCTCTTGTGAGCTAGACAGAGAAAACACGTAGCATTACAAAAAGTAAAAAACGGTTCTCAAATTAGGAGACAGCTGGTGCTGCCACACACCATCAAGCAGTGATGCCTACTTAAAGACACAAGAGGTGCAGATCTTCACAATTCCCCCCTGGGACTGAGGCTCTGTTGTGTCTTCTCATATTGCATCCAGGAGTCCACCAGGGCTAGGGAGAATGATGAAGAAGCTACCATGTGACAGAAACCTGAAGTGATGCGTGAAGTGATGTGCATACATGAGCCAAAAGAATGAGACAGTGAGAGAACCAAGAAATAAACCAGGAAGAGGCTCATACGGTGGCACTACATCAAACCTTCACTGAGGTTCTGTTCTGAACCCAGGACATTTCTCTTCTCATGTTTTGTTTATATGAACAAACCCAAATGACTTGAGCAAGCCATAAAGGCAACTCCCCTTCCACTTCCAGTTCAGCTGCAATAGCTAGCATGTGCTGGGAGAGACAGGAACTCTCTGTGTAGCTTCTCTTGCTGATTTGTTCACCACCTTGAGTGTATAAAACTGAAAACCAACCGTTTTCTTGGAGAGGAAAAAAAAGAAAATGTAAAGAATAATAAAAAGAGGATGAGTCATTGAATAAAAAGGGAACAGAACTGGTTGTAAAAATTGTGTCTTCTGAGGGATGTAGGTGATTAATATCTAGGTATTCTCTTTCTAAATGAGAGGAGAACAATGACAGTGCTTAAGTAGTTAGCTCAGAAAGGAAATAGATTTGGCGCGAGTTACCAGCAACAACAAACTGCGCTGATCAGCTCTTTAAACTACAAGGCAAGAGCGAACATTGCAGAACGCACTTTGCATAGCCCTGAAACTGAGAATGGTACTTTACACTGAAAAAAAAAAATAAAATTGCTCATAAACAGAAAAGTCAAGTAAAAAAAACCCAAATCCTAACTGCCATAAAGGGCTTATGCGGCTTTCTTGCGCCTGGGGTGAGTGTTTTGGTATTTCTTTTTTCCAAATGCTGTGGTCTGAGCTCTCTTTGACTCTTCACTCTCTTGTTCTGACACCCTCTATGCTGCTCACCTTAGTGTGCATGAAAGTTTTTGGAAGAGTCTCAAAGATCTCTCAGCCATTTTTCTGTGAACTTAGAATAGAATCATAGAATCATAGAATGGTTAGGGTTGGAAAGGACCTCAAGATCATCTAGTTCCAACCCCCTTGCCATGGGCAGGGACACCTCACAATAAACCATCCAACACAAGGCTTCATCCAACCTGGCCTTGAACACCGCCAGGGATGGAGCACTCACAACCTCCCTGGGCAACCGATTCCAGTGTCTCACCACCCTAACAGGAAAGAATTTCCTCCTTATATACAATCTAAACTTCCCCTGTTTAAGTTTTAACCCATTACCCCTTGTCCTGTCACTACAGTCCCTGATGAAGAGTCCCTCCCCAGCATCCCTATAGGCCCCCTTCAGGTACTGGAAGGCTGCTATTAGGTCTCCACTCAGCCTTCTCTTCTGCAGGCTGAAAAGCCCCAACTTCCTCAGCCTGTCTTCATACGGGAGGTGCTCCAGTCCCCTGATCATCCTCTGGCCCTCCTCTGGACTTGTTCCAGCAGTTCCATGTCCTTTTTATGTTGAGGACACCAGAACTGCACACAATACTCCAGGTGAGGTCTCACAAGAGCAGAGTAGAGGGGCAGGATCACCTCCTTCGACCTGCTGGTCACAATCCTTTTGATGCAGCCCAGGATACGGTTGGCTTTCTGGGCTGCGAGCGCACACTGCCGGCTCATGTTCATTTTCTCATCGACCAGCACCCCCAAGTCCTTCTCTGCAGGGCCGCTCTGAATCTCTTCTTTGCCCAGTCTGTAGCTGTGCCTGGGATTGCTCCGACCCAGGTGTAGGACCATGCACTTGTAGTGGTTGAACTTCATAAGGTTGGCATCAGCCCACCTCACAAGCGTGTCAAGGTCCCTCTGGATGGCATCCCTTCCCTCCAGCGTATCAACCGGACCACACAGCTTGGTGTCATTGGCAAACTTGCTGAGGGCACACTCAATCCCACTGTCCATGTCAGTGACGAAGATGTTAAACAAGACCGGTCCCAACACCGATCCCTGAGGGACACCACTCGTTACCGGTCTCCAGCTGGCCATCGAGCCATTGACCACAATTCTTTGTGTGCAGCCGTCCAGCCAGTTCTTTATCCACCGAGTGGTCCATCCATCAAATTGATATCGCTCCAATTTAGAGAGAAGGATGTCGTGTGGGACAGTGTCAAACGCTTTGCACAAGTCCAGGTAGATGACGTCAACTGCTTTACCCTTATCCATCAATTCTGTAGCCCCATCATAGAAGGCCACCAAATTTTACAATAAGGTTGGCTGCAAACTAAACAGCTCATTCTTGTGCACATCCAGTGCAAAACATTAACCTGGACAGAACAAGGACATTTTTCATAGAATTGTGTTAGAATGTTGTTTTTTTTTTTTTGTTTGTGTATTATGTATAAATAGGCTTGTTTCACAGCAGGCATACATGGAGTTTAGTTTTGGAAGTACTTTGGTTATTATTTTATTACTTGAACAAATTACTTTCTTGTATAAATGAAAAACAAAAACTAAAACAACAAATCCAAACCTTCCCTTTCATTCATTTTGCTTTAACAGAATCATAGTATCACAGAATCATAGAATGGTTCGAGTTGGAAGGGAGCTTCAAAGATCATCTAGTCCAAACACCCTGCCATAGGCAGGGACAACTTTCACTAGATCAAGTTTCTCAAAGTGCCAGCCAACATGACCTTGAACACTTCACATGATCCACAACTTCCCTGGGCAACCTATTCCGGAGCTTCACCACTCTAATTAAAAAAAAATTCTTCCTTATGTCCAATCTAAGTCTAGCAACTTCTAATTTAAAATTGCTGCTCTTTGCCCTGTCACTGCGGTTCCTGGTAAAATGTCTTTCTCTGTCTTTCTGATAAACCCCATGTAAGTATGGAAAGGCCATAAAGGTGTGTTCCAAAATCCTTCTCTTCTCCAGGCTGAACTCTCTCAGTCTGTCTTCATAAGAGAGATGTTCCAGGTCTTTGATAATTTTCAAGGTCTTCCTCTGGACCCATTCTTACACGTCCATGTCTTTCTTGTGGTAGGGACCTCAAAAGCTGAATGTAGTACTCCAGGTGGGGCCTCACCCCAGCAGGGTAGAGGGGGAGAATCAATTTCTTTTTCCTGCTGGCTTCTTTTTATGCATTCTTGGTCGCAAGTGTACATTGCCAGCTCATATACTTTTTTTTTTTTTTTTTTTTGGCCAGCAGTATCCCCAAGTCCTTCTCCACAGGGCTGCTCTCAATCTGTTCATCCTCCAGTCAGTATTGATACTGAGACATAGAAAAAAAACCTTTTGAATATTAAAAGTAGAAGGTGAGGAAGTGTATGTAGCTCAGGTTTGTAAAAAGTTTGGGAAAAGCTTCTGTGCCACTACCACATCAGTGCTGATTAAAATAATTTTCAGTCAGAATGTAATTTGTTTCCTTGGACTGCTGAGAAGTTAACAGGGAGCATCAGTTTACTCTGTAATGAAAAGAGTAGAAAAGAAGGCAGGGAGGTGATTTCAGAGTTTTAAGTACTGCATGCTACAGCATGTACTTCTAAAAAAAGAAAAAAATAAATTGTCAGTGCTTTTACCTTGGACAAATATCACAACAAGTTTAAGTTAAGAACCATTGTGTTGTAAAGTACACTGTCCTTACACTTCACATCAGGCTTCTATCTGACATGACAGACATATTTGTCCCTATTTTTTATTGAAAAGTTCCATATGGGGTTGCTATGAGTCCCAAACTTTATTGTTAAGTCTGTACTTAGAGCTGATCAGGATTCATCTCAGTTTTGGAATCAGTTTGGCAATAGGGTGATTCTACTTCTGACTCCCAGCAATATTGGTTTTGCTGAAGATGAAAGTTAAAACCTTTGCTCCACTGAACAATCAAGTATGTGCCATTCTGCTGCTTGGAGAAAATAATGAGTCCGGTAATTTTTCAGGTTTTTTAAGAGAGAATGTTTGTACAACATGCAAAGTCATCGGTGGTAAAAGTGATTGAATTGGGCTGGTTTGGGCACCTGGAAGTTTTAAATCCTACATGAAAGCATTCCTGTTCACTATGAAGAAAACTTATTTTCACTCATGAATTCTTGATCAGAAAACCTAAAATGGGTAGCTGATAGATGAGCAAGTTGAATCTCTAAAAAGAAGGCTTTTTCTAACGTAATGGGAATTCAGTTTCCTGTTAAGTCAGAGAAATAACTTGCAGTACATAAAGCTAAACCTGTGTATGTCCCTGCAGGATATGGGCCTAACATTATGAGAAAAGGATGAGGTAGCACAATATTAAGGAGCCCTGCTTGCTCCTTTGACATGCCATAAAGTTTCTGTTTTGTTCAAAAAACAGGGAAATGCCTGGAGAATGTGATTCTGTGTTTTATTAATGTACAATCTGAGCTCACAGCAATTTAAGACAAGGTGGAAAATAGCATAACTCTCAACAATTTGAGAGGACCTGTATAGCTCATTTCTTCACATTTTGAAAAGGAAAATGATGTTTTCATTTCATTTCATTCATGCCTTTGACACAGTTTCCATGACTGACATCTACTGCCAGTGTTTCTGTATACATTTAGTAGCACTATAGTAGAACTATTCCTGTGTGGTTTGATTTCACTAATTATCAAGGGCCTAAAAGCTAACTAGAAGAGGCTATCCCAGGTCTGCATATAGCTGAATTAGCAATTATTCATGTTATCTTTTTTGTTTGTTTGTGTATTTCTATAATTCACCGTAATAATTTAACTGCTCTAATTTTAGCATCTTGAATATGCTTCCAATATACAGTAAGCTAAATAATGTAGTAATAAAAGACCACAGTAACCTGTCAAATTGCTTCACAGTATTGTGACATTTTTATTTCATTGGTCTATTCTGTTAACATAAACATAATTAATAATAGCTCTCTCCATACAGCGTAGATGCATTAATAATTATAGACAAGACCACTTGTACCACAAATATTATTTTGCTAGGAAATGAAAATAATTTTCAGGGCATTCAGTTAGTGTTACTATACTAAAGGAAACAATCATTCATATTATATTTAACTGGTGACTGTATCCCTTAAAAGTACTTGCAAATTCCAGTACTTGCAAATTCCAAGAATTCATCAAAAAATATTATTTCTCTGCTTGCTTAGATCCAGTTCATCATTTTGAGTCTCATATTCAGATTTCTTCACAGTGGAAGGACTGGTTAACACAGTCTGTACAAACAATTCAAAGAATATCGATTTCAAGTGGCCATGAGCTGGGATTTTCAATCCATGAGAAACTTTAACTCATCAATGTCTTTTATCTGTGGGGGTTTTTTTTCATTCAAGCTAGGGTACCCTTTAACTACCTTCAAAATTTCTATACCCTCACAAATTTTATTATGCATGCATGTAATGCATTGGTACTTTTGTACAAGTACTGAGAAAGAGCAAAGTATATAAAAGAAAGGGGAAAAAAAAATAAAGTGTTAGAAAAGAAAGAAGTGGAGTGCAGTGAGTCAGAGAAGAAAGAATTGGAAAATGAACAAAACCCATGTAAGTAAGTACCTCAGAACCACACTAAAGAAACATATAGCTGACTAGTCATGCAGCTACTATTGCCAGTTAAATTTCATAATTTTTGACTGAGATGTCAAAGGTTGATAAAGGAGGAAGAAAGCAGACATGCAGGAATCACTGAATATATGTTTAACCTACACTTGTGGAGTAGGGAATATATTATAAATTCATATGGTCATTAATTTTGCCATCTTTATATATCTTCATGTCCCCATAGTCTCCACTTCACAGATGTGAACCTCAGAAGCCGAGTGACTCCCTGAGGTCAGCCCTGCAATCTTTCAGATAGAGGTGAATGCAAGCCACATGGACCAGGGGTAAGGGTGCTACAGAGGTTACATCCTCAACGGTTGTAAATGGTCATAGTTCAACTGACTTTAAGCCGTAACTTTGCCTTTACATATTCTGACTTCTACTACATTTAAAAAATGGATTTGATCTGATTTTAGGAAGATAAGAAATAGTAAGCAAATTACTGTTTCAGAGTAATAGACTGCTAGTCCCTGGGGCATCTCTTTAAACAGGTTATGGGGAAAGGATGATTGCTGCTGAAAGCCAGAATCATAAACCAAAAAGTTTTAAAAACTGGCTGAAATAAACACTAGTCCAGTGGTCACTGTAATATTCAGTGCAGAGAAGCTGTAATGCATCTAGCAAACTAATCTGGCAACAGTGCAAAAATAAATATTGAAGATAAAATATGGTTTGGTTGTTTTGTTAGGTTATCTTTTGTGCCAAGGTTTGTTTCTAAATAAACAGTAGGCAGAAGCAGTGCTGTAACAGTTGAATAAGTAATTAAATAACTCAACGTAGCACGCTTTGTATTTCTAAGTATAATTATTTTCTTCCAATGAAATTCCCCCAAATTATGTGGGATAGAACAACTGTTTTACATTCACTTACATAAAAATAATTCTTTAATAGCTAGGTCATGTCACCTTAAAATTATTGCAACTATTAGTAAAAAATATATCTCAATGAATGCCTCCTAAAGAATACTCTTAATGAAATGGAAGCCTCCTAAAGAATAACTTCATGCTGTTTAAAGAATTACAAGTCTCTCTACAGGATGTCAAGTACCCCTTGTTAGTAAAGAAAACAGTCTAGTTTGAACCATCCATCTTTGAAAGGTCACAAAAACAGATCTTTCTTATAAGAGAATAGTTGTCAGATTTTTCAAATGTGTAAATACAATTGAGAAATTGTTAACCAAATCTACAATATTTCCTTTTTATTCTGTAGAATGCACCTGAAATCTATTAGTTCTCATATCCCTGTCAGTAATTATGAAGGCCCTCAAGGCTATCTGTTAGATGCTACATGATAAATTTTATACAATAGCAGCTTCTGGGGATATTCATATTTTGCTTCAGAAAGGTAAAAATTAGTTTTGCATAGTCTCATATCAGATCCTGTACCGACCCTCATTTGCACAAGGAGATAAAGAATGAAAGCTAAAAAGCAAAAATCCTCTTTCCACTGCTGCACTTGAAGAAAACAGCTAGGTTGAATGTTGAGGTCTATTCTGAGTCTGCTGAATGTTTAGAATTTCATTAAAATTTTATTGAATGCTTCCTTATGCTTTAAGTTACATCTAGGAAATTTATAGTGCTTTAGGTTATTTTATGCATGGCTTACATTGTGCATAAGGAACAATACTGTCCAGTTTTAGTGTTAATACAGAAGGAAAATGCAGTCTTCTTTTATTACACATCATGGGCAAAGGCCAAATAAAAGCTCTGTTGACATTGCAATCAAGAACAGCAGCACTACAGATGTAGACACATCTGAGCTACCTCTATACTTGAGAATCTGCATTCTGGGAAAATTCTATTATTAGAATCTTCATTCTTTCATTCTATTTTCAGCTGTCTAATTTGAAGATGTATGGTGGGCATCAGTAAGGGTAACAAAGAAGGAACAAATGGGACCTGCTGAAGCTTCATTATAGAGAATACTTTAGATCAGTGGATTATCTCTCTGCAAGGGAAAAACCCCACAGTTTAATGATTAATTCATCACCTTTCACCATCTCCCTTTCCTCGTTAGACAGACAGCTAACCTTGAACAGCAATGTACATACAGATAGGGGAACTTCTGTGACATTTTTTGCTTTCTAGCTGCTACTGTATAGTGGTGACATGGATTTAGGGTGTTGCTTATTATAGGAGTTCTCAAGGTTGTGGATCAAATAAAAAAAAAATGAAATTGCTGGGTTTTGGAACCATATCTAGCACAATGGTTGTAAAACATACAACGTATTTTCACCCTTAGCAGTCTGTCAATGAACTTGTTGGTGGCATTTTCTGTACCTATTCCTCACCTATCTTCCTCCCACTGTTCTCTTTCAGACAAATCAATTACAGATTTTATTTACAAATGGAACTGACGGACAGTGAATGGCCGTGGACAATGTATCTTCAAAATCAGACAGTTTACTTCCCTGTTCCAAGAACTGCTGCCCAAACCAGGGACTGTGATCAGGCTGCCCCTTAATTTAAACTGACTTATTTTGGGGCCAAGTTCTTATTGCACTGAAGTGAGATAAAATACACACTCTGATGTCGGTAGAAGGCAAGGGAGTGAAGCAAATCTTAACCCTTTTTGAGTACTAAAGATAATTTTCCAAACTGTACATTTGTATCATTAGACTAAATGTAAGTAAATTTTAAAATCACAGAATCACAGAATGGTTTGAGTTGGAAGAGGACTCAAAGATGATCTAGTTCAAACCCACTTACAGTGGGCAGGGACATCTTCCACTAGAATAAGTTTCTTAAAGCCCCATCCAACCTTGCCTTAAATATTTCCGGCGATACTGCATCCACAGTTTCTCTGGGCAACCTACTCGTGTCTTACCAGCAAAAAATATTTTCTAATATTCTTTTATTTTGATATACTAATTTTAAAAGATTAAAAAAGTAGGTAGTTACACTATTCCAGTTTTCAAAGATAGACACTTTGGTGAGTTCAAAGATCCTGAGGTAGTCTCAGAAATCCAGTCAAACTAAAAATCACCCAAAGCATTTCATATAAAAAATATGCTTGGTTTAAGTTTGGAACACCAAAAATTATGTGGTTGATCTTAGATCACAATACTGTGTGCTTTAGGTTTTCTCCTGTAAGAGTATCCTTAATCCATAGAAATATTGGAAAACACATTAATAATTTTATTTTAATGGATATACTATTGAAGTTGATGAAGATATGTCTGTATGGAAATGGAAATAAGCATGCAAATTAGGATGGAATAATACAGCTACTGTGTGGTATCTACCTATATGGACACTTTCATGCTGCAGCCAATGTGGAGTAGCCCTTTTCCTATTTACTACGTAAAAACAAAAGGGACAAAGATATTATTTTTTTGTTAATATGAAAATGCTGAATTAATTATACATCAACTATCAGCCTCATTTTCCAGTGTAATCACTGATGTTATCTATTTTTCTGTATCTTGAACTCATGGTAGAGATACACTTAGTTTATGTATATGAGCTTGTATAAGATCTGTTGTAGTTAACACACCATGATGCTTTTCAATACTAGCCTGAATTTATAGGATTTAAGCTCTTCTACATTCTTCACCTGAATTGAAATATCTATGATTTGACAATCAGTTGATGATGAAGGCTTTCAGAAAACACACCAAAATTTCACTCTTTTATAAAGTCATTCTTCAGGGCTTGTTTAACAGGGATCTAACAGTATTAATTTAATATTGAACCTAGCACACTCAGTTGTTGAAATTTTCAATGAAAAATTGTGCTATGGAATGAATTCTTTTTCTTTAGATACCAAGGATATATCTTCAGAAAATCCAGGTCCACAGCTGAACACTTTCAAAATTTGTAACAATGGCATTAAGTGTTCTGAATTCAGAGGTTTTAAAGGTACTACACTACCCACCATATGTATCAGCACATTTGTTAAAAAAAAAAAACAAAAACCAAAACTAGATTCACTGAGGTAAGGAGCCCGCAGTGTTTTTTGTTCATCTCATTATTTACTCATTAGTTAGCAAGGTAAATATTTCTCATCAATTTATCTTCTGAAGCATCTCAAAGCACCCTGTCGTGGTTTAAACAAAGTCAGCCATAAATCACACAGTCACTCTCTCACTCCCCGCCCCCCACCTTGCCCTCCCCCTACTCCCAGCGGGACGGAGAGGAGAATCAAAAAGAATGCAACTCCCACGGGTTGAGATAAGAACAGTTTAGTAACTAAGGTATAACACAAATCACTACTGCTACCACCAGTAATGAAAATGGCAAAGGAAATAACAAGGGAAGAGAATACAACACCTCAGCACCAGCCGGCCGATAACTCGCCCCACCCCACCAAGCACCGACTGATACCTCGTCCAACCCCGCAGTGCCCTAGCCCTTCAAGGTAACTCTCCATTACATCCTGGGCATGACGTGCTGTGGTATGGAATACCTCTTTGGCTAGTTTGGGTCAGGTGTCCTGTCTCTGCTTCCTCCCAGCTTTCCCTCCTCCCTGGCAGAGCATGAGGCTCACAAAGTCTTTGGTCAGACTAAAACATTTGTGTTAATCAGCTCTGTTCCCAGGCCAAAAGTCAGAACACAACGCTGCACCAGCTACTAAGAAGGAGAAAAGTGACTGCTGCTGCTAAACCCATGACACACCCTAGTTCCCAAATGCAGGAGACGCTACAATTTTGTGCTGTTTTTACAGAGACAACATCCAGCTTTACATCATCCTCCCACAACCTCAGAAATTAGACCCAGGCATGTGTGCCAGTGAGCATACAGCTTGTCCCAGTCAGACACCTGATCTGAATGACTGGATGACCACAGTTACTAGGGTGGACTGTGGCGTGTACCTGTCCCACGATTTAAATGTAATCTTAAATTATCAGAATGCATAAGCTTGCTATAAATTAATATTTCTGGAATTTTTGATAGAAGTTCTCATTAAATATAGCAGCTACAAAAAGAGAATGCTAAAGATGCAAAGCTATATTCTGACATGCAGAAACAACTGATGCTAATTTCTTATCTGTACCATATAATTTTGTCTTTTCAAAAATTTATTGATCACTCTCAAACAATAACATATCATATTTGAGGAAAAAAAAATAGCACGTTAGCATGAAGAACTTTCTGAAGGGCTTAATATTGTCTAAAAAAAAAACCCCAAACTGTTGAACTATTTGAATTATATTTATGGGAATCTGATGTTAGATGAAAAGAAAATTATTAGTACCCTAATAAAGAGAGAACAGATAAAGAATACAAGAAAAAAAGAATCTAAATATGAGAAGTGCTAGCTACAATCCAGTATGATTAAAATTAATCAGAATTTTAATACAATGTATAGAATTAATTTGTATATATAAAAGTGTAAAGCAAAACTTAAAGCTATGCATATCCCAAATTTGGACTAAAAAATCATAAAATATATAATGATGTGCTTGAAGTTCATTGTGTATACAAGTACATAACTTGCATGCAAAAACACAGGATTAATTCAGTTTTAAAACCTTGTTACCTTATCTGCCTGACATTTTAATTCTTAAGTGTGCAACTTTGATGTTACTTTAAATGAATGAAAAAGAAAATAAAAATGTTAAGATTTGCTTCATTGCAATGAGAGAGATCTTAGGCAAGAAAGATTAGTAGGACTTTTTCCAAAGCGTAAGTTTGTTCTCAGTTAAAATTTTTCACTTTTATTATTTTGCATGTGATAATACAACTCAAGCACTTAAGTGATTTATATATTTGATATCTATTTTATATTAAACAGAAACTGATTGCAATGTTTTTAATAAAGAGTATTCCTTTTTCATCTTTTATTCAGCCCCAGGTTTGATTTAATATCTGCTTGGCAATTATTGTAATGAATTTTGTGAGAGAGACTGGAAATGTAGAGTTCTTTTTGAGCAGACACCTGGCATACATCAGTTGCTATGGTGATTACCCAGATGTGCAAACAAGTACAGGAAAAAATAATGATTCCTATTCCCACAGTAAAAGAAACAAAATTTCTAATTGGTAAACAGCAAAGCAGTAGGAGGTAGAGTCTGGATTTTGAAACCACAAGCAAAAATGTAATATTACATAAGTAGTGGAACAGAGCTGCAGGAGTTTCAGTTTACGTTGGAGGAGCAACAAATCTGCATTATTGGCAGATATGCTCTGTTATGCCACGTCATTTCCTGCTCAGACTTGTCAAGGAGAAAGATCATCTGAGAACACATTGAGGAAGCAAACATGCAACTTGTCTCTCTGTCTCTACTCCAGAATCTCAGCCTTGGTCTTACCTTTGCCAGGATAGAACAAGGAAGGCAAAAAGGGAGAGGGAAGAATTTTCCTGTTTCACAAAGACTGGGTATCACAGTGTCCTGATTTCAGCTGGGATAGAGTTAATTTTCTACATAGTAGTTGGTGCAGTGCTCTGTTTTGTCTTTAGTCTGAGAATAATACTGACAACATACCAATGTTTAGTTGTTTCTAAGTCCTTGAACAAAAAGTCCTTTGATCAAGGACTTCTTAGTCTCTCATGTTCTGCCAATGAAGAGTGGCACAAGAAACCAGGAGGAAGCAGAAACAGGACACCTGACCCAAACTAGCCAAAAGGGTATTCCATACCACAGCACGTCACGCCCAGTATATAAACTCTGTGGAGTTTCCCTGACAGGTTCGATCACTGCTTGTGTTGGGCCGGGTATCAGGCAGTGGCTGGTGAGCAACTATATTGTAAAGCGTTGCTGTTCATTGTTTTTAATTCCCCCTTTTTAGTTTTATATTCTTTCCCCTTGTCATTTACCTTATAATTATTATTATTATCATTATTATATTGTACTTTAATTATTCAGCTGCTCTTATCTCAACCCATGGGTTTTACATTCTTTTGATTCTCCTCCACATCCTGCCTGGGGAGGGGGAAGGGAGTGAGGATGAGCAAGCAGCTATGTGGTTCTAAGTTGCCAGTGGGGCTTATGACAGCATTATAGAATGGTTAGGGCTGGAAAGGACTTTAAGATCATCTAGTTCCAACCCCCCTGCCATGGGAAAGGATGCCGCACTCTAGACCATGTCACCCAAGGCTCTGTCCGACCTGGCCTTGAATGCTGACAGGGATGGAGCACTTAGGACTTCTCTGGACAGCCTGTTCCAGTGCTTCACCATCCTCACAGTACAGAACTTCTTCCATATATCTAACCTGAACTTCTCCTGTTTCAGTTTGAACTCATTATCCCTTTTAGTATCAGTCCCTGACAAAGAGTCCATCTCCAACATCTTTCCGGCCCCGTTCAGATACTGGAAGGCTGCTATGAGGTCTCCACACAGCCTTCTCTTCTCCAGGCTGAACAGCCCCAACTTTCTCAGCCTGTCTTTGTACAGAAGGTGCTCCAGTCGCCTGATCATCCTTATAGCCCTCCTCTGGACTTGCTCCTACAGCTCCATGTCCTCCTTATGTTGAGGACACCAGAACTGCACACAATACTCCAGGTGAGGTCTCACAAGAGCAGAGTAGAGGGGCAGGATCACCTTCTTCGACCTGCTGGTCACGCTCCTTTTGATGCAGAGCAGGATACGGTTGGCTTTCTGGGCTGCAAGTACACACTGAAGCTGGCTCATGTTCATTTTCTCATTGACCAACATTCCCAAGTCCTTCTCCGCAGCACTGCTCTGAATCTCTTCTTTGCCCAGTCTGTAGCTGTGCCTGGGATTGCTCCAACCCAGGTGTAGGACCTTGCTCTTGTCATGGTTAAACTTCATCAGGTTGACATCAGCTCACCTCACAAGTGTGTTAAGTTCCTTCTGGATGGCATTCCTTCCCTCCAGCATATCAGCCGAACCACACAGCTTGGTGTCATCGGCAAACTTGCTGAGGGTACACTCAATCCCACTGTCCATGTCACCGGCAAAGATACTGTACAAGACTGGTTCCGATACTGATCACTGAGGAACACCACTCGTTACTGGTTGCTATATCTCTTTGCATGAAGCTATTCAGCCAACTCCATTGTGGTATCCAATGATCAAATTGATGTGTCACCAATTTAGAGACAAGGATGTTGTGTGGGACAGTGTCAAATGCTTTGCACAAGCCCAGGTAAACGACGTCAACTGCTTTGCCCCATCCATCAGTTCTGTAGCCCCATCACAGAAGGCCACCAAATTGGTCAGGCATGATTTGCCCTTGGTAAAGCCATGCTGGCTGTCACCAAGCAGCTTGATTTTCTTGTGCCTTAGTATGGTTTCCAGGAAAATCTTCTGCATGATTCTGCTGAGCACAGAGGTGAGACAGACTGGTCTGTAGTTCCCTGGGTCTTCTATTTTCCCCTTCTTGAAAATGGGGGTTATATTTCCCATTTTTTTCAGTCATGGAGAACTTCACCTGACTGCCATGATCTTTCAAATATGATGGACTTAACAACTCTATTCACCAGCTCTTTCAGCATCTGCAGGTGAATTTCATCACGTCCCATGGACCTGTGTACTTTCAGTTTCCTAAAATGATCTCAAACCTGATCCTCTCCTACAGTGGGCCTAAGGACATGCAGTTATGATTTCATGTATAGCCAGATTTTTAATATTTGTGTTTCATCAGCAGGGTGAACAAAAATAAATATCCCAGAGCCCAATATTACATTGCAGTGCCACTTTTGTTCATGTCTCTCAGAGGCCTGTTTTGCTGCTCCTATGCTGAAATCTACAACTGTCTCATAAATTGTTACATCACTCATAAAAACACAAATAGAGGAAGAAAAGGTTTTGAATATGAAATGAGTTCTGTGAAAATTATTGTTCATTTCACACTGCATCAGGGCCTATTCTAACAGCATAAGTCTTGAGATTAATTGGGGCTTGCAACAATGAAAGGCAACATAACATTTTGCAAAGTGGGCATTAAAGCTAATGGGAACCTAACTATGTATAGTCAAAATAATTGCTTGCAAAATAAATTCTGTGAAGAAGACTATTGTATTAAATGACATAGAAATAATAGCTCAAGCATTCTTTCTCCCTGGTGATTTTGAGACAAAGAAGGTGTGCATGCAAAACCAACATTAATTGTATCACAGAGAAGAGTGCAAAGCCAGAAGGGTTACCCTATTTTTGAGCAATGGCAGAAGCCACCAGGGAAAGGAAGAAAAGGAAATTAAATGACTATAGTTGAAAGTCTGTTGCTCCAAGACATCAAAACACCTCATTAACATTCCTCCCCCTGAACTCTGTATAGCACTTTATTCTCACTTTCTTTTTTCCCTCAGCAGCTGACAGATCCATCCTTGATTTTCATATTTACTTTTAATAATATAAGCTAGGGAAGCTCAACAATAATATGTGTCCTGCAATATTGCACAGCTGTAATCTCTTACATGATAGTTAAAGTCACTTGTAATGGTTAATAAATGCTTTAAGAGAGAACGAGCTATCTATTAACTGCATGAATACGTACCTTACCAACAATCTTCTAATATTATCTAAGTCACACATGGACAGTATTTTTCCAATTTTCCATTCTTTGGAAGATGTGAAAAACAAGTTTATATGCCTTGGTTCCAGTCTACAACAATTTTATACAATCTGAAGCCCAGCTGTAAAAAAAAAACAAAACCAACAACAAACAACAAAACAAACTGAGCAACAAAAAAAAAAAGCCCCACATC
The DNA here is from genome assembly GCF_037157495.1 of Lathamus discolor. Classification (NCBI taxonomy): domain Eukaryota; kingdom Metazoa; phylum Chordata; class Aves; order Psittaciformes; family Psittacidae; genus Lathamus; species Lathamus discolor. Next base: position 78,833,190 of record NC_088885.1, read on the forward strand.
TGGAGGGGAAAAAGAGAGCAGCTTACAAATTACTTGGGGGAATTAGATTAAAAGTCATGTCTCTCCTGAAGCAGATGAGGACAGTTATGTGCAAACAAAGAAAGTTAAGCAAAAACGAGACTTCAAAAGCATTATGTCTATCCAACGTCTACTTTCACTCAGTTGTGTATTTTATTGTTTTCAGATTCTTAAAGAAAGTAAGAAAGAAACTGAGGAAAGAAGGTATGGGAGCTGAGAAGATGAACGGAAGGAAGAGTCCAGTATGCTTTATCTCTAATGTATCTTTGAAAAGCCTTTTCTGAATACGTTCCCTTGAAACTTCACTTCAGAAATCCCACTTCCAACACCCAAACTGGGAGGAGTTCTTTATCCAAACCTTATATTCAAGGTTTTTCAAAGCCAGGAACTAGGGAAAATACTCAGTTGTAGTTAATGTATGAGGTAACTAAATTACCATTTTTTTTAAGTTAGCAACATAACTGTGAATAATGAATGTTCTCTCTCCTCAAAGGTAAAAAATATTAAAGGTTCTTTGAGCAATTTACTGGAATGATGGAGGAAGCTGTTTATGCACAATTCATTAAAAAAAAAATAGGAATTCAGAGGGAAATTAAGGGTTAATTTCAGGGACATTGCAGTGACATTGACATATTATTTTATGCTTGTCACCATTGTGACAATTGAAGAAAAGCCTTCATTCAGAAAAACTGTAAATGACCAATTATAGATAATGGGAGGCCACAACTTTTATCTTAATCCTCAATTATTGTATGTATCAAAAAGCCACATTTGTGTGCCTATGTCCTGCTAAATTTGATCAGGATCTTATCCCCCCAGTGTATGTAATTGGTTTCTGTGCCCATTTTAAATTACTCCTACTCCGTTAATCTTCTCCCACAAGAATAACAATTATGCATTTGATTTTAATAACTAGTATAGACCCGTAAGTCTCCAGGTACTTACAGATAGTTATATAGGATTTTTAACTTCATGTATGTGGGCTGAAGAGAAGCATTTCAAAATCATTACTTCTTGGGGACACAAGCTCATGCATTTTATTTCCTTAAAGGAGCAGGAAACATCCAGGGACAAACCTCACTTCTGTGAGAGGATAAAGTTAATTCGCAGTGAAGTCAACATGCAGGTAAGCCAACAGGTACACAGTGAGGATGTGAACTCTCTAGTGTGATGTTGATATTCACTCCTCAAGGTTTTTCTGCTCACAAAGAGCAAGAAGTTCTTTGCAGTGGATAAGGGAAAACTAAGAAGTGCTGCATGAATCCTCAAATCCCTCTGTCCCCCTGCAGGTATCTGGAATGCTACTTCAATCACAGAGCATCAGTAGCAAAAGTAGCACTACCACTTAACACCGAGAATATGTTATTTTCTATTTCCCCTGCTTTGTGCTGAAACAGTAACTTACAGGAGGGGCTATCTCACATTCAACTTCAGAAAAGCCAGAGTTTTCTGGATAGCACAAGACAGCACAGGCCAAAGTAGAAGCAACCTTATTTCTTGCTGAAAGAAGAGATTTGCATTGGTTTCAAGCTTAAAAACCGCTAGCTGGAATTAAATTCAAAATATTTACTCTCAAGATAGGTTCAGGGCCAGTACTAAATTAGAAATAGCCAGTGCTGTTCCACTCTGTAACTGTTTTGAAGTTACAGAAATGGTTTGGCTTTAGTGCAGACTTTTCATTTGAGGTGTAACAAGGGTTAACACATCCTGCACAACGTACTACAGTGGAAGGCAGATGCAGGGACTGTGAGAACGAAAACCTTGGGCCCACTGTAGGAGAGGATCTGGTTCAAGACTCTCTTAAGAACCTGAATGTGCACAAGTCCATAGGACTGGTGAAATTCACCTGCAGATACTGAAAGAGCTGTTGAATAGAGTTGCTAAGCCACTGGCCATAATATTTGATAAAACATGGCAGTCAGGTGAAGTTCCTGATGACTGGAAAAAGGGAAATATAACCCCCATTTTCAAGAAAGGGAAAATGGATAACCCAGGGAATTACAGACCAGTCAGTCTCACATCTGTTCCTTGGAAGTTTTGGAGCAGATTCTCCTGGAAGGCATGCTAAGGCACATGAAAAACAATAAGGTGGTTGGTGACAGCCAGCATGGCTTCACTAAGGGGAAATCCTGCCTGACCAATTTGGTGGCCTTCTATGATGGTGGTACGGAACTGATGGACAGGGGTAGAGAAGTTGATGTCATCTACCTGGACTTGTGCAAAGCGTTCAACACTGTCCCACATGACATCTTTGTCTCTAAATTTGAAAGACATCAATCTGATGGATGGAACACTTGGTGGATAAAGAACTGGCTGGATGGCCACACACGAAGAGTTGTGGTCAATGGCTCAGTGTCCAGCTGGAGACCAGTAACGAGTGGTGTCCCTCAGGGATCGGTGTTGGGACCGGTCTTGTTCAACATCTTTGTCGGTGACATGGACAGTGGGATTGAGTGTGCCCTCAGCAAGTTTGCCGATGACACCAAGCTGTGTGGTTTGGTTGATATGCTGGAGGGAAGGAATGCCATCCAGAGGGACCTCGACATGCTTGTGAGGTGGGCTGATGCCAACCTGATGAAGTTTAACAATGCCAAGTGCGAGGTCCTACACCTGGGTCAGAGCAATCCCAGGCACAGCTACAGACTGGGCAAAGAAGAGATTCAGAGCGGCCCTGCGGAGAAGGACTTGGGGATGTTGGTTGATGAGAAAATGAACGTGAGCCAGCAGTGTGCGCTTGCAGCCCAGAAAGCCAACCGTATCCTGGGCTGCATGAAAAGGAGCGTGACTAAAGACATGCTGAGAAAGTTGGGGCTGTTCAGCCTGGAGAAGAGAAGGCTGCGTGGAGACCTCATAACAGCCTTCAAGTATCTGAAGGGAACATATAAGGCTGCTGGGGAGGGACTCATCATTAGGGACTGTAGTGACAGGTCAAGGGTAACAGCTTCAAACTTAAACAGGGGAAGTTTAGATTGGATATAAGGAAGAAGTTGGTTGTGAGGCACTGGAATGGTTGCCCAGGAAAGTTGTGAGTGCTCCATCCCTGGCGGTGTTCAAGGCCAGGTTGGACAGAGCCTTGGGTGACATGGTTTACTGTGAGGTGTCCCTGCCCGTGGCAGGGGGTTTGGAGCTAGATGATCTTAAGGTCCTTTCCAACCCTAACTATTCTGTGATTCTATCATTCTTTCACTTGTGAGCCTAGTCATACATGAATATAAAAAAAAAAAATAAAATTAAGTGCTGAATCCTGTGAGGTTAAGTTGCCTGTGGCTAGATAAGTCATGGAAGTAAAATAGGGAGGAAACAACTGAAGAGATTGTATAAAGAAACACAATATGACCAAAGATTCATACTTATTGATTATATTTTCTTTCTATAGTGCTAGGGTTTTGATTCTAGCCCTTCAATCACTTGAGAAGAGAATATCACCATGTCACTTTTTTCAGTGGATAGTGTTTTGATTATTCCCATTATTCTCTGAAAACAAACAAATGAAAAAAAAACAGCCAACCCAACCAACCAACCAAAATCCCCCAAACCCTCAAATATTCCCCTTTGTACAACACATCTTTCAGATAATTCAAGACTGCTTTCTTTAATACATGCTAAACTGGAAGAAAACATTAACATGGATATTCTCTCCATCTAACAAACATTATTTACAAGAAACCCACAATGCAGGTACGTTAGCAGTGTTTTTTGTATGGGTCTGGAACTCTTGCCTATAATCTCCTTTCTGTAATGCATCAGAACATTGCCCTCATTTCTATGTCATAATTGACTATTTTTCTTTTTTTTTTTTTTTAACTAAAACCTAAGTTGACAATCTTTCAATACTTCCTACTTAGTTTCTTTAAATAAAAGCTAATGTTAAAAGTGATGCATCAGTGTCATGCATTAATCATGACTAAAAGCTGTGACCGTGGCTACATGAATGAAACAAATATGTTAAGGGCTTCTCTGATGCTCCTTTTTCTTCTTCCTACAGACTGGATGACTGATTTTTTTCTTTATTTTTTTTCCTTCTTTATCCTAAAGCAGCTGCTTATGGTTCAATTACGGTAAAGGCTTCAGTATTCCTTACAGCGTGTACCTCAACCCATTGCTTCTTTGGCTCAACTTCTACTAAAATGAGGTATTTTTCTCCTTTTTCACAAATACGAGTTGTGATAGAAGATACTTGAATTAGTGACATAGCTAGCACAGAAGGGGGAAATAATCAGTAGTGTATCACACCAGTACCCCATGGTAAAGTACCCCATGGTAAATTATAAATTATGGTATTTCATAGAATCACAGAATGCTTTGGGTTGGAAGGGACATTAAAGATCACCTAGTTCCAACCCACCTACCACAGGAGGAAACACCTTTCACTTAAATAAGGTTGATCAAAGCCCTGTTCAACCTGGCCTTAAACACTTTCACGGATGGGACAGGCACAACTCCTCTGGGTAACCTGTTCCAGTGTCTCACCACCCTCACAGTAATGAATTTATTCCTAATGTCTATTCTAAATTTACTCTTTCAATTTAAAGCCTCCACCCTGTCCTGTAACTTTACATGCCCTTGTAAATGTAGCCTTCCAGGTTTCTTGTAGGCCCCCTTTAGGTACTGGAAGGCTGCTATAAGGTCTCCCCTGACCCTTCTCTTCTCCAGGCTGAACAAGCCCATCTGTCTCAGCCTGTCTTCATAGGAGAGGTGCTCCAGACTTCTGATTATATTCAGCGCCCTCCTCTGGAATTGAGAAGGCTCAGTGGAGACCTCATAGCTGCATTCCAGTATCTGAAGGGGGTCTACAGGGATGCTGGGGAGGGACTCTTCATTAGGGACTGTAGTGACAGAACAAGGGGTAATGGGTTCAAATTTAAACAGAGGAAGTTTAGATTGGATATAAGGAGGAAATTCTTTCCTGTTAGGGTGGTGAGGCACTGGAATCAGTTGCCCAGGGATGTTGTGAGTGCTCCTTCCCTGGCAGCATTCAAGGCCAGGTTGGACAAAGCCTTGGGTGGTATGGTTTAGTATCAGATGTCCCTGCACATGGCAGGGGGGTTGGAACTAGATGATCTTGAGGTCCTTTCCAACCCTAACTATTCTATGATACTATGATCCTATGATCTTGTTCCAACTGAGTAAAAGTTTGGTAAAAATCCTTCCTTATAAATTTTTTACAATTCATATTTTAATATTTTTAAGTAAATATCAAGGCAAGGTTTACAAAAAGGATTGTATAGTTGAGAATGCTTAAATTGGGCAAGCTCCTGATGAATGGGCTCAATATTGGACAAAGTGTCTTGAAAACACATCATTAAGAAGTGAGGAAAATGCAGAACAAAAGAGTACTAATAAGAAAAAGAAAATAACAGTGGTCATAGATAATGCACAACAAAATTAACTAGAACTAAACAAATTATCAGCTTTTCCTTGAAATTCAAGCTTTAGTAGTAGGTTAAAAAGTAAGAAAAACAATCGGTTTAGTAATATTGCAATTATCTGACCAATCTGCTAACTGAAATAGTTTTTCTACTTCACCAAAGGTTACAAGCCACCTTGCTAAGGATCTTGATTCTAGGAATTTGCTATCTCCAAGCACATCCAGATCCCATCATTACTGTTGTGCTTCATGTTGATAATAGTATTACTGATTTGTAAGAAAATATGTCCATTTTATGCAGCTTCCCTTTTTCATCTCAGCTGTATGAAAAACATCTCTTTTTTGTTTATGAACGCATATATACAATAGGTACATTCTTTATGAATAAATACATAAAATATAAGTGCCATTCCCATTGTACTGCATATATTATATAAAAGACATTCCCACTGTATTGTATAACAATCTGTACATGTATATTCCAAACACAGACACAGATGTGTCACCTTCAACACTCTAGCTATTCTTCCAGTAATGCTTAGAACTCTACCACACCATTTTGTGCTGTTGCTGACTGCAGGTAGTTGGTGGAAGATGTTGCGCTTGTGGGAATTCTCAACATTTATTTTTTGCCATTGAAGCTTGCCAAGTAAGGGATTTCTGTGTTCTAGGAAATTCCACTGATGGAAAACATTTCCATGTTTAACCGGATATTTATGCTAGTGAAGATATTTTTTAATCTTAAAACATGGCAAGTCATGCTTGTTTTTATTTTATTAGATAATTAAAAAAAAAAATGAAACAAAACTAAACTAAACTAAACTAATTTTAAAATGAAATATTGAAATTACTAATTTTTAAGTCTACGGTCAAAACAGAGTCTTCTGAAAAAGTTACAAAACTTCTTACTGAACAATCTGATCAACCCTTAGCCACGAGAAGGGGATTCTAAAAGTCAAGGGTCTAAACTGTCTTTCTGTAATCATGGAAAAGACAGAGGCACCTCCAAACATTGTTGCCAGAAATAGGAGTGATTAATTACCTGAGGATTAACTGAATCAGGTTTTATTGATTATAGACAGAACCATGGTACTTGCCTGGATAGCTGCTGAACTTGCAGACAATTAAAAATTAAGGTCTCAAACCTGCTTTTTTTCTACCCAGTACAGGTTTGATATAGCCTTACTCTACGTATCTCTAAACTTATTTGATCTTATGGTCCCAAATTAATTTTACTTCTCCAAACAATCCAAGATAGGTAATTTAATGTACAGTGGATGGTATCTCATTCTCAGTTTTTATGTTATGTCTGTGTACATTATCTCCATATGCCTTCGAAAAGCTGTCTGTGCAGGATGGACCACTCCTAGAGAGTGGGTAGAAGGGAATGATTGCATCTTCTTTGGGAGCACCAAGACTGAATTACAGCAAAGGCATCCACACTAGTAGCTCTGGGAAAGTGTCAGAGAACAGTCTCACGCCACCTGTCACTTCATATCTTGTGTATCAGTGGTACTACTGATTCCCATCTCCGAGGCAGGCCACAGAGATGACAGAAACTGCAGAGGCCAAAAGAGACCTCATAGAGTTTGCTCCAACTCAAAGTTACTGACCTGATAAAAAAATGAACTTGAAAGTAGGAATCTGCCTGCAAGGCCACAGTGGGAGAATATTTTATGAATTGTTATTACTTTTCTTCTATCTGACCAATTGCTTGCAGCTTTCCTTGTTTAAAAGTTCTGAAAAAGCTTTTTATTTCATCTTTTTTAAATTTAATTTTTTTTGCAGAACTTTCAACATAGAAAAGGTCTGGGCAACCCCAAAGTTGTGAAGTTGTGACTGACTTGGGATCCCATCACAATATACTTCTACACAATAATTTAATTATGTTTCCTTCAAGAACTAAAGCCTTTGTCCACACTGTTGAATCCATACTAGGAGTCCTAAAATGTTAATGAACAAGAAAAAAATAATAATTTAAAAAAAAAAAAAGCAATAAAGACTAGGGGCAGTATTTTCAGTATTTTACTGACTTTGGCTTTTTTCATTGTCATTTTTCATGGTTTAAACCCACCTGGCAACTAAGTACCATGAAGCCGGTCACTCACACCCACTCCAGGAAGGAGAATTAAAAGAATGTAAAACCCCCCAGGTTGAGATAAGAAGTTTGATAATTAACATAAAATACTTTATAATACTAATGAGGGAAATAAAAAGGAAAGAGATATAAAACTAAAAGGGAAAAGGAAAAAATCCCCAATAAACGCAAGTGATACAAAATACAATTTCTCACCAGCCACTGGCTGATTCCCAGCCTGACCAAAGCAGCAATTAGCCCCTTCTGGGTGACACCCCCCAGTTTATATGCTGGGAATGATGTGCTCTGATATGGAATACCCCTTTGGCTAGTTTGGGTCAGGTGTCCTGTCTTTGCTCCCTCCCGGCTTCTTGTGTCCCTCTTCATTGGCAGAGCATGAGACTGGAAAGTCCTTGATCAGGGTGAGTGCTACTTAGCAACAGCTAAAACATTGGTGTGTTATCAGCATTATTCTCAGGCTAATGCCAAAGCAAAGCACTGCCCCTAGCTACTAGGAAGAAAATTAAATGTATCCCAGCTGAAACAAAAACACATTTTAGGACCAGAAAACAGAAAGTTGGGCAAAATACTTAGATGTCCATTAATACCTATTCACTACAGTGGAAGGGTACTTGAATGGTTTCTAGATTTGATCATAACCTTAGCAAAAGTGACTAGAAGGGAGAAACAAAGAAAGTTACATTTCTGTCTGATTAGATTTTACAATTATTATTGGACTTAATTCTTGGAAAGCCATAATAGGAAAACAGGAAAGAAATAAAGATTAAAAATGTTGAAGCAGCATAATTAGCATCAACATAATGCCTAGTATGGGATGACTTTACCACCAATATCCTGTAATGACTTCAGAGGAGCAAGGCTGATGTAAGCAAAGCTACAGAACAGATGTTGTCGTAGTTAATGTAGGCAATAAGAAGAGCTTGCACAAATATTTGAGTGCGTGCACAGTTGGACTGACAAGGTTTGAGAGAAACCCAGTGAAAGCATCCTCCTAGAGACAGCATGATTTTAAGCATGACATCAGTGAATTAATTGAGAGAACAGTGAAGCTTCTGCTTAAGATGGAAAATGAATAACTGAAATGTTTTGAAAGAGAAGATCAAGAGATTAATTTTGACCGTAATGAATTTTAAATAACAACTGGACACAACTATTTGTGAAAAGCAGGCCAAGATCCTTGACTGGATGAAAGGAGATCTTCTACAGAAAAACAGTTTTTCAAATAATTTAAATATATTTCCAATACCGTTTGAAAGCCATGCTCTGAAACTGGTGAACTGTATCTTTGCTATAGCCAGAAGGCCAAATAACAGAGAAGAGGTCACGAACACCACAGAAAAAAAAAAACAACAAACACCAAAATTAATTTCAAGGTGTTAAAATAAGGAAGTCAGTGGTATAAGTAAAGGTAATTATATCAGTTCTGGACTGTTTATTTATACCCAGTTTGAAATATCTGAAAGAAGTTCACTAAATTCTTTCTTCCTCCCCACAGAAAGTCCAGTTATACCCTGCAATACATTTCATATTATGCTTTAAATTTGTATAAAATTACATATCTAAAAAGTCTGCATATCTTCTGCAAAATAAGTATTTATTCTTTTTAATTTTAATTTTCTTCTTCTTCCTCCCACTTACACAATTTACTAGGAGGCAGTTTAGCTGATATAATATACTGAAAGTTTGTATCTAAAATAAATATTCATAATGCAAGATTTTAATAAATGGCAACATTTTTATGCAGCCACTAACAAAACAAGTGAATTTAATAAAAAAAAAGAAAAAAAAAGATGAGAGTGTGAATTGACATAAGCTTGTTTCATAGAGAGTGCCATAATAGATTCAAGAGCCACCAGAGGTCAAGAGAAGGGGAGGGATGAGAATGGAAAGGAATTTTGCTGGAGGGGATTTCACTTGCTGGAATTGGAGCGCACAGGGAGAAAAACAAAAATAATAAGAAGAAAGGTTCAGGAGCCTCTCCTGTAGACAAATCATATAGATAAACTAGAGTTGTTTGGGGTTTTTTTAAAGTACACTGGTCTTTGTAAATTTGCAACCATCTCCAGTTTCTTATATTTTATGTTTGCTTTAACTCCATATCATAAAAACACAGAATCCTCCCATGGTTCATGGCTTTTCAATCTTTCTCTTTTCCTTCTCTCTCAAATAGAGAAAAGAAGTGAGCATCTGGTTTTGCAGTTTGGAGTTGTGCCCTTGGCTCTCAATAAATTAACATATGATCAAATCCATTTGCACCTGTGCAAACTGGTAGTCTCTAGCCAACCTTATTATTTTTTTCAGTTGACTCTGATAAATTTTTCTAAACTTTGAAAATTCAAGTTCAAAACTAAAGCAAAGCCAGTCTAAATATTGACTCATGATATGTTTATTGAATGCATTTAAATTTTTTCTTTAATCTATTTGCATTTTTTACAAATCAAAAATTTTCATAAGGGAACATTGTTAATAATATTTTCCTGTTTTCAAAACTAAAAGATGTGAACACTGAGGGTATTAACCTTCACAGACACCGAAGAGAGAGCTTCTCTAAGAAATAGTTAAGTAAAAATCACAAACCCTTTTACCCTCTGAACTTCTTCATGTATTTTCCCATGACCACTGATAAATACCACACTTCTGCCACACACTTCACAAATATAAAAATATGAGCCTATGACAAAAACTATATTTTCTTTAATGTCAAAGCAATACCTCACAAAGACACTAATATTTTTGCATGAAATTAAAGACCAACAGGTAAGTTGGATATCCCCAGGAAAACTTAAGGATCATTAGCACTGGCAAAACAAAAAGGTCACTGTTATCATAATTCTACATCAGGAAGATTATGGCTGTTACAAATTGCACTCAGGACTATGTTTTGGGTGTTTCTTGAAAAGATATATAAAATTACATAAATTACTTCTCTCACTTTAATTTTTAAACCAAACTGGATGTTTATCTTTGTACTCAAACTGCACTGTATGTTCTTCACATAATAACATTAGTGTCTATGCATTCAGATCTAAAGTCATTCTATAAAAATCTTACTTGAAGGATGGGCATCTCACAGAGTAGTTATAATGGGTTCAAACCCAAAATGTAAAACAAAGGTTTCCATCATCTCTCTAAAAAGTCATCAGCCCTTGGTGTGAGACCAGTAGGATGTATTTACTACAACAAATAGAAATCATAATTCTTTTTCTTTAAGCATACAAATCTCGAACCATTTCCAATAGTGTACTTTGCAAACAAGCTTTCTGAACACTGTTTATGCCATATCTATTTCATCAAAAAACATAAGCTACCAAAATATTTGGTCTTGTTAAATATCTAAGGTTTTTCCAGAAGTTTTAAATGTGCTTTTGCTTCCCATCTTTCAGCTGCCAAAACAGCTTTCTGTAAGAGTGCAAGAGCCGTTTGTAAAATAAAGGAACTTTATTATTTTTAATTATTATTACAGAATGAAAAACAGTCATTTCAACTTGTTGCAAATCATAAACTCCATGCAACTAGCCTCTTCTTCGTAACACCACAGCAGCTGTCCTCAGATCTTTTCAGACTGATTACAGTTTAGCTGCCTGTCTTCTGACTTCTCAAAACAACACTATTTTCGTCTGTAAGTAATAGTCTCAGCTGCATTGCTTGAAATAACACATGGGATTAAAGGCAAACAAGTTCGTTTTAAAAGTCAGGAAAAAGACAAATGTTGCTTAAGAAAGATCTGCATCTGCATTTAACTAAGCTGGTCAAGTCCAAGGTGTGACCTCAAATACAACCGCCTCCCAGACATTCCTGTGGTGTATTTTTGTTTGCATTCAACAAGGCTACCAATACAAACTAGCCTTTCGTTCAGGTGATATTTTGGTTCTTTTAGGAAGTTTCCTAAGCCATCATTTCTGGTACAGTAAGTCATCTGCTGGCTATTAAAGGACAAATGTGATGGATACATAGTCTGCCATATTAAGAAAAGATTCGTATCAGAGTCACACCACAAAAAATGTTACTCTGAATATGCCTTACATCAGGAGTTCTCAGCCTGTGCTCCATGGTGGCCTAGATGATCAATGAAATAGCAGAATATAGTTCATACTGATTGAAAAGTCAAAATCCCATATATCCACCTTGATGCATGTCAGTAAGCAAACAGTCAACAGTAGTAATAGGAAATGAATTTTCAAAGGTTAGCCTTATATTTGTCTGGTTATAAATTGAATCACCTTGATCCCAGCTATTTCTAGGATGTTAAATGGTCAATTTTTTTTTTTTTTTTTTTTTTTAATTATTGTAATTTTAGCAAGGCTGAGAAACAGCCTCTCTTTTGACTTTGTATTGTTTGTTATGATCCTGACCCAGGCTGAGGCCTGCTTGGTTAGTTGCAAACATACATTTATGCATTGAATTCAGGACCTCTGAGTTTAAAATAGGTTGGCATACCCTGGGAAGGTGAAGCTGGGAAAGTGCTATGAACTTCAGAAAAAAAAATCCCATGACGCAAGGAGAATGCTTGAGTGAAAAGGTATAGAAAGCAAATTTATTTGGAAGTCAGAATATTAACTTTTATGACACTTAGGAGGAGGAATGCAAATTTCAGGCTGAAGTATGTGGCTGGCATCCATAATGTAAGTTTCAACAGAGATTAAACCTCATAACATGGATGAACTAACAGACATTAAATTAGAACTAAATTTTGCAGTTTCTTTTTGACATATTGAACTTCATCAAAACAAACAGAGCAAGAGCAAAACCAGGAGTGAGTGGTAGCAATCTGGTTTTAGACTAGCCCATATAATGTGGGGAAAACCTAGAAAACAATAACATGCTCAATGCCTTTAAGCTTGGACTAATAAAATTAACTCTGTAATTTATTAGCAATAAGAGTATATCCCTGGATTTTTTTCTATTACACCTTTAGACCTCTTACAGGTATAACAGTACAAGCGGTATGCAGAATTCTTATGTGTTTTTGTCCATGATTATTAATGAAAATTTTTGTTCAAACCAAAAGTTGAGCTATGTCATCTCCTTAGGGAAATACCTGATTTTGCATAGGAATATTAATATGATACCTGAGCTTCAAACGTCCTTTCCTAATAAAGCTGAAGTCATTTAATCAGAGAGCAACTGAGACCATCTCAAATGGTGGAGGCAGTCATAGTCTGTGAACAACGAATTTCAGATAGTTAAAGACATCTTCAAAGTGAACACATCAAACAACTAGCTTGCCATATGTTTGTATCTAGTTTTCAGTTAACAATTGCAAAATAATAACAATTTGAAGCTGCTTACATACAATTTGCAAAAATAAAAGGGCTAAATAAGTTTCCAACTTCAGCTATGAAAAAAGATCTGATGGGCAAAAAAATGGTCCTTTTATAGTAAAGATTTCACTGACATAGTAAGTGAATAGTTCAGAGATTTTTTGGGTGGGGTCTGGCAAGATAAAACTACTGCATCTATTTCCTTTAAGACTACAAGTAGTACTTTTAGAAAGTAATAATAAAAATAAAATAAAAACATAAAAAAAACAGTCCTAATTAATTAAACAGTCACTTTAATGTTTCAGGATATTCATTTTACATAACCAGAATCTATATTTGCAAAATAAAGGATGCTCATATAGAATGACTTCATAGCACAATGTATTGTATTGCAATACTTCTGTAACACTGTGTGACCTTCCTGGTTTAGTTGCATTGCAATCACATTTCTATGTTTTTACCTCTCACACCCTTGTAAGTCTCTCAGTTCCTCTCCAGTAGCTAGCTTATTCTGCAGCCACCCCAGAAGGACAAGTGACAGCAGATGCTGTGGCTGTGTGCAGGCTACATGTGCTACTGCTAGCAAGACTTAACAGCTGGCCACACAAAATTGGTAATTGCTGATCTTGTGAAACTTGCTGGATTTTAATTATCTTTGTGACCTTTAATCCTCTGTGAATTTAGCTCAAATTGATAACTACATTGAAAACTTCTTGGAGAAGACAACATGCATCATAGAATCATAGAAACAACCAGGTTTGAAAAGACCTTTAAGATTACCAAGTCCAACTGTTAACCCAGGACTGCCAAGGCCACCACTAAACTATATCACTATATCACTGAGGGCCTCATTTACACAGGTTTTGAACACTTCCAGGGATGGTGATTGCACCACTTCCCTGAGAAGCCTGTTCCAATGCCTGACTGTCCTTTCAGTGAAGAAATTTTTCCTAATATCCAGTCTAAACCTCCCCTGGCACAGTTTGAGGCCATTTCATCTTGTCTTACCACTTCTTATTTGGGAGAAGAGACCGACCACTACCACACTGAAACCTCCTTTCAGGCAGTTGTAGAGAGCGATAAGGTCCCCCTGAGCTTTCTCTCCTCTGGACTAAACAACCCCAGTTCCTTCAGCTGTTCCTCCTAAGACTTGTGCTCCAGAGCCTTCACCAGCTTTGTTGCCCTTCTGTGGACCCGCTCCAGCACTTTATCAATCTTGTAGTGAGGGGCCCACAACTGAACACAGTATTCTAGGTGGGGCCTCGCCAGTGCCAAGTACAGGAGGATGATCACTGCCCTGGCCCTGCTGGCTGTGCTATTTCTGATACAGGCCAGGATGCTGTTGGCCTTCTTCGCTGCCTGAGCAAAAGCTGACTCACGTTCAGTGTCTGTCAATCATCACCCCAGGTCCTTTTCTGCCAGCAGCTTTCCAGCCACTCTTCCCCAAGCCTGTAATTTTGCATGGGATTGTTGTAGCCTAAATACAGGAGCTAGCACTTTTCCTCATACCGTTGGCCACAGCCCATCGATTCAGTCTGCTCAGATCCCTCTACAAACCCTTTCTAACCTTCAGCAGATCAATATTTCCAGCCAACTTGCTGTCATCTGCAAAGTTAATAACACTCAATCCCCTCATCCAGATCGTATAATCATAGAATAGTTAGGGTTGGAAAGGACCTCAAGATCATCAAGTTTCAATCACTCTGCCGTGGGCAGGGACACCTCACACTAGACCACACAGCCCAAGGCTTTGCCCAGCCTAGCCTTGAACACTGCCAGGGATGCAGCATTCACAACATCCCTGGGCAAACCATTCCAGTGCCTCACCACCATAACAGGAAAGAACTTCCTCCTTATATCCAATCTAAACTTCCCCTGTTTAAGTTTTAACCCGTTACCCCTTGGCATATCACTACAGTCCCTAATGAAATGTCCCTCCCCAGCATCCTTATAACCCCCCTTCAGCTACTGGAAGGCTGCTATTTCTCCATGTAGCCTTCTCTTCTCCAGGCTGAACAGCCCCAACTTTCTCAGCCTATCTTTGTACAGGAGGTGCTCCAGTCCCCTGATCATCCTCGTGGCCCTCCTCTGCACTTGTTCCAACAGTTCCATGTCCTTTTTATGTTGAGGACACCAGAACTGCACACAATACTCCAGGTGAGGTCTCACAAGAGCAGAGTAGAGGGGCAGGATCACCTCCTTCGACCTGCTGGTCACACTCCTTTTGATGCAGCCCAGCATACGGTTGGCTTTCTGGGCTGAGCGCACTCTGCCCGCTCATGTTCATTTTCTCATTGACCAACACCCCCAAGCCCTTCTCCGCAGCACTGCTCTGAATCTCTTTGCCCAGTCTGTAGCTGTGCCTGGGATTGCTCCAACCCAGGTGTAGGACCTCACACTTGGCATTGTTAAACTTCATCAGGTTGGCATCAGCCCACGTCACAAGCATGTCAAGGTCCCTCAGGTTGGCATTCCTTCCCTCCAGTGTATCAACCGAACCACACAGCTTGGTGTCATCGGCAAACTTGCTGAGGGTGCACTCAATCCCACTGTCCATGTCACCGACAAAGACGTTGAACAAGACCAGTCCCAACACCAATCCCTGAGGGACACCACTCGTTACTGGTCTCCAGCTGGACACTGAGCCACTGACTCTTTGCATGCAGCCATCCAGATACTTGATGTCTCTCCAATTTAGAGACAAGGATGTCATGTGGGACAGTGTCAAACGCTTTGCACAAGTCCAGGTAGATGACATCAACTGCTCTAACCCTGTCCATCAATTCTGTAGCCCCATCATAGAAGGCCACCAAATTGGTCAGGCAGGATTTCCCCTTAGTGAAGCCATGCTGGCTGTCACCAAGCACCTTGTTGTTTTTCCTGTGCCTTAGCATGCCTTCCAGGAGAATGTGCTCCAAGATTTTGCCAGGCACAGAGGTGAGACTGACTGGTCTGTAATTCCCTGGGTCTTCCGTTTTCCCTTTCTTGAAAATGGGTGTTATATTTCCCTTTTTCCAGTCATCGGAAACTTCACCTGAATGCCATGACTTTTCAAATATGATGGGCATTATCTTAGCAACTTCATTCACCACCTCCTTCAGGACCCACAGATGGATTTCATCAGGTCCCATGGACTTGCACACGTTCAGGTTCCTAAGACAGTCTCGAACCAGATCCCCTCCTACAGTGGGCCCAAGGTTTTTTTTCTTACAGTCCCTGCGTCTACCTTCCGAGACTTGGCTGGTGTGGTCAGAGCCTTTGCCAGTGAAGACCGAGGCGAAGAAGTCATTCAGAACCTCAGCCTTCTCCAAATCCTGTGTAGCCAGTTTTCCTGATAGCTTCCAGAGGGGGCCTACATTGTCCCTAGTCTGTTTTTTATTCACTACATACCTATTGAATCCCTTCCTGTCATCTTTCTTATCCCTAGCCAAGTTTAATTGTAACTGCCCTTGGCTTTCCTAACCTGGTCCCTAGCTTCCCGGACAACATCCCTTTATTCTTCCCAGGCCACCTGTCCTTGCTTCCACATCTTATAAGCCTCTTTTTTTCCTTTGAAGTTTCCTCAGCAGCTCCTTATCCATCCCAGGAGGTCTCCAGGCCCTCTTGCTTCACTTCCTTCTAGTTGGGATGCAACACTCTTAAGCTTGTAAATTCATCAACAAAGATAAACAACACTGACTGCAGCACTGCCTTGTTTCTAAAAGAAATTCTAAGAAATATTTCTCAGGTGACCTCAGTCAGATGACAGCAGATCAGAAAATTCAGGTCAAGGTCATAATAGTTTTTGAGTCAAGAGAGGGACATAAGCATCAACATTCAGTCTGAGCAGTCTGAGATACAAGTCATATCTTAGAGGTTAACATTTTATTTTACTCTTCTTTGTTACTGAGACTGAATAATTTTCTGAAACTGATTACCTAGCTACGTAAAGAAGTAGTGCAAGAAAGAAATTACACTAAACATAGACAAGCGCAAGGAAAGATATGTCAAAATATAAATTACTTCAGCATGAAATTAGGACTCACAGTCAGTGACGGGTATACTCAAATTTCAGGTTAACTTAGTCCATCTCTGGGCCTGCTGAAATCCAACTGCTTGAGAAACAGTGCACGATTGGTAAATGTAATGAGCAGGAGACAAAAGGAGAAGCAGAAAGCAGCAGACAGCTGATCTTTACTGCACAGAAGTTCTTGCAGCAAGGAAAATTGCAAGTCAAAAGCTCTGTGTAAAGTTCTTTTTGTGACTTTTTGTTTAGGGTGTGGAAAAATAAGTCATTAAGAACAGAAAAGTGCACACTAAAACAAAGTAAAATGCTACTTAACTAGGAAAAAAAAGAAAAAGTCTGGAATGCATAAATAAACTCTTTGTCAAATAATACTGAAGAATGAAAAAATGTGTAAAACTCAAAGATCTGAAGAAAATTTATAATGAAAAAGTTGGTTATAGCTATTGAAAAAGACCTCTACATTAATTCTTCTATAATATATATTCAATATAATATATATTCAAAAAGACAAAAAATCATACTCATAGTCAAAACATTTAAAATTAACAATATTAATGAAAGATAATTTTTAAATAACATGAAAATCAACATGACAGTTTTATTGAAGTAGTTCGGCTGCTCCTTTTATACTAACTTTTGAATCTACTACACTAAAAGCAACATTCACCTCAAAGCCCTCAGATTTCCCTACTACTGCCATGTCTCTCATTCTCAGTCTTTCTGACACATTCTGTCGCAGATTTTCGTTCTCTAGGTTAAGAATTATGCTTCCCAATAAATCTGTGCAAGAAGAATGTCTATCCCTTTTTCATTAATTTCTAGATTTTATTGATAAGAACTTACCTCTTTGTGGTCTATGTTGGTCTTACCCCCTTGGGAGAAAAGCAAGCATAGTGGCTTAGAATCTGGGACATAAAAATACAGCAAAGGTGTACTTCTCTGTTCATTTAATGTGGCTCAAGAAAAACTGATAAACATCAAAGTAAACTTCGATGTAACACATTTTTTGGTAGCAGACAAATGAAACATGCTCTAGCTGAGACAAGCACCTTGTATTATTATGATTCACTATTTCTTTTGCCTCCTCAGAAGAATGTGTAAATACATAAGCTAATCAAAGAGCTCCAGTGAGAGGATTTTAACTACAGTAATGCTCACAGAACTGTTTACAAGTAGGTCCAAGGGAAAGGAAAAAAAAGTCTTTTTCCATTATTAATTTATCCAGTTCAAAGATTCTCCCTGAAGAGCCTACATGATGTTAGAGAAAATAATATTTTATATAAAATAGGGCAAATGAATACAATAAGTTAGATAGAAATCCAAATCACTTTCAACACTACACATTTGACACAGACATTTGAAATACTCCTGGACTGTGAATACTAGGATCAGAAATATTACAACTCGATTGTGAAATGTAGGAAGGTTTTACACATATGCATGTTTCTTCCTCTTATGACTCATCAGAAAGTTGAAAAGTGTTGCTAATGAATCTAACTTCAAGTCAGTATGAATATACTGTGTGCCTACATATTTCCTAAATTAAGGATTATAAAAAGAAACTATGTAGCTAAAGGTGAAAACCAACAAGTTGTATTTTCACTTGTATGGAAATTTTAGAAGATGTGAGTATTTAGTAGAAGCCACTGAAAATAGCTATGCAATTCTTTTTACAGGCCAGAAATCTAGCCTGTCAGGTGGATGCATTTCCGTCTAGTAAGAAAAAGATAAGTAAATGAGAAAAGTTAATATAACAAATATAAAATCAAACCAATGAAATTACTGATGTAAAATTAACATAAACTTAAACATAAAACATATTTTAATATCTTGGATGGGTATCACTCCCACATGTAAGAAAATAGAAACAAATTCAGTGGAAGCAAGTCCTCTCTAGTTGCTTAAATCTTCCAGATTTTTAGCTTTGAAATAAATTATTCTCAGGTACAGGAAAAGTCCAACACTTTTTTTGTGGCATGTTAGCTAAATGGACTTTCTAAACCTACACCTTTGGTGTTCGTTTTATTTTGAAATCGGAAAGGACTATGTACTGTCTCCACTATAAGGTATAGGACTGTGCAAGCAAGAAGCAGAAAATACTTTTTTTTTTCCATCCACTTGTTTCAGTATTTTAGAGGTTATGCAGAAACAAGACAGCTTTGTTTTCTTGAATTCCATATCAGATCTGGATGAGGTAAAACGACTATGCTCCCTTTGGCTGTCTTTATGAAGAATCATTTCTTGTCACTTTATATTCATGAGGTAATTCAACTTAATGCATGTTTTCATCAGATGTCTAGAGGTGCAGATCACCGTCTGGGCCATTTATGCAAGAAGCACCTTAAAGCACAGAACAGTTAACTCAAGGATAAAACAAAATATTCATCATTTCAAAGCTAGATCTAAATTAAACAGCTTTTTTATTGTTGCTCACTACATAACAAAGCAAAACAAAATCCAACAACCTTTAAGAGGAACTTGGAAACACTACAGAAATTCTTCTCACTTTTCTAAATTCTCTGGCATTAAGAAGTTTTCAAACATGAATGGATGCCTGCACTTAGACTCTTCGGGTAGAAAATAATAATGAGTTAATATTCATGGCCAGCAGGCAAAGATCCCATGAGAATGGGTAAGGTCCTGAAATCCTTCCATAATATTGCTGCTATCAAAAAAATATACAAACCTCCTCAGGTTTTATCTCCCATGAGCCTCTCACTTTTAGTCTGCTCTTCTCAGTTTATGCTTTTCAATCTTTTTGTAATTTATGATCAATTAAATTAAGGTGGTGTAACAGACATAATATTGTAATCGGGATGTGTTTTGCCCTGATATTGCTGATAGCAATGATTTAAAAAAAATAAAAATAAAAAAAAATCTATCATCTGCCTCACTTTATTTACATAATAGGTAAGTAGTATTAGTTACAGCAGAAGGCATATTAATGTCTTAAAGCACATTAAGTAAATTCAGTATAAGGTTCCCCATAATTATAATGATCATCTACATATTATATTTCATATATTAATACTTCTTTGCTTTTTCTTCCCTTTTTTAATTTCTATTAGATTCTTGAAAATTAATTAATTTTAACTGAATTTGAAATTAATTGAAATTGACTTCTCATAAAACTGCAGAAAGATGACTATCAAACTATTGGGAAAATCAAGATCTCTGTCTGAAATGTAAGTCAGAAGACTGTGGTATATCCCATTCTTGTGAGAAACAAAAGCAAAAGTCCTACACAATGCTAAGATAGTTTTAGAAGATGACCACTTTCTTTTCTGTGTCAGGGCGTCAAAGCAGCTCGGCACCTTTCAATTAAGAAATAGCAATTTTCAGTACTTTTAGGCCTTTAACATTGACAATCTATTAACTTTATATTTGTGTCATGCATTAAAGTGTCTCATTATCAGAAAGCTCAAATCTGGAGAAAGTGCATTCCAAGAGACAGTCAGCTGCTACATCTTTGAGAATACCACTTAGTTACAGTTGGGTTTTTTTTGAGTTTGGTGGGAAATACATACAAAATGTCTGTAAACTGTGACCATTTAAAACTTAAATATTATAGCAATTTTAACTTATTCATTTAATGCATATTTTAGACTCACAAAATGCAAATGTATTAAAAATACTATGAAAAAAAGATAATACAAATGCCCAAATAACATAATATGTTATCATGATGCAGTATTCATATATTTTTTTTTTCCATTACAGAAACCCAGTATTACATTCAGGTGTTATCACTAGCATCCCCTTCAAATTAAACACAAGATTTAAAATTGCCATTAACTTTTTCTCTCTCCATCCCCATTCTCAGCACCAATTTGATACAAATACAATATGAACTGCATCGTTTACTCACAAAAAAACCCCACATTTCAGCATTACTTGCATTCTACATGGCAAGCAGATTTCAGCTTGATCTGTCTCCACACAGGATTAGCTTGAAGCTCTATAGTTCAGAATGAACTGAACCCAAGGTAGTAGTGTTAAGTCTGCCTCTCATTTACATTTATTAGTTTCTGCTTGCTCCTGTGCTAGCAACTTTTCATGAAGGTACCTTTCAACCTATACTACAGTCAGAGCAAGCCTATGATTTTGGTTGGTTTTAGTTTGTTTTTTCATTTTTTTTTCCCAGAACACCGCATAGAAAATATTCTAAGCCACATGTTAGGAGCAAAAAACCACATGCCTGGTGATCTGGAGGTTCCAAAGCTAGAGAGCAAATAATCTTTATTTTCAGTACCTCATTAATTTAAAACAATTAATGATTAACTGAAGCTTTTCTTATAAGTACATGCTCATTCAGGACATGGATATTTCTAAGTGTTATGCTTTGCATAAAAAACATCAATGAGATAAACTTCTTGTTTGAGCAGGAGCACTATAAGATTATAATACCAGACTTAGTTGAGGTTGCTAAACATGACCAGAATCATTCCAAAAAAAAAAAAAAAAAAAAAAAGCTTTAAAAAAGCTTTGTAAGGTTTCAGTTTACCAGTGAAAATCTTCATTACTTAACTTAGCTTGAAATAACAGGAAGCCCAGCAGTAAAAAACTGAATAGTCTCCTATTTTCAAAATTCTTAAAAATAGTAACGATTGCCTTTTTTTTTTTTTTTTCATATATCAAAACACAAAAGGCAGTCCACCAGGCAATTCAAATCATTTCATGAAAGCTAGCTATCCGCATTTAAAAAAAACCCAAACAATTCACAGAAGAGGCAAAAATCTATTTTGAAGGCATGCTTCGAGGTCTTCGAGATTTTCAGAGATTAGAAATGGAAGCTTAAAGAGCAGTGTCCTGGGTTCAGCAGCAGCAGTTATTTTTCTCCTTCTTAGTAGCTAGTGCTGTGCTGTGTTTTCATTTTTTGGCCTGGGAAGAGAGCTGATAACACCGATGTTTTTAGTTGCTGCTCAAATGTTTGGTCTGGCCAAGGACTTTCTGAGCCTCATGCTCTGCCAGGGAGGAGGGGAGGCAGGGAGAAAGCAGAGACAGGACACCTGACCCAAACTGACCAAAGAGGTATTCCATACCACAGCACGTCATGCCCAGGATGTAACTGGGAGTTACCCGGAAGGGCTGGTTGACTGCAGGGTTGGAGGAGGTATCGGTCAGTGCTTGGCTGGGGGGAGTGGGGCGAGTTATTGGTCGGCTGGTGTTGAGGTGTTGTATTCTTTCCTCTTGTTATTTCCTTTAGCATTATTTTTATTGGTGGTAGCAGCAGTGATTTGTGTTATACCTTAGTTACTAAACTGTTCTTATCTCAACCGGTGGGAGTTGCATTCTTTTTGATTCTCCTCTCCATCCCTCCAGGAGCAGGGGGAGGGCAAGAAGGGGGGGAGTGAGTGGACGAGCTGTGTGGATCGGTTTAAACCAAGGCAAGTATCTCCCATCAAGCTAAGAGGAAAGTGACTTTTTTTTCTCTGATATCTATTCTATGGTAATTATAGTTTAGTACATAATTTATTCATGGCTAAGTATAACCATATGTCACTGTGCACAGAGATTTGAGCAGGTGCAGTTTGGTGCAGTACCATTTCTAGCCTCAGAATCAGTAGGTGTGCTGACAGGAAGTCAGACAAGTACAAGAATGCCATCAGTTACATTATGCGTAATTCTAGAACTAGCATGGTTCCAGCCAGCTTCAGAGTTATCCTGTCTACTTTACTGCATGTTATGGATGTATCCTTAGAAGCCTAGGTATGCTGGTTGGTAAGATTTTAAACATAAGTCTCATGACAGCTGCTGATTTTTCTGGATGATCCTGAGGCAAGAATTCAAAGCCCACATGAAAATATCAGCTTTCATATTAAAAAGTATGCTTCTAATTCTTCAAGTCATGGAAAAAAGCTTCAAAATTTCACTGAGATTGTAACCTAAATGATAAGAAAGCTGAGGGAAATAGAAATGCAAACCCCCAAATCCTTGTTTTATTTTTTTGCCTTTTTAAGTATTGTGATATTTTTTTTTATAAAATCCTTGTTCATAATTACTTTACTTCTGAAGTCCTTTAATATACTCTACTGGCATAGCATCAGTCTCACCTCTATGCCTGGCAAAATCTTGGAGCACATTCTCCTGGACAGCATGTTAAGGCACATGAAAAACAACAAGGTGGTTGGTGACAGCCAGCATGGCTTCACTAAGGGTCCTGCCTGACCAATTTGATGGCCTTCTATGATGGGGCTACAGAACTGATAGACAAGGGTAGAGCAGTTGATGTCATCTGCCTGGACTTGTGCAAAGTGTTTGACACTGTCCCACACAACATCCTTGTCTCTAAACTGGAGAGATATCAATTTGATGGATGGACCACTCAGTGGATAAAGAACTGGCTGGATGGCTGCACACAAAGAGTTGTGGTCAATGGCTCGATGTCCGGCTGGAGACCAGTAACGAGTGGTGTCCCTCAGGGATCGGTGTTGGGACTGGTCTTGTTTGACATCTTCATCGCTGACATGGACAGTGGGATTGAGTGCTCCCTCAGCAAGTTTGCCGATGACACCAAGCTGTGTGGTTCGGTTGATACGCCGGAGGGAAGGGATACCATCCAGAGGGACCTTGACACGCTTGTGAGGTGGGCTGATGCCAACCTGATGAAGTTCAACCACAACAAGTGCCAGGTCCTACACCTGGGTCGGAGCAATCCCAGGCACAGCTACAGATTGGGCAAAGAAGAGATTCAGAGCAGCCCTGCAGAGAAGGACTTGGGGGTGCTGGTCGATGAGAAAATGAACATGAGCGGGCAGAGTGCGCTCAGCCCAGAAAGCCAACCGTATGCTGGGCTGCATCAAAAGGAGTGTGACCAGCAGGTCGAAGGAGGTGATCCTGCCCCTCTACTCTGCTCTCATGAGACCTCACCTGGAGTTTCGTGTGCAGTTCTGGTGTCCTCAACATAAAATGGA
This sequence comes from Lathamus discolor, assembly GCF_037157495.1. NCBI lineage: Eukaryota > Metazoa > Chordata > Aves > Psittaciformes > Psittacidae > Lathamus > Lathamus discolor. The sequence continues at coordinate 78,856,855 of NC_088885.1, forward strand.
CATGGAACTGTTGGAACAAGTGCAGAGGAGGGCCACGAGGATGATCAGGGCACTGGAGCACCTCCCGTATGAAGATAGGCTGAGAAAGTTGGGGCTGTTCAGCCTGGAGAAGAGAAGGCTGTGTGGAGACCTCATAGCAGCCTTCTAGTATCTGAAGGGGGCCTATAGGGATGCTGGGGAGGGACTCTTCATCAGGGACTGTAGTGACAGGACAAGGGGTAATGGGTTAAAACTTAAACAGGGGAAGTTTAGATTGGATATAAGGAAGAAATTCTTTCCTGTTAGGGTGGTGAGGCACTGGAATGGTTTGCCCAGGGAAGTTGTGAATGCTTCATCCCTGACAGTGTTCAAGGCCAGGTTGGACAAAGCCTTGGGTAGGATGATTTAGTGTGAGATATCCCCACCCATGGCGGGGAGGTTGGCACTAGATGATCTTGTGGTCCTTTCCAACCCTAACTATTCTATGATTCTATGACTCTATGACTTCCTCTGAAATGTAAAAATCTATACAGTAATATTTAAAAACTTTCTTATAAAGTTTAGATAAGCAATTTATAATTACTAATCCCTACCAGAAACTTTTATTCTGACAGGCCTATTCAGATAATACTGAGAATATGAAATCCTCCTTATTTCCTTTCTTGGGCCAGATTCTCTTCTCATTAATAATGAGATTGTTCCAGACAAATTATATTGCTTTAACTTCCACTTCCAAGATTTTCTTTCAGAGAAGCACTGGGGATGAAAAACTGGACATGAGTCAGCAATGTGTGCTTGCAGCCAGAAAGACAACCATATGTTGGGCTGCATAAAAAGAAATATGACCAGCAGGTCCAGGGAGGCTGTTCTTGCCCTCTACTCTGCTCCGGTGACACTCCACCTTGAGTACTGTGTTTAGCTCTGGGTTCCTTGGTATAAAAAACACATTGACCTATTGGATTGGATACAGGGGAAGACTGCAAAAATGCTTAGAGGGCTGTAGCAAAAAAATTTCCACATTTTTGTGGAAGCACTTTTGGACATAGGAAGCCAAATGTAGCTTAACAATTATTTGAGATTTTCTTGTATTGCTTATGATTTTTTAAAATGCATTGCATTAAAATAGTTAGAATTATATATATTTCTTTGTTCATTTACACAAAGTAAAAACCTAAATTGAGTGGTGCAAGACCTTTCCATCTTAAAATGGACTTTAAAGTTATTAATTATGGAGAGGGTACCCAAATATCCTGCTGGTGGGCAGCAGTATGAAAAAGCAAGATGAGTGGGATGCGGATTTTATATTTTCCATTGAATATGTAACGTTTTCCACTGATTACATGAACTAAAATGTCATTGTAGAATAATTTTATATGTTTCTTGAAAACAAGAAAACATATAATACTTAATATTTAATTTTTTTAATGAATGAATTTTTCCCTTTGTCCTGCAGACAGTTCTCCTGTTGTTCTTTGCATTATTTCTAGTGCAGCAAGGATTTCTCTTTCTTATTTATAGTACCAGACAACTATGTTGTCTTTGAAAGCATGAGTGACGGCTGATTCTTCCTAACCACCACACCTTTACAATTCTAAAACCTGAACTGGAACTACACTGGCCTTCTGGAGACTCTTTAAAGCATTCTGTTTTTTAGCAGGCAAAAGTTAAATTCTCTTTTTTTTTTTTTTTAAATCAGGCTCTTTCACAGATACCTCAAAATTAGGCTTCCAGAAACAAAAGAACCCCAAATCACTTCTAATTTTTGAAAATGTAGGCTGCAACTAACAGGAAATGTCGTTTAAAAAAAAGCTATTCATACAGAGTCTATAAAATCAATGTGCAAAAAATTGAAAGTCTTGTTCTGTTCAGGAGTAAGAAAAATTTAATACATCAAAAAGTTAAACTTTTATTCTGTATCCTGTGGTGTGAGATGGTTTTATCTTTATTTAAGTGTGATCTGATACATGTGGTTTTGTACTTTGAGAAAAGGACAAGTTGAATGTAAGAGATGGGAATCTGACAAAGAATAAAGACATATTTCTGAATGCATTGAACATGACTTATACCATGCTTCTGTCTTAGAAGATGTAAAAGTTCAGAAGTGACAAATATTTTTTTTAATATATTTATATGAACATCACTGAACTGTCCAACATCCAATTATTTTTTACTGTTACTTTGGTAAAGCAAAGTGCTCTGTTCACAAAGGAATTATGTCCCAGTGCAAGGCTTAATTTAGTCTTGTTTTCCTTCCTTCTTTAAGTGTGTACTTAAATGGAATAGGCATTCTGAAACATTGCTTAGTCATCCTGTGATTCTTCTGCCACACAAGGACAGTAGGCAAATGAAAGAGTTTAGGGAACTAATGAGACATTATGTAGAGTTCCCTGTAAACTCGTAAGAAATATGCTTTATGACTTAAAAAAAAAAAAAAGATGAAATTTCAAAAATTTGGGTATATTGAGAGTGAAGCTCAGAGAAATTTAAAGATTACAGTATTTGCATATAACTAATGCCATAGTTCTGTGGTGTCATTGGTGTGTATGCTGTTGTTTTTCCATTGTTCACATCTATTTCATACAGGTTTAAAACCTAGTTTCTCAGAAACCTCACATTAGGACCAAAAAATTTATTAAGATCCTTGGTATGGAAAGAAGACACAAATACACACACAGTTGCCTCCAGTTATTTTTTTAAGAGCACAGGAATTTTGAGATACTGTTCAGGTTTCATCAGCATGGGACCCCTTGCAAAAACAAACAAATCACAGCAGATGATATTGATGGCAGCTGGTACATGTGCAGTAACCAATGTTTCTCCCCTGCCAACCAAAAGAATGAACTGTTCCTTGGTCATTTTTTTTATCCTGAGGCAAAGGAAGCTAACTGCACTTTCCTGATCTTTTGAAATTGTAAGAAATTACTTCAGTTACTTTTCCTTATTGAACTCAGTTGCTCTTTCCAGGTGTTAACAGGGACATGACCAGGACAGTTTCTCAGAAAGAATTCTAGCCCAAGTCTGCTCAGATAATCTGTGAAAAAAAAAACCTGAAATCAGAAGATGATAGCAATTTATAATCTGAGAACAGTTCATTAAACTAGACCCAAAGTCTTATATACTTACTTGATCTACTTAAACTTCAGAAAATCATGTTTCAGGTGTAATCAATACCAATGTACCCCTCTTCCGGTTCTTCTCCTCAGTAAGCACTAAGCAAGCCCTTCCCTCTCCCCCTATTTTAATTTTGGATTTGCCCATTTTGTAAGACACTAGGGAGACAAGTAATGCACAGTACATAGGACCCATACTTTTAGTTTAAATATAAAAATATGCATTTTGTAAATACCTCTGTTAGTGATAATATTACATTTTCATTAGCAGACAAAGCTAGCTTCTGAAAATGTACCACAGTGCTTTATCTATCAGGTAGACCCATCTTGTTCCAAGTATATACAAGAATAAATGTATTCATTATTGCTAACATGAGGAAAATTTCATTATCATGTTCTACTCTAATTCCCTCCCTGTTCCTTTTACATTATTAAAACACATGCTATTCAGGGCATGTCGATGACTTTATATCTATTGCAATGTGTCTTTCAAGACAGCTGCCATGGTTAAGCTCCTTTGGCTTTTCCATAACATGTAGCTTTCTTCATCTTCAGAACAGAGTCCCATAGAATTAAGCATAAGAAGAATTGTCTAGCCTAGGTGGCTGTTTTTTTGTTTGTTTGTTGTATTTTTTTTCCAAAGAATAAAAAGTGACCCAAGGGCACAGGTGCCCTAAAATCAGAACAATAAATATGCTCACATACGTAAGTAGAATAAAACAGTCACAGAACTGTGAGGTCAGAAGGGATCTCTGGAGATCTTTTAGCCCAAGCCCTTGCTGAAAGCTGAGCCAACTACAGCAGGTTGCTCAGGGCTGTGTCCAATCAGCTCTCAATAACTTCAAGCAGAGAGACTCCACAAACTTTCTGGATCCCTGCTCCACGTTTGACCACCTTCATATTCTTTCTTCAGTTTTTCATTATGTAAGTAATTAGAATTTCCTATGTTGCAACTCATGGTTCTCTTCAGTTTTTTATTATGTATGTAATTAGAATTTCCTGTGTTGCAACTCATGGTTTGGGGTTTTTTTTTCATTCAACCCTGTTTAACCAGATCTGCTTATCTATGAAGCGTCTACACATAGGGCAATGGTGGCATATTACTTGGTGCAGAAGCGTGTATCCTATTTCTTGAGGGTTGGTCTGCACCACTGTGAAGCTTTTTTCACATATATGCAGAACAGTGTTTACACTGATCTTAAATTGTTTACAAGTACTTTAGAAAAAAAGATTTAATTGATCTTTTACTGAGTACAGGAGATGCTGCAGTATTTGCAAAGCTTAATCATAGGCAGATGTGAGCCAGAAAAGAATACAAAATGCTAATGCCAAGCAAAAGCCATTATTCTTTATAAGAAAAATTGAGAGGTTTCCTGGCATGCCTGAATAAACTCAAGGACTGTATTCATTCAGTGTATTTATGTAAATAAAATAATATTCATCTGCTATCATATTTCCATTGCCAATCAAAACAAGGAAAAATGTTAAAGGGAAGCATGGATAATCACTGGTAAGAAATTGCATAATAATAAGGAACTAATTATCCCCTTCCAGATTTGAGCTTGCAGCTTCACATACTGACATAATATTGATAATGACTCAGAGGAAATCCATTTCACAGGATCTCTAGCATTATTATGTTTTGTGTTAAAAATTCTGTCTGGAATAGAGATGATTTTTTTTTTTTTTTTTTAAAGACATCTCTAAGTGCAAATGGGTTAAAAAAAGCAATTTTGTGCATGGATTTTTTGTAATTAAAAGGATTAAAAAAAAAAAATAGATTTAAAAAACTCCCCTACAACTCCAGGTTCATGGAATAATGTTTTTCTGGCAAATTCCTCTACCCCAATAGAGCGGAGTTTTAGGCCTTGCATTCTGTATTGCTGTAAAGGAAGACAGGCTGCCAGCATAAACCAAGACCTATTCCTAACTTACCTACATAACACAGAATGAATAAATAGGTGGCCTAAAATAAAATGCTCAGTTTTCCTCTCCTGTAGCAATAAAAACTGAGCAGCTGGTAAACCTCCTCCTTTCTGAAGTCTCCTCCTTGAAAGTTGCACAAGGATCAAACTAGCCCATCTCTTCAGAAAGATGTAGCAGTGAGCACAGATAAATTTCCTCTGGCTAATGGATTAGTGAGGACTAGAGGAATGATTAGATTTTAAGGAGTATGACAGATGAGCTCCTATAAAGGGCACATTGGCTATTTGCTTTAATATCAGGTGCAGTTAATCTTTGACTATAATAGGACACACTTTTTTTAGAGATTTTGGTTATTATATTTTATTGTCTCTTGAATTTGATCTAGTAAGTTTCAGCTGACCTAGTGAAATAGCTTGAAAGCTCTGCCTAACAGTAAGTGCCTGGACTGAATTACAGGCATCGCATTTAGATGGTCCTCTTTACAAGAAGCATTGATAATCATGGTACTAATTCTGAAGAAGAGTCACTTTGCTTCCTCCATTTTAGAGGCTGCTTTGTACAAGTTATTTGCAATGCCAGCAAATGAATTCTTCATACAGCAAAATTTTTTCAGGAATATTCATAGAAGCAATTAGTAATAAATATGGCACTTGTTTTTATGGAGTCACTTTTCAGAGCAGAATTGTATTTCAAACTGTTAAAGAGAACTCAGGGACTGTAATCTACTAATTAAGGTAGGGTGAGGATTTGACTCATTTGTATTGATACCCTGTTTGAACATAGACAAACCACTTACAATCCTTGTTCTTCAGAGTATTCACTTTGAAGATATGTATAATAATGCACAGCTGTTCTATAAAGGTTTTGTAAACTGTAATTCATTTCTGTAAAGCAGTTTAATGCCATTGCAAGAGAAATCACCCTAATCACTGTAAAAGTGTGAAGTTTTTTTTAGCTGACATACACATATTTTCACAGGACAAACCTTCATAAAAAGTGAGCTTGATGAAATTAATACTAACCATTGACCTTCAATAATCAGGAAGCATATATGAACATTTAGTGACACAAATGGACTAGCAAAGGAAATCTTTGAAGCTGTTGAGCTATCACTGCAGAGAATATCCAGCCAAGTTTAATATCAACAAATAACAAACATCATATAATACATGCTTTAGTAAAATGCGCTTCTCTTCTGGGAGAAGAAAATAAAATTAATTAATTATTTTACAGTACATCCATGTTAATACACTGACATGTTTTGCAATCATATTAACTAAAGCTGAAATTAAAAGTATAGGTGCATTGGAGCAAATTATGTAAGGAAAGTTGAGTTTTAAGTCATTAGCATAAAATCAGTCAGTTTAACAAAAGGAGGGCAGATAATTCAATATTATTCTTTTTATTACTTTGTAACCTTATTAGCTTTTCTAAGGATAAAATGTGCTGAACTTTCTGAAACCAGCTGCTCAATTTCATAAGATCCTAAGATTTTCTTTTGGCAGTCATTATAAGTCAGGCTGCCAACAGTAAAATCTAAATAAGCTCAGGAATTTTAGGGGCATTTTCATATGTCAAGTATTCTGTACTTAATTGAGGCCAAATCCTTTATAAAATGTAGACCATTAATATGTACCAAACAGTAAAATATATCCCAGTATCTAATTAAGCCTGGATTTAATTGGGCAAAGCACTACATATTATAAAAAATCAAAAATTTTACCACCATGGCCTCAAAACTATTTGATTCATTAGGATTTTTTTTAACATGGTTTTTAACTCAAGCTTAAATAATATTTCAAGCTCTTTGCCTTTTATTCAGGAGTCTGAAAGAGCTTTTGCCTGCTGTCTCAGATACAGCAGAATTGTAACTTTGAAGATTCTCCAAATGACAAACTTGTTGCACAGTTAGTGACACATCCTGAGACAAATACAAAAGAGAAGTGATTTCTGCCAGAGAAAAGCAATGTCAAGATAATGATCAAGACAGGTGTTGTGATACTTCTATGGTAAAGGTGAAAGGAAGAATGTTTGGCTGGAAGTCAACACCATTGGCCAAGAAAAGAGAATTGCTTTTTTACATCTTTCATTCTGTAATTGAATTTGGGCCTGTAACATTGTCTAACTACTTCTGACAACCTGCCAAAATGGAGATGACAAGGTCTTATAATAAATTGCTACAGAAATCATCCTTCATCTATTCAGTTCAATGCCACAGCAAATTTCAGTATGCAGAATATACCCCTCTTATTTTTAAGTTTTCCTAAACAGCTGAGATAGCCTTGATGTTTTCCATCAGTAAATAAATAAACAAGACAAGAAAAGCTAAGGAAAAAAACCCACAGCTTTTTCAAGCCATGAATAGGTATACAATTGAAAGCTGCAGGCAAGCCACTGCCTATGACCATCAATATTGCCTTAGTGTATTAGAGAAAGCACAAAACACTTAGGAATCCTGTTATTCATGTTACCATAAAAGATTGTTATTCATGTTACAACATTCCATAGGCTACTCAAATAAAAGAAGTCCTGGCTGGAGAAGTGTGTCTGGAATAACCCCAGTAATCCAGTAACTGCAGTGTCTACTACAGAGGCAATCTCCAGAAACAACGCTTAGCAGTAAGCATTTCATAACTCTCTCAGTGGGGACACATGCCATGCCAGACCTTGATGTAAGGGATGGCCTCTCCTGTTATCAGAGAGCCATCCAGGAGAAAAAGGGCAGCCCCAGCAGCCTGCGGTTGGCATATGTTGGAGATATGATCCAGTCCAAATCCCCTGCTCAAGTAGGGTCATCTAAAAGATATATAAAACAAAAAAAAAAAAAAAAAAAAAAAAAGGGGGGGGAATGCAAAGATTTTCTCCACATGACAGATGATTCCTTGCCTAAACCACTGGTTCTATATAAAGACCTACATGATAATGAGTGGAAAGGACCAGTGCCATTGCTGACATGGGGTCAAGGATATGGCTGTGCACAGCTATCGACAGGACCACACTGGCTGCCAGTGAAATGTATAAAGCCCCAGAACTCAACAACAAAAAGAAACGGCAATGACAGAAATCTTTATAATATCTGTTCTATTATGTGTGATCATGGGTAATGGACAAGTATACTGGGCACATTTGTTAAATCCCACATTATTCTGAGCTGTTACATGTTGTGTAGGATTCACTGGTATGCCACGTTATAAAAGTTCAAGTGACTTCAAATCAGACAAATCTTACCAAAATAATGCTGCCTGGAGTATTGGGTGGTGATGTTAATTACACAGGTCAAGCAGTGATAGAGCGGACGCACCAAATCCCCAAAAAAATAAACAACAAAAAAACCCAAACAATTTTTAGTAAAACAAAAAAGGGGGAATGATAGGGGAGATCCCAAATGCACAAATGAATAAAGCAATGTTTGTCTTAAATTTTCTAACATTATCCAGTTCTGATTCACATGAATGTCCCCCCAGTGACTAGGCATTTTTCTGCACTAACCCATGTAGGCTCAGACCAGATACCAGGGAAAGAACCCATTATGGTAATGGTAAAGTCTTTGGAAAATCGTAACTGGGAAGGTCCTTTTAGGCTAATAACTTGGGGAAGAGGCTATGCTTGTGTCTCTACAGAACGAGGACCCCAATAGATCCTCCCACATGATGTACCCATCCGCTTATACAAACGACGGCTGCCAATGAAGATAGATGCCGATTCATCACTGATTTGAAGTTAACCCATGGGAACCGCGCAAAGTTAACCGGTCTCTTTTTGGAGAACCAGTCAACAGAGAGCGTATCCATGAGGGAGCATATTGCAACTGGACTTTCCAGCCACTAGTACAGACTGGGAACATTTGAGCCTGGAAAGGGTACCACTGAACAGCAAGGTTGCTTTTAGACATTGATTCTGTGAGGCAGGCCTCACTACAGAACAGAACGGCTGTTGATTTTTATTGTTACTTCAAGACCATGGGTGTGAAGATTTTGATGGTATGTGCTGCATGAATTTATTAGACCATCCATAAAAGCATTCCAGACTTAATAACAAGGACAGCACACTTTCAAGAAGATGAGGGACTGAATTGGTTGAACAAAGTGTTTTCTGGCTTGAGCATTACAGAATGGCTTTACTTTATCTTAATCATTTTGTTAGCCTTTTTAGATATTCTAATCTGTGTGACTTAGTCTTTTTAGGCATTCTAACTTGTGTGTCTTGTCTGGATTAATCATTCTGTTAGTCTTTTTAGGTATTTTTAATTTGTGTGCTGTGCTTACAGCAACTTATTGATACATCTATAGAGGCTGTCTTTTAGTAAAACAAACGGGGAGATGTGGGTGACGGATAGAAACAGTGTTAACGAAATGGATCCAGGCGTTATTGCCCTGGCCTGGCTTAAGCCTGGGGAACGGTAAAGAAAATACCAGGTGCTGTTGCCCTGGACAGGCTCAAGCCTTGGGAACTGTGAAGAAAACACCAGGTGTTAATGCCCTGCTCAGTCCTAAGCCTTGGGAACTGTAAAGAGAACTATGAAGGGTAAAGATCAGTTAGCAAAACAAAGCAGGCAGTTTGCAAGATAAAGCAGGATGTACATCTCAAAGACACACCAGTGTGAATATTTGTAACCCTTAGTAGTATTGCTAAATCGGGATGATAAGAGAGTAAAAGAGTGGAAAGTTACTGCTTAGCACTTAGTAAAAGGGATGCGAGGTGACCAACCAAAGAATGTGTGATCGTGTGTAAAGGAAGCAGAATGATATAAATACGGGCTTGTCACACAATAAAGCGTCTTATGCTGGATTCACATTGGATCAGGCATACTCCATTTCTTCCCTCACAAGACCAGACTGTGAACAGTGGAGGGACATTTGCCTGCACCACTCCTCTGGCCGCAACAGTGGCGTTGTTCTAGTACTGAAAGCCTGGCCAGTGTGAATGAAGACCTGTTGGGAGCTCAAACTGTTATACTACAGTGATCAGTTGTTGCTTTTATATACCACTTGCAACCTGTTACATGAGGTAACTGCAGGTTACTACCTTAGAAAGCACTTGATGATACAACTTGCAAGGGGGATGACCTAATGTGCTTTCGAAATATGGGACTTTACACATTTACAACAGTTATGAGATAGTAGCAATGTGGTAGAGAATGAAATAGCTCTCAAGTTAGAATCATAGAACAGTTAGGGTTGGAAAGGACCATAAGAACATCTAGTTCAATCCCCCTGCCATGGGCAGGGACACCTCACAATAAACCATGTCATAAATCTGTCCAACTGGGCCTTGAACACTGCCAGGGATGGAACATTCACAACCTCCCTGGGCAACCCATTCCAGTGACTCACCACACTTACAGGAAAGGACTCCTTCCTTATATCCAATCTAAACTTCCCCTGTTTAAGTTTTAACCCATTACCCTTTCTCCTATCACTACAGTCCCTAATAAAGAGCTCCTCCCCATCATCCCTATAGGCCCCCTTCAGATACTGGAAGGCTGCTATGAGGTCCCCACGCAGCCTTCTCTTCTCCAGGCTGAAAAGCCCCAACTTTCTCAGCATATCTTCATACGGGATGTGCTCCAGTCCCCTGATCATCCTCGTGGCCCTCCTCTGGACTTGTTCCAACAGTTCCATGTCCTTTTTACGTTGAGGACACCAGAACTGCACACAATACTCCAGGTGAGGTCTCATGAGAGCAGAGTAGAGGGGCAGGATCACCTCCTTCGACCTGCTGGTCACACTCCTTTTGATGCAGCCCAGCATGCGGTTGGCTTTCTGGGCTGCGAGCACACACTGCCGCCTCATGTTCATTTTCTCATCGACCAGCACCCCCAAGTCCTTTTCCGCAGGGCTGCTCTGAATCTCTTCTTTGCCCAACCTGTAGCTGTGCCTGGGATTGCTCCGACCCAGGTGTAGGACCTGGCACTTGTCGTGGTTGAACTTCATCAGGTTGGCATCAGCCCACCTCACAAGCGTGTCAAGGTCCCTCTGGATGGTATCCCTTCCCTCCGGCGTATCAACCGAACCACACAGCTTGGTGTCATCGGCAAACTTGCTGAGGGTACACTCAATCCCACTGTCCATGTCAGCGATGAAGATGTTAAACAAGACCAGTCCCAACACCGATCCCTGAGGGACACCACTCATTACTGGTCTCCAGCCGGACATCGAGCCATTGACCACAACTCTTTGCGTGCAGCCATCCAGCCAGTTCTTTATCCACCAAGTGGTCCATCCATCAAATTGATATCTCTCCAATTTAGAGAGAAGGATGTCGTGTGGGACAGTGTCAAACGCTTTGCACAAGTCCAGGTAGATGACATCAACTGCTCTACCCCTGTCCGTCAGTTCTGTAGCCCCATCACAGAAGGCCACCAAATTGGTCAGGCAGGATTTCCCCTTAGTGAAGCCATGCTGGCTGTCACCAAGCACCTTGTTGTTTTTCCTGTGCCTTAGCATGCCTTCCAGGAGAATGTGCTCCAAGATTTTGCCAGGCACGGAGGTGAGACTGACTGGTCTGTAATTCCCCGGGTCTTCCATTTTCCCCTTCTTGAAAATCGGGTTTATATTACAATCTTTCCAGTCATCAGGAACTTCACCTGACAGCCATGATTTATCAAATATGATGGACAGTGGCTTAGCAACTTCATTCACCAGCTCCTTCAGGACCCACAGATGGATTTCATCAGGTCCCATGGACTTGTGTACATTTAGGCTCTTAAGATGGTCTTGAACCAGATCCTTTCCTACAGTGGGCCCAAGGTCTTCATTCTCACAGTCCCTGTGTCTGCCTTCCAAGACTTGGGTGGTATGGTCAGAGCATTAATAGGTTAATATCTATATAAAAATCTAAACCACAGCTAGCTTTATTTAGAGTAGTTAAAACAGTTTATGAAGTTGAATGTGTTTTAGCACTACAAAATCAGCTGTTGCTTTCAATTTGTAAAAGAAGATGTAAATGAGCATTTGGCTTTTAAATCGTACCCAGCTTTGCTACTGGCAAACAGTACTGACTGAGATGTAGCTGCTCATATAAACTATGTGACATAACCTTTTTATACAGTTACTTTTTTTTCCCCTCTGTCTTGGTTATAATCACTTTCCTCAAGGATTTTGAATGCTGCACTACACACTTGAAGAGGAATTCAACAACACAAATGCACTTTTCCTTCTTCTGTGAATGAAAACCAAAGATCAAATGTATTTCCTTGATTCGTGTCTTGTGGTCTGTCCTGGGTTCAGCAGTAGCAGTCTTTTTTTTATCCTTAGTAGCTGGTGCAGTGCTGTGTTTTTGACTTGCAGCCTGGGAACAGCTCTGATAACACTGATGTTTTTAGTTACTGCTCAAATGTTTAGTCTAACCAAGGACTTTCTGAGTCTCATGCTCTGCCAGGGAGAAGGGGAAGCTGGGAGGAAGCAGAGACAGGACACCTGACCTAAACTAGCCGAAGAGGTATTCCATACCACAGCACGTCATGCCCAGGATGTAAACTGAGATTTCCCTGGAAGGGCTAGTCCACTGCTCGTTCGGGTTGGGTATTGGCTGGTGGTATTGTATTCTCTTCCCTTATCATTATTATTATTGATGGTAGCAGCAGTGATTTGTGTTATACCTTAGTTACTGGGCTGTTCTTATCTCAACCCACGGGAGTTACATTCTCTCAATTCTCCTCCCCATCCCTCCAGGAGCAGGGACGGGGGAGGAAAGGGGGCAGTGAGCGAGGGAGCTGCATGGGTCTGAGTTACTGACTGCACTTAAACCACGACATGGTCTTTCAAAGATAGGAGGGCAGCAGACACATGTGTCTAAACTGGACCTAGAGAAGACCAGTAGCTTTGAAGAGCAGGCTCTGCAAGTGTAGAGGGATAAGCTAGCTTGGCTGAAATGGCATCTGCCTTCCATGTCTAGGAATCTAAAGATCACCACGTCCTAACTGAAAATGCTTCTCTCCCCTGTTACTTCTTCCTGAGTTGTTCTGGGTTGTTTTTTCTTTTGGTTTTTTTTTTTTTTTTTTGTTTGGTTGGTTGGTTGGTTTTGTCTTTGTTTTTGCCTGTTAGTTCCCCACTATCATTTAAATTTACAGTTCCCCCTGGCCCAAATAACTACTGGGAACAGAAAGGGATACTGTATGATATGCAGCAATGACCCAGGTTGGTTTTATCTGGGCTCAGGGATAAACAGGCTACCTGATACTTGCCTGGTCCCTAGAAAGCAGGTTTTACCACAGTTAAAAACAGACTGAGTCAAGCCAACCATGGGTATGTCCCAAAGACCTACACCAGTAACAAGTTGCTGGCAAGTGAAAAATGATACAGGGCTATGTTCCCTTGACCAGATAGATAGCTTTTGAAACCTATTCCTTGTATGAGACCTTAAAAATACACTGTTGATATAGGATGGGGTTTTGAGCAACGTGGTCTAGTGGAAGGTGTGTGTCTCTCTCCCTGTCAGAGGAGTTGGAACTAGGTGATATTTAAGGTCCCTTCCAACCCGAACCAGTCTTTGATTCTATTATATGATTCTATGACGTCCTGATAGCAATGCTGTTATTTGTCAGCATTTGCTTTGCTGTGGGTCCTAGAATTCTGTTTAAGCAGTGGCATCAAAGTGACCAGGCATGGTCCAAAGGCCGTACCAGGCTGTCCCTGCACAGAAGAAATTCTTATTTAAGTAGACATGTCAAAGGAAACTAGGGTCAGAGATGGATGCTCATGAAAAGCACAGGAAACTCTCCTCAGCTTTACCAAGTTGCAATAAAAAAAAGGAAGGGGCTAAGTCTCTAACTCATAGTAGAGAGCCAACCCAAACTCTACTGATTCTTTCTTTTCCCTTTCTAGTGCTTCATGTCTCTCTTTCATACACAGTATTTCATTTTCAATGAGGTGCTTCCATGGTTTGGCAAGTGCCGAGAAAAGCAGGAAAGGCATGTTAAAACTGAAATTACATTGTGCCAGAGAGGAATCACACAGCAACAGTGACAGTGTGTCTCACAACAGTAGCTTTTTAAGAGCACTAGTAAAAAGGAATTGTCAGTAAGGATGATCTAAGAATTTGTAGTTCATCTGAATAATGCTTGCCATAATTAGAACTTTAACCACAGATCTTACAGCATTGCCAGCATCACTGTGTTAGCTTGTTTGCTACTATTCTGACTAATCTTTAACTTTGATTGCAATACATGTCAGGGGCCCAGCTTTGAGCATACATTACAAAAAGCATGGATGGACCTGCAAAATGAAATAGCTTGTGTCGTGAAGTATTTGAAATTTGAGACATGGCAGCAGAAATTAATTTTTTTAGGAATGTCCTGGGTTCAGCAGCAGCAGCCATTTTTCTCCTTCTTAGTAGCTAGTGCAGTGCTGTGTTTTGATCTTTTGGCCTGGGAACAGTGCTGATAATGCCGATGTTTTCAGTTGCTGCTCGAATGTTTAGCTTGGCCAAGGACTTTCTGAGCCTCATGCTCTGCCAGGGAGGAGGGGAGGCCGGGAAGAAGCAGAGACAGGACACCTGACCCAAACTGACCAAAGAGGTATTCCATACCACAGCACGTCATGCCCAGGAGGTAACTGGGAGTTACCCGGAAGGGCTGGTTGACTGCAGGGTTGGAGGAGGTATCGGTCAGTGTTTGGCTGGAAGGAGTGGGGCGAGTTATCAGTCAGCTGGTGCTGAGGTGTTGTATTCTTGCCTCTTGTTATTTCCTGTAGCATTATTATTATTGGTGGTAGCAGTAGTGGTTTGTGTTATACCTTAGTTACTAAACTGTTCTTATCTCAACCCGTGGGAGTTGCATTCTTTTTGATTCTCCTCTCCGTCCCTCCAGGAGCAGGGGGAGGGCAAGAAGGGGGGGAGTGAGTGGCCGAGGTTTGTGGTTGGGTTTAAACTACAACAAGGAATCAATTGTATGCTCTGAAATAGACTGCAAACAGGCAAAGAAATTCTTCAGGAGTTATAGAAAAAGATGGTATTTTTTAAATAATTAGACATTCATAACATTCTAGGCTAAGAGTAATTTAAAAGGATTGCATACTTGTCCATATATGCATCTATTAAGATACATACATTCTCACCTGCCTTTCTGCAAATGTTTATTGAAGTCCTTTTTCTTTTTTTTAATTTTTTTCTTGACAACAGTGCTGTAAGAGTTGTTTTGTTTCGCTTTTTCCAAAATTATCCTAATACACCTGTAATTTCCTCTGTCATGTATGAATAATGCAGGTTTTTCAAACTCCAAATGAAATTATAGTCTACTGCAGTGTGTTGGATAGTTAGTGCCAAATGGGTATAGCAAATTAGATAATTCATCCCCTTGAGTCTGAATTACTTTGGTCACTTTAAAAACATGACTTGAAAACACAAAAAAGGCTGTACAGTTTGATGTCCTTTCAAAAAACATTTGTAAATTGTAAAATGAAAAAATCCACATTATGTGCAATTAATAATATGGAGGATTCCAGTGCCTTAAAACCAAACCTCTTTCTGAAAGTATTTTTCACCAATTTTTGGCTCACTTTGCCTCCACTTTCAGTAGTTTTGGGCTCCAGGGATCTATAAAGGAGATATTCCTGCTTATGTATGGAGAGAAAGAGATTTTTATGAATAACAAACAAGCATAATTTATGCAGAAACTCTACTAAAAACTCTGTTTGGCACTTTTACTTTCATTAGTAATATAAAAACTCCATTAAAATGAATTAAAAAAAAAAAATGTGTTGGACCTCAATTCTTTCAACTTATTCCCATAGTTAATCTCAGTTTTCATTGCCAAAGGACTACTAATATATTAGTATTAACAATATCCTCTTTATTACCTTGCATAGAGCTGCTTACATTTTCTCTTGTGTGAATATATTTACATTTATTTATATGCATAGTACTTGCAAAATCATTGTATGAAATTTTGGGCCCTCTGAAATCAATTTTAAAAATCCTACCAACTTCAGTAAGAATCAGAATCTTAGTCTACAATTCCTGTATTTTAGCCTCTGTACTTGTAGCCATAGAACAGCAGATTAACATTTTACAGGTTTCTAGGTAGCTTTTATGCACATTGGGTCCTCTCCTTGCATACAACCATCCTGACTAGAATTTAGCTATATTGGTTCACTCTGCATTTTCATTTGTTTACTACTATGTTGCATACATTATACTACTATGTTACATATCCTTCACTGGCTTTATTCACAGAAATCATACTTTAATTTTTATCACTTCTTTACATTTTTCCGATTCTGGAGAAGCATGTAAAAGAAGCTTTTGCATCTTTTAGCCTACAAAAACTGTTGTTAACAAGCTTCTAGAATGATTTAGGAAGATACACTAACTGATTAAGTTCTAGAGCTGCTCCACATTGAAAATAATTAAAGACTGACAGTGTATTTTACTACTGTATAAAGTAAGATTTATATTATGCCTTAACAGCAGCTTGATCTTGCCAATTATCCTATTATCCATAATTTCAGATGCATTTTTGAGCTATTTGAGTTCCTGTCATTTAAATCTATTACCAAAAAAATGTTTAAACCAAAAAGGAATCAAAGTATATGAAGTGGTAAAGGTCACTTCAGACTAGTATGTAGAACACTTAGAATAAGTTAAGGATGAATTTAGGAAATACCCCATACATATTCGGTTAGATGCTAAATGATTCCCATAGTGTATGATCATAAATCACAGCAAGCAGATGCTGCACAGAATTATGTCCTCTATTACCTCCCTACTATTCACTAGTGCAAGTTAAGAACATGGTTTATCTTTGTGACAATTCTAGTCCTGATACTAATCTGTATTTTCAGTTTCCAAGCTTAGATGATTTCTGTATCTATTTTTATATGGAAAAATAATTATTCACAAATCAATTATATACCAATTGTTATTATAACTATGCATTAAATGATCAGTTCACTGTTACTGGTTGCTACATTTATTTGTACTTAAAGTAGTTACTTTAAAACACATACTTCAGAGTGTGTATACAATACCAAAAAGACAAAATTTCTTTTCTCTTTGTCCCCTACTTGTTGTGCAAACACTTTTTTTTGTCTTTTTCAAAACAGTCACTGTATTACTCATTGGCTTATTTATTTTGAAATGTACAAACAATGGAATAAACAGAAAGCAAAAAGGGATGTTTTCTGCTAAGTAATGAATTATTCAAGCAGTTAATGATAGAAACAATGACTTCATTGAAGCTACAGCTCTCTAAGGCAACGCTATGAAAAAAATGCACTGAAACAGAGCCATCCTTTAAGAATCAGAGCAGGTGCAGGCCTGTTGTCTGAGGGCTGTCATTACCAGCTGAATGGACTGCGTCTCAGACTTGACTGGCATGAGTAGGCAAAACTATTCATTAGCATCCCAGAAAAGGTCAATGGTGAAACGAGTTAATCCATATATCACAAAGCCTGGGAGTTAGATGTGGATCTGCTGATACAACCACAGGCAAAGGAATGCCAAAGCATGCATGTGGAATAATTTCCAAAACACTCACATGAAAGGCTGTCCACAGTAAAAGACATGCAAAAAGAGAACCCACACAGTCTAATTTAAAACACCATTCATAATATTTATATGAAGCTAGAACCAGCATGATGCTGATGTTATGAGAAATAAGTGATGTGCATAGATATTATTTCTTCCTTACTAATTATTTTTAAGTAGGAGAAACACATGCTTGTGAATCTTTTTAATTCTTTTTCGTGAAGTGGTGTAGCTTCACCAAGAAAAGTGCACTAGAGCAGCCAACAGCCAGTTGATTAGGGCATTTATCTGACAGATGAGATATTAAATTTTGTCTCATGTTGACAATTTCTCTAAACTGAACTCTCCTGTGCTGTGAGTGCTCTAATAGCTATGCTCTTGCCTTAAATAACTGTCGCCCAGTTTCCAAGAAGAAACATAAGGCACTTAACTTCAGTCAAGGGTGTCAACACAGAATCCCTCATTGACAGAGATGCATTCAAATTTCTGGGGACTGTATCTCAAGAGCAGCAGTATTTAAGCTACAACCTTTTATAGACATCCTATTAGCTAATTTAGTCTAGTCCCATTGTGAATCCTGGTCTGAACTGATGAGTAGAGAGCATTTACACCACCTAATTGTGGAATCTAACTTAGTCAATGTAAATCAGACAAACTCAATGCAGAGCTAACTCCTTCACAGAATTATTAGAAGCTCTAAAGTTTTCTTCTTGGTTTTACTGTGTTTCAGAGAAGCCTGTCTCTTGCAGTTGACAATATGTAAGAAGCCTAACTTAACAACTTAATTATGAGATTTTACTACCTTAGTATTTTTCTATTCAATATAGGAAAATTATGTATCCAGTTTAGATTGTGTTTTTTGTTTCTGGAGTATGGAAGTTAGGCACTGCAACAATGAATATCACAAGTGTCATAACTCAATATGGATCTATTGTTTGATGCCAAACATTGGGTCTCATCTTGAGATGACTTTCCACTCTGCATTTTTTAGCAATAACCAAATTAAGACACAATATTCTTCCCAAAATATCCTCATCTTTGCCAGGCCTACAACTTACTCTTTATGTCTTTGTAGAACCTAGCAATACATTCTTAAAGACTTAAACCTTGGAGTTCTCCCGGATGTTTGCTTCAGTACATAAACTTCAGTTTGTACAGAATTCAACAGCTATGGTACCCTGTAAAAGCAACCTGTATAAACACTGAATCAGTACTAAAACTGAAACACTGCTTCCTGTCAACTGCTAAACTGATTTAAAGATACTTGTAATATACAGGCTTATAAAATTGAAAAGGTTGTGTCCTACACACTGAACTATTGATTGTAATACCAGTTACATTTACTTGCGGTGTCATGGCTAAAGCTTCTGAATGTCCTCATAGTATGACTAGAGTCATTTCCAACTACTGCTAAAATATCTTCTTGGAGCGTAAAGCTTTTTCTTTTCCAAAATGCAGAAAAGTTAAAATTCTTTAGCAATTTCAGTCATTATTAGTAGCTGCATTGAATCTACTTTGTGTTACTCCTGTGGTTTAAAGTGGCCCTAAAGCTGCTGGAGAATTCTCTAGTGAGATAGGGCTGAATAATTTTGTCAGCCTGTTGTATAGAGATTACACTCACCCCTGCACTGTGATGGTCCCAGCTTGTCCTAGGTGCTCCTTATGACAATAAATACCTTAGAATAAACATATATACTGTAAGTTCCATGTTTTCCCAGCATTTGCTGAAGTTCTTGACCAGTGCACCTTGACCAGTGCATCTTACTACATATGACTACACTTACTGACTATCCTGGCATCCTCATGGTACAATAATTTCTAATTTTATTCTTTAGCTTAAGGTAGGCTACTTGTTTAGGTTACTACAAGAGTGACCTCTTACACTGGCTCTGGCTGAGATGGAGTTAATTTTCTTCACAGCAGCCAGTCTGGCGCTGTATTTTGAATTTGTGAATAAAATACAGAATGTTGATAACACAACCTTTTAGCTATTGCTGAACTATGTCTGCATAGCATGGAGGCCTTTCTCCTTTTTCTAACTCTGCCTGGTGGTGTGCAAGAATCAGGGAGGGGACACAACCATGACAGCTGATCTGAGCTCACCAAACGGATCTCCTATGCTATATAACATCATGCTCAGTAATAAGCAGAATTATATAAAAATAAGCAGAAGGGTCTTTTTGGGGGTTGGAAAGTTACCATTGCTCAGAGACTGGCTGGGAGATGGTGAGTGATTGTCTTTGCATAACTTGCTTTGGTTCCTGGTTTTCGTTTTGGGTTTGGTTTGTTGTTTGTTGTTTTTTTTTCCCTGTCCTTTTCCTATTACCTTTGTTTATCTTTACCTCAACCCATGTGTTTTCTGCTTTTACTCTTCCCGTTCTCTAATCCAACCCTTTGTGGTGCTTAGCTGTGTGTTAATTCACAGCACCTCTACAAAATCAGCTAGTTATAAAAGATCAGTTGGAGTTTCAACAATCAGTATAGCTCCTTCTGAGGCAGTACAGGAGGACTGTACTAAAGAAAAAATATCTGCCTACAGGGAATGTTTCTGACATTTTTTCTGTAGCTTCCCTATGTGAAGTAGAAAATGTTCCATTGATTAGAACATTTAAAGCCAGGCTGTATTTAACAAGAAAATATCATTGCAGTGAAATGTTTGGCAGTTTGACAATGTGATTTTATATTTGTGTATCTGTGACAGTTCTGATTCTGGAGTTCTACTGATCCATTGACAGCCATAGCAACACGATGGGAAGAAGAGAGGAACACCATCCTATTGGAGCTGTGAAGCAGAAAAACTGTGGCTGCTTGAGTTGCTTATAGCAGATATGAAAAATGTAATCACAGTAAAAATCAGTAAAAATATGCTGACAACCAGAAACAAACCATCTTTTTAGTCCCTTTGGGCTAATAAATTAGATTGCTCACAACTAAAACATACAGACTGTCTTGAAAGAAGCAGCATTGTTAACTTGAGTGTTTTGGACAAATTTTAACCAGTTTTGTTATTTTCTTTCTCCTTAATAACTGCATCTGAAATTTCATTTGGATGTTGTATCTTTTTTTCTGTTTTAAACTCCGTCTGTCTTCATGACGATTGAGGTCTTCACTCTATATTATATTGGATCATGTCTGTAAATGAGTAATTGTACAGGACAGATATTGTTTATCCCACTTTTAATGGCTATACTACTATTAAAAAAAACAACAAACAAAACACAAAACCAAACCATAGTCTGGGGTTCTAGAATAGAATCATAGAATCATAGAATAGTTAGGCTTGGAAAGGATCTTAAGTCTAGTTCCAATCCCCCTGGAGTGGCTGGAATGTGTTTATTGGAATAAACAGTATAACATTAAGAAAAAATAAAATAAAATCAAGCATCTGTTTCTTAACTATACTGGTTATACTTTGCAATCCCCTTTTATGATTTTCATTTATTATGCTCTAGTTATTTGTAATTCATTATTAATGTTTTGTGTTTGAATTTTCTTTTTTAATAAATTTCCTCTTCAGTTTGGTCTTTTCAAAGATTCATATGCTCCATATGCTTTGTTTTGAATCTGGATGTATTCTGGTCAGCACTGGTGGCTACTATACAGAGTTTAGATAAAGTTAAAAAAAAAAAACAAAACAAAACAAACAACTCAAAGAAAACCAGCCTACCACCCGCTCTCAGAAAACTCAGCACCTCAGAACACGCATATGCAAAGATTGTTCTAAACCTGTCTTTCTCACTGTAAGTTATCACAGATTCTGCTGCTGATTAAATACCAAATCTATTATTGAAAAAGAACATTTCCCATATCCCAGTAGAATATGTGGGGGTTTACTGTTCTAGGATATTTTTCCATCATTTATAGACAAGAGGATTTTTCTTTTAAAACTATCTATCTGTTCTCTGACTAGTTTTTTTGTGTGTACATACTTTGTCTTCAGTGTTAGCTACTGAATCCATCACATGCATTCTTTCAACTGCAAGTGCCTTTTTTTCCTACTCAAGACCCAGTATAATGATATTACCCACAAAAAGTAATTTCTAACAAATAGTGATTTAAAATATGTATATACATCTGCCTACAGATCTGTGTCCTTTAAATCTATAGGAAGTGATGGAGGCTGTCAACTCCAGCAACATTTCACATTAGACAGTCTTGTAGCTCAGAATAATATACTACAGAACATTAAAACTAACTAATATGATTTCAGGACTATAATCATCTAATTGGAATAGTTATATTTAATTGAGATATATAATCTGAGAATATGAAGAAAGTATTAAACACAACATCAGATAAAGATATGTCTTAAAAAAACAGAAAAAAACAATTACTCTGTTAAAATCTGATTTGAAATCTGTGCAGAGTTCTGACAGTGCTCAGATCCTGGGTCTGTGCGCTTAGGCTTATCCTGACACAGGTAACAAAATCCTCAGGAATGCTCTGGTGTGCATCTCCTATACTCCCCACTAAGGACTTCACAGAAGACCTTTATTATATGGGAATGTACAGATTTCTGTTGCACCCGTTATACATGCTTTATTATGTAAATTAGAAAGATAGAGTATGTAGAGCTCAGTAAACTATGAATTTTGTGGTAATAAATAGGAGTGAGTGAAAAGACTCTAGAACCAGATAAGAGGCTTACATGAATGAACATAAAGTTAGAAATAGTTTCATGGCTTTAAGGAGTGGGCTGGGAGTCAAAGCAAAAATGATCTGTCAGAGCATGCGAGAGGGACCAATGCAAGTTACATGATTTTTACAGTGTGAAATCGATGTAAGAAATGGTATTTCAAAGCCTTACTAAGAATGAAATAATCAGATCTGAGAAGGCTTAAGGAAAGAAAAACAAAAAGCAAGAAATAACCACAAGATTGTAAGGTGTGACTGGTTAGTTCTGTGAGATGATAGAAAAGTGTCAAAGAAGATTTTGGAAGAAAGATTCAAGACAAAAACACAGACTAACATCAGGATTTCCCCAAGGATATATCATAAGCAAGGAGAAACACAATACCAGGCAGATCAGATGGGGAGAGCTAAGGGATTATAACAGAGACAGAAAATTCTAATGGGAAAAAACCCTTCAGTCAACCCTGAGAGAAAATGAATGGGAAGAGCATCCTCGGAAGATGCAATGAAAGGGATATTCATCAAAACAGGACATAAATGACATTGTAGAATTCAAAGGAGAGGAGCTCTCCAGACAAAGTGGATTGCAAAAGATAAAGATCAAGAGTGTGTGCTTGTGCAGAACAAACTCTTAGAGTTTAAAACAAAGAGATGATTAGCAACCCTTGTAAGGATGATATAATTGATTAATCTGTTTCAGGCTGAAGCAGGTAGCACAGAAAATCAAAGACAGTAAAAATAAAGGCATTTTCAAAACACAACATGCCCCATAAGAAAGAATATATGCAGCTAAAACATCTACTGACAAGGCTGATAAAAAAAAAAAAAAAAATCAATAGAGCAGGTGATTATTTCAGAATGGGAAGTTGCAACTCATCTGACTTTAATGTCCATATTTAGCAATAAGAGTTCACTTGAGTACATAGCAAAAAATAGAAGCCTCACTTACCAAGTAGGTTTTCTTCTAAAAATGTCTTGCAGCCACAATGGGGATATTGTTCATAGGCCTCCCCAAAGCATTTTAACAACAGAGTATGAAGATGTCCTTTTAACAGCAGGCAACAGTGTGGAAATGAAAAGCAAAGGTAATTGGAATAAACCATGTGAATAGAGTGAGGTAGATTTGACCCACACCGCCAAAGCAAAATACAATGAGCTGCAGTGCTGTGCAAGAGGAAAAGCTGGGTAAAAGCTCTGATGATTAAAAAACATTTAAGAAGAACATGGGGAGTAGGGGGGTTGAGAGAAAAACAATAGGTTTTCAGGATTCCAAGAAACATAAAGTTTAGAAGGGAACAAGATAATTACAGAGAATCAGAACACTCCCTACCCCCAGTCAGTTAAGGGAAAGGAAAAAAAGAACAACTGGTAAGAAAATTGTCCTACAAGGATGAGGTATACTTAGTTTTAAGTACGGTCTCAAGAATAAATTAAGATCCAGTTCATAATGATATATGTGGTTGCATCACCTAAAAATACAGGTGCTCATGTTTGATATCAGTTACATCTTTTACATATGATGTGTCGTGAAAGGAAGACTTGGATGACTCAATATGAGTTACCAGCAAGCTTCGTTTATTGGGCTTCTACCTTCGGTTAATATAACAGTAAATATGCAAATACTAGGCACTTGATTGGTTCTGGCACAAATAAGGCATTGTGTAAGCTCTATATTTTTGCAGCTACACCGTGCACCCCCCCACCATCCTCCTTCTCATGCACTTATCGCTTGGTGTCCTTGGCTGTGATTGGTCATAGTATGTTGCTGTTTGCCGGTGTCCTTCAGTTCTTCATTATCTGGTGTGAGAAGTCTGTACCATGTTCTACACAGATGTCTTGTTTCAGCTCGTTGATGGGAATGTGACCTTTTGACCTTTTTCGACAAGCCAATCCTCCACAATGATGTACCAGTATGAATGGTAAAAACACTGGAAAACACCTCGTTTGTCACGGCAGCTAATGCACATCTTAATCACATTCAGATGTAGCATAACCCTAAGTATGCAAGTTTTGCTGCTTATTACCTATGATGCAAATTTTTATACCTGCCACCAGCCGTTCTCTTTCTAAGGCTGCAATAAATAGACCTTCTGCACGAGGCTTTGTACGCTCTGAAGGCTTAGACCAGGTAAATCTTTAACTTCTGTATTTTGGTTTGCATTTAAATGCAGCCAGGCTCTGAAAGAGACTTCATGTAGGATAATAATCTAAAATCTGTGCCACAAGAGGTCTAGGTGTACAGTGGATCAGGATTCAAGGACTCTTTTCTGCTTTGTAATAGTTGTGTTATGTAGCCCATAGGAATTACTTAATTTCTTTTACCTTTTATTTTAATTGACTTTGTTTTCCAAATACTTAGCCTTGACTATGCTGCAAATAACTTGGGGCAGGGATTCTCTTTAATAGATGTTTGTACAGAACCTAATAAAATTGTTTCCCAATATCACTCTGACTTTCTGGATGCTACTTTGTCATCAGTAATCACTATGAGAACTGCTGATAAGATTCTGCTATTATAATACATGAAGATGAATTCTGAGTCAATAACAACCTCAAACCTTAACTGGTATTCACTGTGGATATTTTATTGCCATCTCAGCCACTCCTTACTATGAGTAAGTAACTTCAAACTGCAAAAAGTGCAAAATAAATGTGCTTATGTTTATTAGATTTTTTTATATGTGTGTGTACAGATAATGCCCTGCTATTAAGCTCCCATGGTTCTCCATTCAATTTTTGAACTCTTAAAGAAAAAAAAAAAAACTTAACTATGTAGTTCTTTCCCCCTCTTGGGGGGTCACTCCAAACCACCTGGCAAATAGAACCTCAGATGCCTGTTTTATTAGCCTGTTTTCTGATGATAAGCAACTAGGTTCTTTCTTAGAAACTGAGTATAAGTACAAATTGTAGTTCTATATAGTTAAGTAAAACTATATTTTCACAGTTTATTAATAATGCCTATTATATAACAAGATATGCCTGCCCTCAGTCTTTCTATGTTCCATCTACTGCGCATTCAACCATTTCATCAACTGATGCCTTCAATAGTCTTTCAGCTTAACTTGGCATGGTGACAAATGCCTACATATCCTAACCTGAGATTCGTTTGGATTTTTTTTTTTTTTTACTTTTATGAAAGTGTATTTGTCAAAACACTGGTTTCTGGCATTAAAAAAAAAAAAAACAAAACAAAAAAAAAAAAAAAACCAAAACACAAACCCCCCCCAGTTTGTTAACTTGGGTTTAATATAACAAATTAATCTGGAAAAAGAAAGGACATAAAGAAGGAAGTATTTCCTGTTGTCATTGTCCAAGCTAAAACACTTCACTCCAAGCACTGTTTTTGCTCTTAAATTACCCCAATATATGAACACAAACAATGAGAAAAATCTAAAAATGCAAGAGAGCAATTTAGCGAAAACATATTTTTATATAAAAAAGTGCTACTTCTCACACACTACTGTGACAATAACTGTACCAGCTATTAGTTTATGATTAGTTCTGATTTTATATAATAGCTGTGTTACTTGCAAACACTGCACAGATGTAAAAAAAAAAAAAAAACCAACAAACAAGCACAACTTTAACCGCAGTACCCTGTAACACCTGTGATAGAGATATACGAATTCTCACCATGAAGGACACAGCAATGTATTCAGACACCCACGAATTCTCACCATGAAGGACACAGCAATGTATTCAGACACCCACAGTTTTGGAAACTCTTGGTAAGACAAGCACACCTTCACATCTCCCCAAACATTCCTTGTACCGCGTGGGTACTTATTCCCCTTCGTGGTGGGAATGGGGAGCTTGGGTGAGGGGATGGAGGAGCGGAAGGGGCGAGGATCGCGGTCTGTGTCAGATATCTCACTGCTGCAGCCACAAAAGAGGTGGAGGCTGAAGAACGGCTGAGCTCCAACTGCCGGGGCTTACCACGGGACTTTCGGCAGAGCCGGAGGCATAGGTCTGGGGCTCTCGGCCCTCACAGCCCCGCGGAATCAGCCCCGCAAACGAGGTGACGTGGCATAGCGTTGCCTGGCAACAGGTGCCTCGCGGCCGCGGGGAAGCCGACACCAACGGTGGTGGCCCTGGAGCGTGGCAGCGATCCGGGTGCAGAGGGACGAGACGCTTGAGCACTGCAGGGACTGACGGGGAGCTGCCTGTGGCAGCTATGTGGGAGGTCGCCAGACTCCGTTAGGAATCCTACCCCTCCCCTACCAGAGAGGTGCCGCCATTAAATGAATCCTTTACACTGACTTAGCAAACCAGCTAAGAATGAGTGCTAATTTGGGGGGGTGGGGCTGAGGCTGAGGAAGAAGTGTTGCCATTGGCACTGCATTTTCACCTGCTCCCCATCTACCCGCTGGGGTATTGAGGCTATTTTGTTCACACATGATGAAAGAGATGCCTTTCACTCCCTCATCTGCTGCAAGCCATTGAGGTAGAGTCTGTATAGTAAAACCGGTGAACCATCCCTGACAAGAGTTGCCAGATTGATTGCTAATTTAATGTTTAGGCATTATGCACATTTCTTTAATCATAGTTGCAGCAGAATGTTACATCTCTGTTGCTGGCTTCTTGCTTGCAGAAAAGAGGCTGTAAGAAAATACATATTTTTAGAGGACTGTATCATGAAGTGTATTGAAGCATAACATATGTATGGGCTAATAGGAAGGCTGACTAAATGATCCTACAGTATACTAAAGTGATCCAAAAGTACATTTTATTTAGTTTTCATGGCTTTGATTTATTATTAGGAAACAGGAAGGTTGAATTCTTCACTGATGTGTACGCTTTTAATTAGTACAAAGACTTTGCTGTTTCTAATTTAGTTTGGAGAGTCGTTGGTTCTTTTTAAAATATGTTTAGCCTGAAAAATTGTGTGACTAAACAAAGAGCTTCCCTTTAAAATCCTAAAAAAAAAAAAAAAAGATACAGATGAAACATCTATTTAAAACCTCAAGAAAGGTTGTATGTATATGCATAGGTGCAACATCTAAATTGCTATACCTGTATCATTTTCAGCTAAAACTCCTCTTGCTATAATACACTAAGAAGTTAAATAGGTTTATATGATCCAGTCTTCTTAAGAACATAGTCTTAAGAAAATATTCTTTGTAGTACTGTCTTGAACTGAAACACTCTATTACTTTAATTTTTCTGGGGTGATTTTTGTGGTAGTTTCTAATGATAATTTGTGATTTTTATTTTTTTTCTGATGAAATTACTGTGATTTGCATTATGCAATTGCAGTCAGTACCTTTATTTAAAAGATGAAAAAGGAACCAGCAAGTGAGAAAGAACAAACAGCTGTAAAGAATCAGCTTCTGTGTATTTTGGCCAAAAAGCTAGGAAATAATAATAATAACAATAATAACAACAATAATAACAATAATAATAAGCAAACAAGCCTTAGAAATGCCACCAACTGTAGTCAATTATACACTAGTTCAAAATTATCAATAGCTTTCAGCTAAGTAAACTGCATTCGATTTCATTGAATTAAATGACTTTGTGTTTCAAGAGTGACATTTTTTTTCACTTGATTTTATGTCACAGAATCACAGAATCCCAAGGGTTGGAAGGGACCTCAAAAGATCATCTAGTCCAACCCCCCCGCAAAAGCAGGGTAACCTACAGTACATCACACAGGAATGTCCATCAGAAAGAAGGTTAAACTCAGTGTTCTGTATCATGAGCTGATGAACTGAATGTCAGCTGATACTGAATATTAACTAGTGTATGAGAATATCAACTTATCACATTACTCAGTGCCCTGGGTTCAGCAGTAGCAGTCATTTTTTCTCCTTCTTAGTAGCTGGTGCAGTGCTGTGGTTTTGACTTTCAGCCTGGGAACACCACTGATAACACCAATGTTTTTAGTTACTGCTCAAATGTTTAGTTTGACCAAGGACTTTCTGAGTCTCATGCTCTGCCAGGGAGGACGAGAAGCCGAGAAGAAGCAGAGACAGGACACCTGACCCAAACTAGCCAAAGAAATATTCCATACCACAGCACATCATGCCCTGGATGTAACTGGCAGTTACCCAGAAGGGCACTCACTGCTCGGCAGGGCTTGGTATCATTGGGTGGTATTGTATTCTCTTCCCTTGTTATTTCCTGTAACATTATTATTATTGGTGGTAGCAGTAGTGGTTTGTGTTATACCGTAGTTACTGCACTGTTCTTATCTCAACCTGTGGGAGTTACATTCTTTCGATTCTCCTCCCCATCCCTCCAGGAACGAGGTAGGGGGGAAGAAGGGTGGGGAGTGAGAGAGAGACTGTGTGAGTGACTGGGTTTTAAACACGACAGTTCTTTTTGGCACCCAGTGTGGGGCCCAAAGGGTTGAGATAACGACAGATCTGACTGGAGTGTGTCTAATCGTACTTGTGATAAGCATTCATTGTTTTGGATTAATAGTCACTAGGCACAATGCTGATTTATTTGCTCTCAAAGTTGTTTCTCTTGATCTCACAGTTTCAGCATATCATACCTTACTTACAGCTGGTATTTGCTGTGTTAGTGTTTATCAAGTGGGGGGCTTGGGCTAAGGTTCTTGTCTCATTGTACTTTATGGTAATGACTTGTAATACAATAGACTCATTGATCATGAAACTGATCTGGCTTGTGTTCCCAGTGTGGTCACCACCTTTGTACTTTGGGAGGTATATAATAGAAGTGCTTAGCAATTAGACATCTTTTTTCTCTTTCTTGAGTGGTCAACCTGTGAAAGAGACATTCACTTACCCTCCCACCCCCCCACCCACCCCCACTCCACCCACCCCACCCCCCCCCCCCCCCCCCCCCCCGGCTCAGACCATCTACAGCATCCTTTGGGAGTTTTGAAGTTTTTTAATGGCCTTTAAATACCCTTGAGATCTGTTTGCTGATTGTGATGGGGATCACCATGTTGGCACGCATACAGAGTCTGTTTTGCCCATGACCATTTTGTCTGATTTCAAGAGTTAAGCTGAGTCAGGTTTGGGTCTTGTCTGTGGTTAGACGATGATATAGGAGAACCAACAGATTTACCCTCAAGGCTGGACAGCCATGAGTGGCAGGGTGTGTGGGATAGTATGGGCAAGTATCTAGGTCAGTGGGCCCCTCCACTACTTTGGTATGGCCAGACTGACCACACACCTCATTTAAGTGTTTTACTCATTTTTCTGGATTTTGCACTTGTTCAGTGGTGAAATTCCAGAGACGGGCAAATCATGGCAACGTGCTGGGGCTTGGCCTATGCTTACAAGGCCTTGCTCAACACTACCCATCACCTTCAAAAGGAAAAAAAATGTTCCTGGATCTGAGGGCAAAGCAACAGTCAGCACAGCTACTCCAGCTCCAAGCACAGCAGCTACACCACCCCCAGGAACAAGTACAGTTGCTACTCAAACTTTGACTGCAACAGACAGCGCAGCTACCCCAGCTCCAAGCACAGCAGCTACACCACCCCCAGCGACAAGTACAGTCGCTACTCAAACCACAGTGATAATCACTGCAGCTAAGCCAGAGGACCAATTCATACGAATATTGGTTGCCCCTGTGCGCAAGAGGCAAAAAAGAGGCAAGAAGCAAAACAGAGGCAAGAAGGGGGAAGCAAGATGAAGAAACAATGTACTCACCACCTGGGCCAGCATCTGATCAGGAGTCATCATCACATGATGAAGAAGAAGAAGAAGAGGTGACTTCTCAACCTCGGACCTCAACCGAGCTATGGAATATGAGAAAAGATTTTACCTGTCAACCAGGGGAACACATCATTACCTGATTGCTCCAATGCTGGGACAATGGGGCCGATGGTCACAGACTAGAAGGTACAGAAGCCAAGCAGCTGGGATCACTTGCTAGAGAAGGGGGAATTGACAAAGCAATTGCAAGAGGAAAAAAGTCCCACAGTCTTTGGAGGAGACTCTTGGCAGCTGTGAAAGTAAGGTTTCCATACAAGGATGATTTTATGAGTCCTTCCGCCAAGTGGACTACTTTAGACAAAGGCATCCAGTCTCTGAGGGAATTGGCCATTGTAGAGATGATCTATCACATCAAGCCGAATAATGGGGATATACCCATAGGTCCAAATGAAGTTGAATGTACACAACCCACGTGGCAAAAACTTATACAGAATGCACCGTCATCATATGCCCATTCATTGGCAACAGTAACATGGAATGACAGTACCACTAACAGTGGATGAAATGATTCATAAACTCCAAGAGTTCGAAGACAGTCTCACCCTTTCCATCATCTCAGCTGTGGAAAAACCGTCCCAGGATCTCAAACAATTGAAGGACGATCTATCTGATCTATTCAGCTCCTCACGTGTGCCAACACACGTCTCAGCTATTAACAAAAGGCGTCCTATTCTTCAAGAGAGAAGATACAGGAGGTATACACCACGGGCCACCCTATGGTTTTACCTGGAGGATCATGGAGAAGACATGACGAAGTGGGATGGAAAACCTACTTCAGCTTTGGAGGAACGAGTGCTTGAGTTGAAGACAGGAACAAGGGTCAAGGCTGATCATCCCATGAAAGCTGTGGCTTCAGTCTCTGGTGAACAGGTTCCCAGATGGAGTGAAAGAGCTGATTTTACTCCAGCTCCTGTGATAAAGAATAATCCCTTCGTACAAGACTTAAGTGTCCAACGTTGTGATGACTATTAGAGGGGCCCTGCCTCCAGCCAGGTGGAGGTAGGGGACAGTTGGATTTACTGGACTGTGTGGATCAGATGCCTTGGCACATCAGTCCCACAGAAGTATAAGGCTCTAGTAGATACCAGTGCACAGTGTACCCTGACGCCATCAAGCTGTTGAGGGGTGGAACCCATCTATATTTCTGGAGTGAAAGGAGGATCCCAAGAGTTGACTGTACTGGAGGCTGAAATCAGCCTGACTGGGAGGAAGTGGCAAAAGTGCCCCATTCTGACTGGTCCAGAGGCTCCATGCATCCTCGGCGTAGTCTATCTCAGGAGAGGGTACTTCAAAGACACAAAAGGGTACCGATGGGCTTTTAGTATTGCTGCTCTGGAGACAGAGGAAATTGAGCAGCTGTCCACCTTGCCTGGTCTCTCAGATGATCCTTCTGTTGTGGGGTTGCTGAAGGTTGAAGAACAACAAGTGCCAATCACGACCACAGCAGTGCCCCGGTGGCAATATCGCACCGACTGGGACTCGCTGATTCCCATCCATAAGCTGATCCGTAGACTGGAGAGTCAGGGAGTGATCAGTAGGACCCGCTCACCCTTTAATAACCCCATATGGCCAGTGTGAAAGTCTAATGAAGAGTGGAGACTAACAGTAGACTACCGTGGCCTGAATGAAGTCACATCACCATTGAGTGCTGCTGTACTGGACGTGCTAGAACTTCAGTATGAATTAGAGTCAAAGGCAGCCAAGTGGTATGCCATGACTGATATTGCCAATGCATTTTCTCAATTCCTTTGGCAGCAGAGTGCAGGCCAGAGTTTGCTTTTACTTGGAGGGATGTACAGTTCACTTGGAACCCACTGCTCCAGGGGTGGAAATACAGCCCTACCATCTGCCATGGACTGATCCAGACTGCACTGGAACATGGGGAAGCTCCAGAACACCTGCAATACATTGATGACATTATTGTATGGGGTGATACAGCAGAAGAACTCTTTAAGAAAGGGAAGGAAATAATCCAAATCCTGCTGAAAACCGGTTTTGCCATAAAATGGAGTAAGGTCGAGGGACCTACACAGGAGATTCAGTTTTTTGGAATAAAATGGCAAGATGTACGTAGACAGATCCACACAGATGTGATCAACAAGATAACAGCAATGTCTTCATCAACTAATAAGAAAGAAACACAAGCTTTCTTGGGTGCTGTGGGTTCTGGAGAATGCACATCCCAAATTACAGTTAGATTGTAAGCCCTCTCTATCATGTGACCCGGAAGAAGAATGATTTTAAATGGGGTCCTGAGCAACAACAAGCATTTGAGAAAATTAAACGTGAGATAGTTCATGCAGTAGCCCTTGGACAAGTCCGGACCGGGCCAGATGTAAAAAATGTACTGCACACCGCAGCCGGGGAGAATGGCTGTTTGTAGTCAGACTTATTCTCCAGACCCTTTAACAGCTTTGTTGCCCTTCTCTTTACCCACTCCAGCAGCTCAATATCTCATATAGTGAGGAGCCCAGAACTCAACACAGTGATTCTAAGTGCAGCCTCACCAGTGCTGAACACAGGGATTATTATTTCCCTAGTCCTGCCTATTCAGGACACCATCCAAGGTAACTCCTCCAGGTTGAGAGCCCTAGCCTTATTTGTGACTGATTGTGTGACGTGGGTTGTTCTTTCCAAAACTTAAAAATTCTTAACTCAGTTATGTAGTAGCAAATTTATTTCAACATTCCAAATCTGTTCTCCACCAGATGTTGACAGAGTTCTAACCAGTTTTGTAAAATAAATTTTGTTTAAGCATATCAGTGGTCTCAATGCCTCAGCTTCTGCAACACTGTTTTACCTGCCTTTTTTGTGTTCTTTAGAGGTGACACACCTTAGCAAACCTGTAGTATAAATTGCTTTCTCCAAGGGTTGCCAAAGGTTTCTATGTGGACACTTAATTTGACTTGACTAATGCATCCCACTTGAAATCTATAAACACGTAGAGATAGTGAGGTTGACCTCACTTCCAGACTCCAAACCTATATAAAAGTAAGCGTGAGAAAAACAGCGCTCGTGCTGCAGCCAGTGAATGATGCCCTAGCTACGGCTGTATAGACTGAGAATTTTATCTTCCCAAGACTTAATAGAACAGGTCACATTAAGAAAAAAAAAATTAAAAAAAAAAGTGCTTTCAGAGTTGCCTTTTGTCCTGTGACTGGGCATTACTGAAAAGACCCTGGATCTGTTCTGTTTATACGCTCCCTTCAGATACTTATAGAATCATAGATTAATTAGGGTTGGAAAGGACCTCAAGATCATCTTCTTCCAACCCCCCTGCCATGGGCAGGGACACCTCACAATAAACCATCCCACTCAAGGCTTCAACCAACCTGGCCTTGAACACTGCCAGGGATGGAGCACTCACAACATCCCTGGGCAACCCATTCCAGTGTCTCACCACCCTAAGAGGAAAGAATTTTCTCCTTATATCCAATCTAAACTTCCCCTGTTTAAGTTTTAACCCATTACCCCTTCTCCTATCACTACAGTCCCTGATGGAGAGTCCCTCCCGAGCATCCCTATAGGCCCCCTTCAGGTACTGGAAGGCTGCTATGATGTCTCCACGTAGCCTTCTCTTCTCCAGGCTGAACAGACCCAACTTTCTCAGCCTGTCTTCATACAGGAGGTGCTCCAGTCCCCTGACCATCCTCGTAGCCCTCCTCTGCACTGGTTCCAACAGTTCCATGTCCTTTTTACTTTGAGGACACTAGAACTGCACACAATACTCCAGGTGAGGTCTCATGAGAGCAGAGTAGAGGAGCAGGATCACCTCCTTCAACGATCTGCTGGCCACGCTTCTTTTGATGCAGCCCAGGATATGGTTGGCTTTCTGGGCTGCAAGCGCATGCTGCCGGCTCATGTTCATTTTCTCATCGACCAGCACCCCCAAGTCCTTCTCTGCAGAGCCGCTCTGAATCTCTTCTTTGCCCAGTCTGTAGCTGTGCCTGGGATTGCTCCAACCCAGGTGAAGGACCTTGCATTTGACATGGTTAAACTTCATCAGGTTGGCATCAGCCCACCTCACAAGCGTGTCAAGCTCCCCCTGGATGGCATCCCTTCCCTCCAGCATATCAACCGGACCACACAGCTTGGTGTCATCGGCAAACTTGCTGAGGGCACACTCAATCCCATTGTCCATGTCAGCGATGAAGATGTTAAACAAGACCAGTCCCAACACCAATCCCTGAGGGACACCACTCATTACTGGTCTCCAGCCGGACATTGAGCCATTGATTACAACTCTTTGTGTGTGGCCATCCAGCCAGTTCTTTATCCACCGGGTGGTCCATCCATCAAATTGGTATCTCTCCAATTTAGAGACAAGGATGTGGTGTGGGACAGTGTCAAACGCTTTGCACAAGTCCAGGTAGATGACATCAACTGCTTTACCCTTGTCCATCAGTTCCATAGCCCCATCATAGAAGGCCACCAAATTGGTCAGGCAGGATTTCCCCTATAGTGAAGCCATGCTGGCTGTCACCAAGCACCTTGTTGTTTTTCCTGTGCCTTAGCATGCCTTCCAGGAGAATGTGCTCCAAGATTTTGCCAGGGACAGAGGTGAGACTGACTGGTCTGTAATTCTCCGGGTCTTCCATTTTCCCCTTCTTGAAAATGGGGGTTATATTTCCCTTTTTCCAGTCTTCGGGAACTTCACCTGACCACCATCATTTATCAAATATGATGGACAGTGGCTTAGTAACTTCATTTGCCAGCTCCTTCAGGACCCACAGATGGATTCCATCAGGTCCCATGGACTTGTGCACGTTCAGATTTTGAAGATGGTCTCGAACCAGATCCTCTCCTACAGTGGGCCCAAGGTCTTCATTCTCATAGTCCCTGCATCTACCTTCTAAGACTTGGGTGGTGCGGTCGGAGCCTTTGCCAGTGAAGACTGAGGCAAAGAAGTCATTCAGAACCTCAGCCTTCTCCAAATCATGTGTAGTCAGTTCTCCCGAAAGCTTCCTCAATGGGCCTATGTTGTCCCTAGTCTGTTTTTTTATTTGCTACATACCTGTCGAATCCCTTCCTGTTATCCTTAACATCCCTAGCCAAGTTTAATTCTAACTGGGCCTTAGCCTTCCTAACCTGGTCCCTAGCTTCCCGGACAACATCCCTGTACTCTTCCCAGGCCACCTGTCCTTGCTTCCACTTTTTATAAGCCTCTTTTTTCCTTTGAATTTTCCTCAGCAGCTCCTCATCCATCCAAGGTCTCCTGGCCCTTCTGCCGCACTTCCTTCTAGTTGGGACACAGCACTATTGAGCTTGCAGCAGGTGATCCTTGAATATCAACCAACAGTCTTGGGCCCCCCTGCCCTCCAGGGCTATATCCCACGGAACCTTACTAAGCAGGCTCCTGAAGAGGCCAAAGTCTGCTCTTTTGAAGTCCAGGGCAGTGAGCTTGCTACACGCTCTTCTCACTGTCCTGGGGATCTCAAATTCAACCATCTCGTAATTGCTGTATCCAAGGCTGCCCTGGAACACCACATTTCCAACCAGCCCTTCCCTGTTGGTGAGCACGAGGTCAAGCATGGCACCTCTCCTTGTCGGCTCCTCTATTACTTGCAGAAGGAAGGTGTCTTCCACACAATCGAGGAACCTTCTAGACTGCTTGTGCTGTGCAGTACCGTCGCTCCAACAGATGTCTGGGTGTTGATGCCCCCATAAAAACAAGGGCCTGTGAGCGTGAGGCTTTTCCTATCTGTCTGTAGAGTCCTTCATCCACAGGTTCTTGATCAGGCGGCCTGTAACAGATCCCCACAGTAATGTCTCCCATAGCTGTTCTCCCTTTAACCCTGACCCACAAACTCTCTGTAAACTGCTCACCTGTCCCCAGACAGAGTTCCATACTCTCCAGCCTATCCCTAACATAAAGGGCATCTCCCCCTCCCCACCTGCTGGGCCTTACTTTTCTAAAGAGCCTGTAACAGGCTCCTGGACTCTGATCTCTCCCCAGCTCTGGTGTTGAAGATGTCCTCTCTCGAGCTACTCACCTTAGCAACTGACCATGCTTCATTATATATAGTCCCAACTCTCTCAGCCTTTCCTCATCTGTAAGGTTCTCCAGTTCTTTCATCATCTTCATGGCACTTTGTTGAACTCCCTATGGTAGGACTATGTCTTGTACTGAGGAGCCCAAACCTGCAGGTGTGGTCTCATGAGTGCTCAATAAAGGCAAAGGATCACATCCCTTGACTTGCAGGTAATATGCTGCCTAACATATCTTAAGATGCCCATCACCTTTGCAGCAAGGGCACGTTGCTGGCTCAGGTTCAACCTGGTGTCCATCAGGACCCCCAAGTCCTTTTCTGCCAAGCAGGGTAGTTCCCACCATTTATTGGTGCATGGAATTGTTATTGGTGCAGGACTTCTCTTTTCGAGCTTCCTGTTGGTCCATTTCTTCAGCCCCTTGAGGTCCCTCTGGATGGCAGCACAACCCTCAGTGTATCAGCCACACCTCTCAGTTTGGTGGCATCTGCACACTATACCCCATCATCCAGATCATTAATTAAGACGTTAAATATGACTGGACCAGTATTGATCCTTAATACACCACTAGTCACTGGTCTTCAACTACATTTTTTTACTGCTCTTTTTTGCTAAGCAGACCCTTTCTTTTGCCCCTTGGAGAGTCTTGTGGATTTGTCAGCTTATTCTGAAGCAATAAAATTAGGTTTACATTAAGAACAATATAAAGGAATAAACCACAAACAGATGTCTTGTAAATATGAAGCCCAGGTATACCACCTTCTTGTGGTACAATGTAGCAATAATGTATGTCAGTGACAAGAAATAACTGGCATAGTAGTACAATGTCAGATCCAAGCAGATTATAACTCTATTCTGTACTTACCAACAGCCTGTGTCTCTGAACAATTGCAACTTTCAGATGGTGTTTTGCTCTTGGCCTCAGTTCTCTAGCATTGACTTGCTTTTTGCTTTATAGTTATGTGATTCTATTCTTGGCTTAGATTCTGAACTGTAGACATCTAAAGCAAAAGGCAGTCATATCTAGCCATCAAACCTTCTTCAAGGCAGCTGCTGCTGCTTTAGAAAATTATTTACTTTGTAATTTAAGAAGATAAAAAATAATGATGCAAGCAACAAACTAACTCATCTTTCAGGTTTACTATTCCAACGCTCTCAAAAAGCCCAACTTTTATATATCTTTCTGAGAGACCTAGACAATCCATCCTGTCATGATTGGTAGCACTGTGCTACCTGGATTTTAATCCATTTGAATACTTCTTACTGGCAGCCTTATAAATGAGCAAGCATGTGATGACATTACATCTATGCAAATGTAAATATGAAAGTGCTTCCTTCTTTAAATAAAAAGGCACTAGTGATATGCTGGTGTCAGTGAAGAGTCAAGACAGCTTTTCTGGAATGGAAAAAGGCAAGTGGGAAGTTGATACAATGTGTTTTGCCCTTTTGTAAAATGAATCTTCAGAGAAGGGTGTTCAAGAGTAGTGACTGTAAAAGGAGAAGTCATTACAAATGAAAGAAAACAGAAAAGATACTTTTATAGTAATTTTGGTAATGAAAACATACTTAGAATAGAGGATGGAAAGATTAAAGTACCTAGAACTTGTGTTTGGAAAAGGAATTTTGCTTCTCTGTTGTTGGGTTTCCTCCCTTACCCACCCCGTTACGCTGCTATATCAAAATTATTATTTTGTCTAATTATCAAATGTTATTTAACAGAAATGGATGCTCATTAGATGGATTTGATAAGAAGTGAACGGTTAAAGGTAAAAAAAATCCATTTATTACTCTGTAAAATACAAAATGGCAACATCTAATACAGATACTGGTTCCATTATAGCTTATTTGTCTAGAAAGAAATGAAGTATTTCCCCATCCCCCCCCCACGCCCCCTGCAGCATTTCATGAAAACAAATGTGTTTATTTTTCTATCACAGAACCAATTTACCATGAAAAAATTCAGAGTTCAAAAGTGAATTGTTTCTCAGGGATATACAATGGAGCATACAGATACCACTTCTTATCCTCTTGAGGCAGAAACTGTAAATTAAATTTTAACAAGCCAGATGCAAGCAATATAAATGTGTATAACAAGCCTTAGCAATATAAAAAAAATAGATCATATATACCGTGGAAGTAGTGGTAGTTAATACTGAAGTAAATTCATATTTGTTGGGGTCATTTATGGAAAAACACTCTTGTATGAGTTGCACTGTATGTACAAAATTGACATTATTAATAAATGAATAACAATGATTATTGAAATAATGCTTTCTGGAGATCAAGAATCATAAAGTACAACATGAAGTCTTCAGCAAAAAAAAAAGATCTGTTTGTCACACTGAGAAGGATATGGTGCACTTTTCAAAATCATTTACAAATTAAATTTGCACCCTGGAGCCACTGACACAGAATGTCACTCAGAGTAGAGTAGTACATAGGTATGTGTCAGGGTGCAGCAAAGGCCAGCTGCTCCCTAATGAACTGAGAGCTGTGAGCCAAGGGTGACCCCAGGGATGGGCACCATCCCTCAGGATCTGACCATGGTGGACATAGATGGGTGCTGTAGTGAGGTCTGTTGAAGGTCCTGGGCAAATAAGTGAGAAGCTGATCTCAAAATCCATCCAGCAGTAGGAGATGGGGACAGGAATGGGGATGGAGACATGGCTACAAGCATGAGGTCTGTTCTGGGGACAGTACTGTAGACCAGCACTCCTATGTGGTAGGGGACTGAGGGACCCAGTATGAGCTGAAATGGGGTTTCTGTGTCCGTGTGCAGGGGTGGAAGGAGTTCCCAGGGGAGCCTGGGCAAGGCCAACAAAGGCTGGTAGTGCCCTCAGAGACCTGACAATATGAAATTCAGTTTTCTTATGTGAAACAGCTAATAGCAATAACATTTTAGGAATCATTACTTAATGATTTAATTAATCACCTAAATTCATTGGCAAATTAGTTAATCAAGGGCTATGACTGGTGCTGATGAAGTTCCTCAGAACTATCTTACTCATTCTAGGATTTTGCAGATTGCCTTTATTTTTAAGGGTGTCTGCTGAAATATAAAAGGGACTAAGATATAAATCAACCAAGCAACAATATCCCCAGCAGCTTAGAAGAAAGCAAAAAAAGCCCTGCCTATGATCATGAAGTACCAAACAGTAGCTTCACAGATGTCACGAAGATATGTAAGTCAGTATGGCTCACATGTTGCTTGACTGTTTAGAAAATATAAAATAATCAGGTATTATTAAGCTTTCTCTCTGTCAGCCAGAAAGAAGCTATTCTTCAAACATAAATAGCATGAAGTTTCCAAGGGCAAAAATGCCTGTGTCCCTGCTGATTTTACTGTTTACTACCTTTTAATGTCGCATTTAGGAATTTTTCAGATTGATGTTCTTCAAAACCCTTCTGTAGGTACAAACTAATTCAGACTTTTCAATCCATTAAGGTCTATTTTTCAAAATTGTAGGTCTAAAAATCAGGTCTGTCTTACCAGTGTAAATATAGGATAGTTAGCAATGTAGAAGCACTGTAGGGTTCTTTCAGCCTGGCTCCCAGTATAGTGTGTCTGACAAAGAGAAGAATAGTCTAATAGGAGAACTGGCTCCCCTGTATTTGGAGAAGGCTGACTTCATTGCCTCAGTCTTCACTGGCAAGTGCTCTAGCCAACACTGCTCAGGTCTTAGAAGACAAATGCAGGGACTAGGACAATAAAGACTTTAGGCCCACTGTAGGAGAGGATTAGGTTCGAGATAATTTTGTGAACCTGAATGAAATACTTGAGGAGTGTTGTGTAACATCATGTTCTAACCACCTCCAATCCCCCTCCAACATACTAGTGGTTTGTTACTGATACCAGAAAAACGCTGTCTGGCTTATGAATATCTGTCCAAATGCCAGCATTGGCTGTGCTTCATTGTAATACAGGAGGCATAGCAATGGAATTAAGAATGGAGTAACTGGGTTTTCCTTTCACCATGGCCTCTTAGAACACACAGAGATTACGCCTCTCAAAACAGTACAGTTTTCAACTATCTTACTATGCTTATTGTGAAACCATAATCTGTCTGGAATGATTTATTTGTTTCTTTTTAAAAACGGGCAGTAGTTTGCCTGGCATGCAAATTTACTGTTAAGTTCCACTTAAATAACCTTGGGATCATAGTGTTGTGCAATAAGTCCACTGTTGTAAGGAATTATACACTAGAATGCAATATAGACAGCACTCAGATTTTTTGTTATTTTGTTATCATAATGTCAGCTACTGTCTCATTATAAGAGTCGCAACAATTCCATTCTGAAATTCATCACAAAGTCTTTGCAGTTCTAATGCTTTAAATGATTTTTCAAAGTGGAATTGTGGTTGCTGTCTTTACTGACTCTCAAAACCCTACAAATGAAAACTGAGCACTGTAAAAGAATAAATTCTGAAAGAGCTTAATGCATTAAGAATATCTTTAAGATTATGTGCTTTGACAATTGAAGAATCATATACAATGAAATTTAACTGATACAATATAGTTAACTTCAAGAATATGTCTTCTTACATTTAGTTTAAAATGCATGAAATTGTCAGAATTTTACATAGAGTTTAATAAGTTTGTCTAAGTTTAGAAGTAAAGAAGAATGATGAATCAGAAAGATGGGTTCAAAACTAGATAGACTTGTGTATAGGTGAAATAAGAACGGTGGGTATGGAGTAATGATGAAATGCAAAATGACATGAAAAGTCATGATTGATATAGTGACATTAAAGTTGTTGCTAGGCAGTGTCTGGATACTTATCTATAAAAAAAGATCAGACATGGAATTAAAGATAGAACTTTCTGCTGATGAGCCACATGCATCTGCAATGGAGTTGTGTCACTAATTAAAAGGGATGCTAAGCTACATAACACAATACCTTATTCACCAAGGTATGGGCTTGTGTTGTCTCACTTTAAGCATCTAAAAACTGTCTAGTGTAAGCAGTTTTTCAGGTTCTTCTAAAAAACAGT
The DNA here is from genome assembly GCF_037157495.1 of Lathamus discolor. NCBI lineage: Eukaryota > Metazoa > Chordata > Aves > Psittaciformes > Psittacidae > Lathamus > Lathamus discolor. Next base: position 78,897,643 of record NC_088885.1, read on the forward strand.
GGAGAAAGGGTAATGACTCATTACATTCTATCACAGGTTTATATTCTCCTGTGGAAACCCATCTCTTTATTGAGCACAGAAGGACCCGATGGCTTGGCTAAGTGGCTCATTAAGTGACATGTAACCTACTCAAATAAAAGCAAATTAAATAAGAAAAAAATTTTTCAAAAGAAAATACAAGTAAGAAAACAAAGACCAGCAGTTGCGTGCTATCCCAGTCTAGATAATAAATAATGGAAGAAAAAATTATACAGACTGATGTAATTGTAAAAAATGGTACAATCATTTTTAACATGATTTTTTAAAGTGATATTGAAACCACATGTCTCAGAAATGTCTAACTACATATCTTACTGCAAATCTTGCAAAATGGCATTGCTGATCAATGCAGTTTCAGATATTATATTTCCAGTGCATTCATACATATCTGAAAATGTGTTTTATGCTGTATAATTTTGTACTGGTGGTCAGCTAATCCTCTCAAATATGTTATCCTGTTTTCTTTCATTTTTCCCTTGTTCTACAAGGGCCTCATCCAACCTGCCAAAGTTAAAATGAGTTTTTCCATATACTTCAAAACAATTTGGTTCAATGCCATGCATCTAATCTCTCTCAGAAAAATTAATTTCAATCACTAAAAACTTGCAAATATGTCATTATATACTCAGTTGCTTAACAAATATAAAAATAAACCTGCTATATATCTCAGGGGCATATATCAAATAAAATCAATCAATATTGCTAATGTAGTTTACAGTAGCCACCAAAAATCAGATTTACCAGGAAATGAGAAAGCTAGTCTACTCATCTGTTTCTTTCTACTATGAAAGTATGTGTCACCATAATAGCGCCAGCAAAATAAGTATCTGTATTTTTGTGTCAGCATTTTGAAAGAAGCATGTTGGATTCTTATAAGTACTGAAAATAGAACTTTCCATCAGCCAAACATATTTTGAACGTGTAAATTAATAATGGTGAACAGATTTACTCTGAGCACCCTGATGTTTCACTTTGATTCATAACAAAAGCTAGAAAAAATAAGTTACATTGAAAGCATATTACAGAACAATAAGAACATATTGTGGTTGGGATTTTTGGGGTAGGCTTTCTTTTGCCCCCCCCCCCCTTTTTTTGTTAGTTTTTTTAAATTAAATGTAACAACTGATTGCATTCTTCAGAAGCCCTTCAGCAGTTAAAGGCAGGTATGTATATTCTTAGGCAAGAATATCTCCCACTGTAGAAGAAGTGAGCCTCGGCATCCTGAGAGCTCCTTTTTAGTATAGAATCCTTAAAACTTTTCCATTCTTTGCAAAAACCCTGGAAGCAGGGAGTTGCCAAATCTTATATATCAATAGCAACGATTCTCAAGAGCTAGAAAATCTGGAAACCTATATTAACCTTAGTCTTCTGATATTAATTAATACAAAGAATTTAAAAAAAAAGTAAATTTTTTATTTGAAATAGCACTTTTTCATAAGGAAGAGTCTTGTGAGAAAGTCCACAATCAGCTTATTTGTTTGAAGGTAGGAAAGTATTTTAATACCTTATTGAATCTGTAGGCTAAAAAGACTGAGGGTTTAAAGTTGGATTATGGATTACGGTGTGTTAAAAAGTCGGTAACAATTTTTAGCCATAATTGCACAGGATTTAGAATAAATTTTCATTGTAAAATAAAATGTCAAAGGACGTAAAGGGTTTAACAAGATCTCAAGTGCAACTTGGAAGATAAGAAATGTACTTTAATTTTAAGAATGATGTAAAAGTAGTCACCCAGTAATTTGAAAATTGAAGATATTTTGGATATTATAAAATCACTTTGATTTTCTTTTTTGTATGAAAGGTCATTTAATATAATAACAGAATGCTACCAGAATCTTAACATTTTAATAACTACTTTATCAATTGCATCTATTAATGTCTTGGGTCCTTTTTTTGGTTTGGTTTTTTTTTTTTTTGGTATGCAACAAATGACCTCTGAAGTAAAAATTATTGACATAAGAGATCTAATAAGAACTCTAATTATTTGGAAGACAAATTCAGGGGCTGGGAGAATGAAGACCTTAGGCTCACTGTAGGAGAGGATCAGGTTCAAGATCATCTTAGAAACCAGAATATGCACAAGTCTATGACACCTGGTGAAATCTATCCACAGGTCCTGAAGGAGCTGGAGAGTGAAGTTGCTATGCCACTATCATATATGAAAAATCATAGCAGTCAGATGAAGTTTCCAATGACTAAAAAAATGGGAAATATAACTCCCATTTTCAAGAAGGGGGAAATGGAAGACCTGGGGAACTACAGACCAGTCAGTCTCACCTCTGTGCCCAGCAGAATCATGCAGCAGATTTTCCTGGAAACTATACTAAGGCATATGAAAAACAAGGAGGTGGTTGGTGACAGCCAACATGGCTTTACCAAGGGCAAATCCTGCCTGACCAATTTGGTGGCCTTCTATGATGGGGCTACAGAACTGATGGATAGGGGCAAAGCAATTGATGTCATCTACCTGGAATTGTGAGAAGTGTTTGACACTGTCCAGCATAACATACTTGTCTCTAAACTGGAGACATAAATCTGACGTATCAGCCATGTGGTGGATAAAGAATTGGCTGGATAGCCAAACCCAGGGAATTGCGGTCAATAGCTCAATGTCAAACTGGAGACTGGTAATGAGTGTTGTCCCTCAGGGGTCTGTGCTGGGACAGACCCTGTTCAACATCTTTGTTGGCGACATGGACAGTATCCCCTCAGGAGGTTTGTTGACAACACTAAGCCATGTGGTTCGCTTGATCCACTAAAGGGAAGGGATGCCATCCAGAAGGGACACTGACACACTTAAGAGGTGGGCCAATGCCAGCCTCATGAAGTTCAACCAAGCCAAGTGCAAGGTCCTACACCTGAGTCAAACAGCTCCAGGCTGGGTGGAGAAGAAATTCAGAGCAGCCCTATGGAGAAAGAGTTGAGGGTTTTGGTCAACAAGAAAATGAACATGAACCACAGTGTGTGCTCACAGCCCAGAAAGCCAACCGTATCCTGGGCTGCATCAATAGGAGAGTGACCAGGATGTTGAAGGGGATGATCCTGCCCCTCTACTCTGCTCTTGTGAGACCTCGCCTGGAGCACTGTGTGCAGTTCTAGGTGTCCTCAACATAAAAAGGACATGGAACTGTTGGAACACGTCCAGAGGAGGGCCACAAGGATGATCAGGGGACTGGGGCACCTCCCGTATGAAGACAGGCTGAGAAAGCTGGAGCTGTTCAGCCTGGAGAAGGCTACATGGAGACCTCATAGCAGCCTTCCAGTAGCTGAAGGGGGGCTATAAGGATGCTGGGGAGGGACTCTCCATCAGGGACTGTAGTGATAGGAGAAGGGGTAATGGGTTAAAACTTAAACAGGGGAAGCTTAGGTTGGGTATAAGGAAGAAGTTCTTTCCTGTTAGGGTGGTGAGGCACTGGAGTGGATTGCCTAGGGAAGTTGTGAGTACTCCATCCCTGGCAGTGTTCAAGGCTAGGCTGGGCAGAGCCTTGGGCTATGTGGTCTAGTGTGATGTGTCCCTGCCCACGGCAGAGTGGTTGAAACTTGATGATCTTGAGGTCCTTTCCAACCCTAAGTATTCTATGATTCTATGATTCTTTTCATGTTCTTAAAATCATAAATTAATTTCACACTGCTAGAACATTACATAGCTCTCTCAGACCAAAGTGGATTCCAAAGATGCCATGTCCATAGTTAGGGTCAGTATTGGTGTTATTAGCAATTTTTAGTTTAAAAGCCGATTCTGATAATGAAATAATTTTCTGTCTCCATCATCTTCATCCCGAGTCCTACTACATGCCTACAAAAACTAGCTGTATTATCAATGTGTATAATCAACTCCTAAGGGAAATTCATGAAAGAAATAGGATGTTTTAAAAATTTTGAAGATTGTAAGCAATGCCAATTATTCTGATTAGTCTTGAACCAACAATCAGAACTTTATTACATATTCAGCTATGGATTGTTCTTTAAAGGTGTAAGTAAACTGACTAACTTTCTTGCAAAAACATGTTTTATAATATTTTCATTGTGGTTTAATTAAGTACATTGTATTAAAATAATATATTTATAATTAATTATATTTAATGAATGCATTTATACTTATTCTAATTATTAATTGTAATAACGGGGGTTATGATATAGAAATACATATAATTTACCTGTTTTTTTACAGCCAAAGAGATTTACTGTCCTTTTCACATACTTTCTTGCTCTCTTTCTGGGTATATGAGCAGTGTTTCAAGATGCTTGCTATTTATAAATTTTGTGGACAACAAAAATAAGACCAAACAGTATACTGAGATTTAAAAAAAAAAAAAAAAAAAAAAAAGCCAAAAACCAAACCCCAGACCTGCTGAACTGGAGAAGATAGCAACTTTTCTACTTTATTTCTGAATCCTTTTCTGGTAAAAGTTACCCCTGCTGTGCTTGCAGAAAATCTTAAAAGAAAAAGAACTCATCTGATTCTAAAAGACTTTCTCCTATTCCTGTATCAATGGATAACAAGATGGATAATAAGTGAACTGTGTTATAGAAGTCTGTCAAAACTTCCATAAAAGTTGTTGCAATTTAACTGATAAATTCTTGGAAACAGGAATGTATAACAGAGAGGATAAGAGTTGTTTTGAATGGAGCAAATAGCAAGCTTTTTGCCTTGATACCTATTTTTTTCTGTTCTCTGGATGGGATACAAAGGAAAGAAGAAAATCCCTTTGCTTGCAGTGGAAAATCTGTGTGCCATAGACACAAATCTCTTTGCATGTATCAATACAAAGAATTTTAGCTTGCAACTAAATTCCTCAACCTGAAAGCTACCAGACAAAGCAGATGGGAGTTTCTCATCAAAGGAGCATACAGTCATCCTCAAGCAAGTATCTTTACAAAGTAAAACACAGAGTGCAAAGGCAGAAGACAAATACATACAGAGATTTGAGTAATTCGGTGAATAGAATAAGCCATAGCTTAAACTGTTTAGAAATGTTGAATATATTTAATCAAGTAAAGCGAAAGAAAGACTGAAAAATAAAAACAGAACAAAGGAGCCAGAGTGAAGGATCATGACCGAAGAAGTAGAGTAACTAAAGGTTGTTTTAGAGAGACTGGAATTACATTTTTGAAGGGGAAAGGGATGATGATATTATGAAAGCAGAAGGCTGGTCTGTAACCTATTAGCTATTAGATGAAAGAAAACCAGAATACTATCTTTTTGTTGACATTCTCTCACTTGAAGAACATCACTTCCAAGGGTAATGCATGCTAGGAAGAAGCTCTCAAGTAGTTCTGAATATAAAAAATGGCTTTAAAGTAGAAAAAGGTAGATTTAGATATAAGGAAGAAGCTCTTTACTGTGAGGGTGTTGAGACACTGGAACAGGTTGCCCAGGGAAATGGGCAGCCCCATCCCTGGCTGTGTTCAAGGCCAGGCTGGATGGGGCATTGAGCAACCTGGTCTACTGGAAGGAGTCCCTGCCCATGGCAAGGGGGGTGGAACTAGGTGATCTTTAATGTCCCTTCCAACTGAAACCGTTCTGATTCTATGATTCTTCATTAGGTTTTAATAATGCACATTTTATTACTACTAACGAGGGTTCCCAAGATTAAAGAAGCTGAGGGGGAGTAAGAGTAAGCTTCTGGGAGAGGCTTTCATCTGGAACATCGAAGATCCATGATCAGTTTCTGAGTTACTCTCTCTGGATCTGACAATATTCGTTGCCTCTGGAATATGAAAGTAAGAATGAGTAGTATATAGCTTCAGGATATTATAATGATAGATGTAAAGATGTTTGTGATATTTTTATGTAGTGCACTCAATCCTGTAAGAGTATGAAGATATCAGTTTTGTATTTATGAAATAAAAGTGAAAGGATTTTTTTTTTAAGTGGTGATGAAGCAAATATTTCTTTTCGGGAGGTATCATGTAGCAAGCATCTTGACTATTTTTGTGAGATAATCTCAACTTCCTTTCTTCCTTCTTTTGTTCTTTCATTGGACAGGAAAAACAAGAAATTGCTAAAAATAATTGGATACGTAATGAAAATATCAGATTAGTTTTACCATTTTTTCTCCTGGAATAACAGCAACAACTTTCCTTTCAGATGTGAATCATTTGAAGCATCCAAAGACTGCTCAAATTCCTATGACACAGAACAAAGAAACCTCCACTGGGAAAGGGTAATACCTCACTTCCAGTCCCTTAGAAAGAAATAATTACAAGAGGAATATGGTTTCAATAATTTAGTGAATCCCCTCTTTAAGCTTTCTGGTGATTTTAGCTGCTGTTTTGGGACTGCATCAGAATTGGAAAACAACACGCATGAGCTGATGGAACACAAATTGACAAAGTTATATTGAATACATAGATATGAAGACAAGATGAAGAACAACTCAGTCTTAATATTGAACAAAAACAAAACCACAGACAAATAACTTCAAGAAGGCTGAATGGATTAATAACAAATTGATCTTGTCTGCTCTTTGTAAATTCTCTTCAGAAGAGGAGGGGGGAAACATTAGAAGCTGAACAATCCAAAGTGTGTCTTTTTACAGTTCAGTGAAGCCCGGGCCTCCTGATTATTTTGTAGAAATAATACAGAATACAGGGCTATTATACACTTCATGGGATGGAGATAAAGCACTATGTATTTTTCCACATATTTCTATTATAAACAAATTCAGTGAATATTCCCACTACAGTCATCCTTTGGGTAAATTAATGAATACTTTTATACATTATATCTTAAAGGCTTTATAATCTCTTTAAGGATCATAAAAAGATGAGATTCTTTAGGTCACATGTATCCAGTAATGATGTGCTCAAGATATCAGAAGCAAAACAGATCAAAACATTAACTCAGGTCTGTGTTTTTAGAAAGAGTATAAGTAGGATTATTTTCTGGTGTTATCATGTCTGTTAAACCGTGCCCTGTACAGTCCTTAGAGTATATCACAGCTGACAAAAAAAAATACAGCGTCTTGAACTTAAATATTTCTAAATACCAACAAATGTTTTAAATAGCAGGGCAAGAATTCACTGTAAAATAGTAATTCCCTTTCTTTTGCATAAAATTAATTATTTATGAATTCCTATCAAGTATAGAAAAAAAATATCAAAAGCCTTTCAAGTTGAGACCTTCAGTAATGGCTGTGTTGATGAGATATAAAGATTTTTTTAATAATAAGATAAATTTTCTCATATGTACTTTATCTATAAAATGGCAGGAAAAAACTGAATATGAATATATTTTTTCTTTTTTTTTTTTTTTTTTTAGTAGTGTTAAGCAGTGAGGATTGAGGCTGCCAGGTTTTGCTGTGCCTAAAACAGCCACAGAAATTATTGCTCAGTCAGCAATTTCCTTTAGACATATGAAAATATATCTGTGTTGTGTTATTATGTATACTTATATACTAAAATGGGTAACTTCTAGAATGTTTTTCATTATTATTATTGAAAAAAAAGTTTGAGAAATTGCCAAATTTACATAACTGATTCTATTTCCTTTCCCTTTTTTTCCTTTTCTTTTTCTTTTTTATTTCCTTTTCTTTTTCCTTTCCCCTTTCCCTTTCCTTTTCCCTTTCCTTTTCCCTTTCCTTTTCCCTTTCCCTTTCCCTTTCCCTTTCCCTTTCCCTTTCCCTTTTCTTTTCCCTTTCTCTTTCCCTTTCCTTTTTTTTTTTTTTTTTATAAAATTGCCTTGTGCTGAGAAATTGCAGATTTTTCCAATTTCAATAATTCATTTAGAACTGGTCACTCATCACAAATCATAATCTCTGCTCAGTAGCTGATGTTGAAGATGTTGATGACCACAGGTAATTCAGTGAATGAGTATGCATTTTTACTTATCACAGAAAGCATGAGCAAAAAGAAAACTTGTTAACTTCCGAAAAAAAGCAAAAGCTTTTGGGGGCTATTCAGGGTGATTACTTCTTCACAACCTACAAAAGACCTTCAAAGGTCAGTATAGACTAGTATAAAAAAAGCACTGTAGATAACCTGTCTTGTCTTGTCAGGATCTTCTTTGACCTCAAGGACTCTGAAGCATGCATCATAGAATCATAGAATCATAGAATCATAGAATAGTTAGGGTTGGAAAGGACCTCAAGATCATCTAGCTCCAACACCCCTGCCATGGGCAGGGACACCTCACAATAAAACATCTCACCCAAGGCTTCATCCAACCTGGCCTTGAGCATTGCCAGAGATAGAGCACTCACAACCTCCCAGGGCAACCCATTCCAGTGCCTCACCACCCTAACAGGAAAGAATTTCCTCCTTATATCCAACCAAAACTTCCCCTGTTTAAGTTTTAAACCCATTACCCCTTGTCCTGTCACTATAGTCCCTGATGGAGAGTCCCTCCCCAGCATCCCTATAGCCCCCCTTCAGATACTGGAAGGCTGCCATGAGGTCTCCTTGCAGCCTTCTCTTCTCCAAGCTGAACAGCCCCAACTTTCTCAGCCTATCTTCATCCGGGAGGTGCTCCAGTCCCCTGATCATCCTTGTGGCCCTCCTCTGGACTTGTGCCAACAGTTCCATGTCCTTTTTACTTTGAGGACACCAGAACTGCCCACAATACTCCAGGTGAGGTCCCACGAGAGCAGAGTAGAGGGGCAGGATCACCTCCCTACACCTGCTGGTCACACTCCTTTTGATGCAGCCCAGGATACGGTTGGCTTTCTGGGCTGCAAGCGCACACTGCCGGCTCATGTTCATTTTCTCATCGACCAGCACCCCCAAGTCCTTCTCCGCAGGGCCGTTCTGAATCTCTTCTTGTAAAGGAGTGTGGCCGTTTAACCCCAGACAGCAACTAAGTACCTTGCAGCTGCTCGTTCACAGTCTTGACCCTAGGCTGAGGTATGGGGAGGAGAATCAGAAAAAAAAAGCCAATAACACATTTTTAATCAAAACTAAAAGAGAGAAGGGTTTTTCTTCATTCACTGTCATTTTTAATCTTTTCTACAACAGTTTTCTCTAATAGTTTAAGCATGCAAACTAATCCAGCTGTCCTATTACAACAATCCTTTTTTATCATACTTTATTTTGGTTTTGATAAATACAATATTGACTCATTCCTGTAAGAATGACTGTCCTTTAGAAGTCTGAAAGTGTCAGGTAGGGTGCAGTTATTCATGAAGGTGGTGGTCGCTGATGAGCCAACAGTGTTGTGGAATTTAGTTCTATTCCAGGTATTCCCAAACGATCTATGAAATTCTTGCTTGAAAATTTGAAAATTCTTTTCATCTAGGACATGAAAGCTTTCCTGACTTCTCTGGGTGATGGCAGATGATGTACAGCACTGCAGTGGAAGAGCGGGACATACTGTTCTAACAACTATGTAAGATCATCTGACAGCCATCTCATGAACTGCTTTATTTTTTTTTAATTGGTTCAGGTTTTGCTGGGTTCTTTGGTTGTTTTTCTTTAGCTCAAATTTTGATAAATATACTTTTTCCCATTCCTTTTGTCACTGATGAAATAAACTGTTTCATTAAAGACACAGAATAGTCAGAAATCTTGACTTGGTGTCCTCTGGGGTGCTCAAGAATATCCAGAATGCTGCTGCACAGTTTATTCTTTCAGCTTGTTCCCATTTTGATAGCCGTTATTTTCTCTCAGCTTTCTAATTCATTTCCTTCTGTCACATCAAATATAAGCTAGTAGTCTTTGCTGTCTCTGATCATGACGCCAGCCAAAAAAAAACAAGAACAACAAAAAAGCACTTGACAGTCATTATCATCCTGTTGTGCTAAGTCTACTGCTTACTACCTAGCACTACAATATTAGGTCATCATTTCATTTAAACCTCTGTTTGGTCATATCCATCTAGTTGTCTTTCACTCTGTACTTAACTTGAAAGTCCTTTGGAGACATTTGAAGATCAGTATATTTCAGCTACGGGCACTACAGCAATGAAATTGATAGGTTAATATTAACCTCTAGGATCAGATAGATAGCATGAGGGTGCAAAAGAAGCTTTTAGATCTAGATGGAATTATAGCATTTCTAATACTGCTGATAAAGCATTATTGATTGTATAAAATCTGTGAAGACTGTACAACTTAGAAATGTACATAAAAATATTTTTTCTCCTTTTTTGGACTTATATCAGCAGTAGTGTTGTAAATAAATAAACTTGAAATAAAAGAACTTAAGCATGTGCTAAACTTCAGGCTAAACTCCTGGCTAAAATCATGCTTAAATCATCACATAGCTAAGCATGTTCTCTGTTTCAAGATATTTATTAACAGTGACACACTTAGTTAAAGTATATAAGAGCTACATGTGGTTTTACCTAGCCATGTAGCTTGAAATTTACAAATCTGTATAGGCAGTTATGTTCCAAAACTGTTGAGGCTACTTTTAAATATCTTTTAGCACCTTTGTGAGTCTGGCCTCAAAGAGGTAATGAACTTTACAAAGCAAATAAGCAGTCTTAGCATATTTGATGAAAAAGTGCTTGCTCATCTGAAAGTAATATTTTATGTGTTTTGTGCCTGAAAGTGGATATAGCCCTATTTGTGGCTACTTTGTAAGAATAATTAACATTACAAAGGAAGGAACTATTCAGTCATCAAGCTGTTCCTCATAGATGTTTTCATTTCATAGGGATAACAGTTCCCTTATGAAAATAATTCTTCAATGGTACTTCAGTTAAGTTCAATTCTGTACCTAGAACTTATATTTTTATACAAGAAGACCGAATTGCAATTTAGACTTCTTCGTTATTGATTAAAATGTATTAGCTGCAGAGTTTGTTCTTTGAAACTGGAGAGTGTGCCAGTATCAATCTTTTCCACTTGTTTCCATGCCTGACACAGTATCATTGTGGTTCAAAAAGTTGTGTGCTGTCTTCCTTTAATATGTCTTTAAATAATGCTTGAAGATTTGAAATGGGTTTGGTGATACAGATACTTTCTTATCTGTCAAAACTCATGTACTGGTGAAAATGTATTTTAATGACAATACAGACCTGATTTAGTTTGATATTTAATATTTGGATAGAGCAAAAAGCAGAGGAAGAATATTTTCATGCTAAGCATTATAAAAACAAACAGAATATTTTTAACATCCACTGAAGACGGTAAGAGATAAGACTGCTTAACTCTGTTAGGAGAACCACCAATAATCAGCTGGATTCTCTAGTCTCAAAACTTCCTTTTTATTCTTTCCCAAGTTACTGCTCAATGAATACCTGAGCTTCTTTTGGCACTTCTTACCCCAAATCTTCAAAAATCACTAGAATAAAGTATCTACTACTTCCTCAGAGTAATACAGATTAAGAAAATTTTCATTTAAAGAAGCCAACTGCATTCTGATAAAAGAAACTGAAAAAGTCTCAATTTCTGGTTATTATAAATCCAGAAAAGAAGTGTTCTCTGCATTTTTAGGAGGGTCAAACTTCACACAGGCATTGAGTGAATTGTCTGAAATATTTTACTCACTGTTCTACTGTATTTTTTTTAATACAATTTCACCTAACCTAGTATTTTCCATATAGTCCACAACCTTTCTAGTCAGTTTTTAACTTTATAGAAAAAAAAAAAAATTACATAACAAAACATTTACAGTGGGCTGTATAATCCTCATGAGGAAATTTATCAGCTTCAGGCACTTTCTCTTTGCTGATTATATGACTGTGCTTTGTTCTGTTTACAGGAAAGTAGTAATGAAAGATAACATCAGTTACTCCTACCTTTATTAAAAAGAATGATTATTTTTATTTTATTTTTAAGTGGGAAGAAAGTGGATTTGTCTAATTTTTATTGGGATTTGATAATCTGAAATTGATGAGAACATTGTGTTTTTTTTTTCTTTCCTGCTGTTATTTATTTCTTACTTATATTGCAAATTTACACATTTATTGTTAAGATGATGAGAGTGTAGTACGAGAGAATATAGCTTCAGCAGAGTGCTCAGGTGGCAAAAAATAAAAAGGCTACTTTATGATGAAGTATCATTATTCCAAAGCCTAACACAATTGGACTGTAATAAATACATTTTAAAGATACCGTATTTCTTGACAAGAATGAAAAAAAGTGAACAGTAATGTTACTTTTTTGAAAAGCATAACTAAAATAAAATCTAACTGTAAACTGTTTTGCCATATATTTACAAATCAATTCATAAATAAATTGATCCAAGCATCCTTCTAAGGAGAGTAATCTTAATCAGTGTAAGAGAACTAAACACAAAAACAGACATCAAATGAGATTTTAAAAAATAACAAATCCACCTAGTAGCAAGTTCTCCAGACTAATTTTAAGACAGCAGGGAGTATACCCTTTGGTTTCTTTGTGGAAATGATTTCCCTCATGTAATTTATAAAACTGCTGCTAATTACCTGAGAAAATTTAAAGTAACAAAGCCCGGTTTAGTAATCAGAAGTATTAGCTTTCCTCACTTTGCGCCATTTCAGGAGCCTTGAGAATAACAACCACACCTGAAAATCAGTTCGTTCTCCCCTGTTTTGTCTCAAAACATATTTAAACATATATAGATACTTTTTTAATACCAGAGAAAAATATTACCTTTGCTATATCGTTGTCACTGAGAATATAGTTTAACAGACCAAATAGAAATATATAAAAAAAAAAATAATTCCTGATTCCAGAAGTTAATCCAGATGTTGAAAAATTAAACATTTGGCTTAGTAGCCTTATTTTAAGAGTTGGTTAGGCTATTAAAAAAAATAAAAAGTTAGTCTGAAGCCTTTAAATATTAGCTAGTGAGATAAAAGGAGAAAAACAAATAATCCTAGAACACCTACACACATTCACATGTTCCTCCCACCCAAGAAAACACTGGTCTTCATATATGGTCTGTTTGCAAAGATACTACACAACTGTTACCCACTCAGTCCAGAATTCAACATTCAGTCACTGAACACTGAATGTATGCAAATTAAAATTTTTCATGTTTTTTAAGAAGTAGAAAGAAACTCTATGTCCTTTTACAAAGCTTCCATCTTTGTATCAATTTACATATCTTCAGCTTCTTCAAACAAATAGATTAAATTAGACAGAAATAAGAGATACTCATTTGGGAAGGATTATATTATATCAGAAGGTTTACCGACAAATGTTTTTGTCTAAAACTGAAATTGATGGAACTTAATATGATCTCTGATTTATTTTTTTTTTTTTAATCTGGATGGAAAAGTGATTCATTTACAACGTGAAATTTTAAAAAAAATTGAAGATATTGATATTTTTAAAATTATTTCTATTTTATGTAAGAAGCATTTTTTAACTTTGAAAACTTGTATTATTTTGTTCTCGTACTTTGAGGCTCAGATGTATAGAATGAACACATTTTTACATGAATTTCTTTCTTTTTCTCACAAAGTTATGAAACTGGATAAAAGAGAAGGAAAAAAAGCTAACATCTAATGCAATCTAATTAAGCCAATTCTTTGTCTTGTCAAAAAAAAAAAAAAAAAAAAAAAGTAGGCACAATCAACAAACTTAGAATACAATAAAAATTAACAAACAGAAAATTCACATTTGTGATGATAAATCTGCTTTGGGGATTTTTTTTTTTAGTAGTAGTACTAACTGAAAACTGCAATTTACATTTTAAGGCTTTTATATTTATGGGGAGCAGCTCATTTTTACTCAAGTATTCTTAAATCAACTTACTTCTGTCTGTACTGGGTCTGGCTGAGATAGAGTCAATTTTCCGTACAGTGGACCTGATGGTGCTGTGCTTTGTATTTGTAGCTAGAAAGGTGCTGATAACACACAGTATTTGGCTACTTTGGTGTATATATATATATATACATATATATATATATACATAATTTGGTATATTTTCTATACTTTGGTATATTGCTTGCACAGCATCAAAGCTGTATCTGAAGGGGGCCTACGAGGATGCTGGAGAGGGACTCTTCATTAGAGAATATAGTGATAGGACAAGGAGTAATGGGCTTAAACTTAAACAGGGGAAGTACAGGTTAGATATAAGGAAGAAGTTCTTTACTGTAAGGATGGTGAGGCACTGCAATGGGTTGCCCAAGGAAGTTGTGAATGCTCCATCCCTGGCAGTGTTCAAGGCCAGGCTGGATGAAGTCTTGGGTGACATGGTTTAGTGTGAGGTGTCCCTGCCCGTGGCAGGGTGATTGGAACTTGATGATTGTAAGGCTCTTTCCAGCCCTAACTATTCTATGTTTCTGAAATTCTTACTACCCCCTCACCAGTAAGCTGGAGGTGGGCAGGATCTTGGGAGTGGGCATAGCCAGGACAACTTACCCAAACTGGCCAAATAGATATTCCATACAATATGACATCTGCTCAGCAGTAAAAGCTCAGAGAGAGAAGAAGGAGCAGGGGAGCATTTTTTATTAAGTTTGTCTTCTAAACCAACCACTCCATGTACTGAAGCCCTGCTTCCCCAGAAGTGGCTGGACATTGTCTGCTGATAGGAAGTAAAGAATAAACCTTTTGTTTTCCTTTGCTTCCACACATGGCTTTTGCTTTATTAAACTGCCTTCATACTGACCCATGAGTTCTTATTTTTCTTTTCTGTGTCCTGCTGAGGAGGGAAGTAATAGAATGACCTGGTGGGCACCTGGCATTTAGCCAGGGTCAGCCCACCACTCTACCCCATTTGGTTTTCCCTGCCCCTGACTGACCATTCCCAGAACCACTTTTCACTAGAATTGCCACAGAATTTCTGAAGTTTGTTGGGCTTCAGTTCTAGATACTGTTTCCAAATGAAGTTACTCAATTCTATGGTAGCAATTTGGAAGAGAAGATGTAGAAGAGATCCATTTCCTCCTTTCCAATAACAACACAGTAAAATTAAGCTTTTTGACTTTATGTGAACTTCTTGTGTTAGTATCTGAATCAGTACTTATTTTCTCTTCAGCACCAGAAGATTAATTATACTTGTCAATTGGTGTGGGAATCAAGGAAACATTATCTCTATGAATGCTTGTCACTGTGAATAGTAGGTCATATCAAGGCACACTACAAGACAAACAATGCAGAATTTCTGTGAACCAAGAGCATTCCACCAGAGCTCAAAGTGCATCACTGGCCATGCAAAATTTATTTATTGTTTTTTTCTGCTCCTCATAGCTGCAAAGTTCTGAACCTTCACTGAGAAGCATGTGGAGCTTGCATCTTTAGATAATCTGTACTCATTCAAAAGAGTAAAACGTCCATCACCACAGAGCTGATTCATGTGGGATGCTGTTCAAGAGCACCACATTATAAATCTATTCACACAAATATTGTTGGGGTTAAAAATACCAGCTGTCTTGAGGGAGCATATCTTCAGAATAAAAAGGTAGACTTAGATTAGATAGCGTTAAAATATCTAAGTACTGTTAAATTAGCTGGTTTTGATTCTCAATTTTCAGGCTCTTGTCTAAATTACCTTTCCTCTATACTTCTCTCATCTCACCTTAGTGAGGGGAATATTATGCACAAATACAAATTAAATTACCATTGCTTCTCAGATTTTTTTGACCATTGTCATGGTTTAATCCCAGCCAACAACCCAGGACCATACAGCCGCTCGCTCACTTTCTCCTCTTCTTCCCCCTCTCCCTGAGGGATGGGGAGGAGAATCAAAAGAATGAAACTCCCATGAGCTAAGATAAGAACAGTCCAGTAACTAAGGTATAACACAAACCCACTACTGCTACCACCAATAATAATAATGATAAGGGAAATAACAAGGAAAGAGAACACAACCTCTCACCACTCGCTGACGGATACCCAGCCTGACCCGAGCGGTGATATAGCACTTCCGGGTAACTGCCCCCAGTTTACATACTGGGCATGACGTGCTGTGGTATGGAATACCTCTTTGGTCAGTTTGGGTCAGGTGTCCTGTCTCTGCTTCCTCCCAGCTTCCCGTCCTCTCTGGCAGAGCATGAGACTCAGAAAGTCCTTGTTCAGAGTAAACATTACCGAGCAGCAACTAAAAGCATCGGTGTTATCAGCATTGTTTCCAGGCTGAAAGTCAAAAACACAGCATTGCACCAGCTACTAAGAAGGAGAAAAATGACTGCTACTGCTAAACCCAGGACAACCAGTATCTCTGTATGCATGAACATGCACATAGATGGTATAGATACAGATAGATAGATAGATAGATAGATAGATAGATAGATAGATATAGATATAGATGATAGATATAGAGTCAGTTTCTCCTCCCAGTCAAGAAGCCAGTGTAGGCATCTTCAGAGCTTCATTATAATTCCTCAGAACGCCAATTAAAATTTTGTTTTTTTCATGCTGTCTTGAAAGACTGTAGCAATCATTAAACTCATAGTTTTAAAACCACTGCCTAATATAATCTCTGGGCTTTATTTTACCACCTCCAGCCTCCCACCATCTGTCTCACTCCATCTGTTGTCTCTTGTTCTACTTAGTTTGAAAATTCTTTGGATAGGGATTTTCTTCTTGGCTCACATTTGTCCATAGGGATCCTGGCCTCTGGTAGACTTCTAAGTAAAATAAATAATAGCAAGCAACAACAGTTGTCAGGAGGTATACTGCAGTACAGTCCTACCAAACAGAAGAGAACAGAACACTTATAGTATCTGAAAGACTTTATCATTGGGACAAATTTTAATGCCTTACATTCAACATATTTCTGTGAGAGTAATATTCAAATGTGTGTATATAAGCAGTAAGCATTATTACAACAGACTGTGCTGAAACTGCAACTTAGTGGGACTATGCAAGCTAAATATTCATCAATTTTCTGAGATTTTGAAGGGTTTTTATTTTTTTTCTTTAGGTTTACAGCTGCTGATTCTTATGGAAATTATGTTTGTATGAGTATTGATAATGCAGTTTGTGGAAATACATGTCACTGTTAGCCTGAGCTGATTGCTGGAAAAAAATCTGGACTGAAGTTTGCATTGTGTTTACCTTACTCTGTCTACTTATGCTGGCTGTTTATATGGTTTCTTTTATTTTGGTCAAAAAAAAATTAAATGTTAATCATTGAGAAAATAGAGTAGTGCATCCATCTACAATTAAAGCCTGGTCAGATGTATCTTCATTACCATTTCCTCCAGAGAGAGGCTGTCAGATTTCACTTTAATTCCAACACATCTATAAAAAATCACCTTAATTATAGGATTCTTTCCATAGCATTTATATTGTCATTCAAACTGATTGATGCATATTCCTGAATTGTCAGTCTAAAAATCTATTAAATTTATTTTCAAAATTATTTTCAGTAAATATTTACTTGTTATGCAACTGGAATCCAAGATATGCCTTTTAAAAAACTTTTTTAAAAATAGCTATACATTTTTCAGCGCAGATTTTGAGATTGGCTCTTGTTGAGAGCCTCTCCATGTCAAAATGCTGAGCCTGAGGAAATTGCTACAAATTTATTCTTAGGTTTGGCCTCACAGTGTATATATTTCCAGCTCAGCCTTCGAAAACAGGAACCACAGGTTACGTGAAAATTATAAGACTGTAAATAGAGTGTATTATGTACTGATGCACATTCTTATGTTCTAGCTAATTAGAAAATACAAACTTTTGATAAAGTGTAAAACTCTTGACCATATGACACTAATATTTTAGAATAGCTTTACACAGATCTGTGTATGACTGTAACAGCATTCAAAGTCTATATTAACTGATGAAAAAAAGTATATAATGAAAAAAAGTATAAAATAAAAAAATGTGAACAAATCATATTTTAGCTGAAAAAAAAAAATTACATACCTGTTGCTGTATTATGGTATTCAGGTGATGCTGCATGCCAGATTCAGGTGATATTATCATGATCTTGGCTGTTGCAAAGCAAGTCCAAAAATGCTTATGTACACTTTATTTTTCCCTCCTGCCAGAAATATTCCTATACAAAACCAGGTAAAAGTCCTACAGACACTTACTTTTGAAAAGAAATAAAAAGAAAACTATTGAGCTAATATATACTTAGAATCATAGAATCATAGAATACTTAGGGTTGGAAAGGACCTCAAGATCATCTAGTTACACCCCCCCTGCCATAGGCAGGGACCCCTCACAATAAACCATCCCACCCAAGGCTTCATCCAACCTGACCTTGAACATTGACAGGGATGGAGCATTTACTGTTTCTCTGGGCAGCCTATTCCAGTGCCTCATCACCCTAACAGGAAAGAATTTCCTCCTTATATCCTGTCTAAACTTCCCCTGTTTAAGTTTTAACCTGTTACCCCTTGTCCTGTCACTACAGTCCCTAACAAAGAGTCCCTCCCCAGCATCCCTATAGGCCCCCTTCAGGTACTGGAAGGCTGCTATGAGGTCTCCATGCAGCCTTCTCTTCTCCAGGCTCAACAGCCCCAACTTTCTCAGCCTATCTTCATACGGGAGGTGCTCCAGTCCCCTGATCATCCTCGTGGCCCTCCTCTGCACTTGTTCCAGCAGTTCCATGCCCTTTTTATGTTGAGGACACCAGAACTGCCCACAATACTCCAGGTGAGGTCTCACAAGAGCAGAGTAGAGGGACAGGATCACCTCCCTACACCTGCTGGTCACAGTCCTTTTGATGCAGCCCAGCATGCGGTTGGCTTTCTGGGCTGCAAGCACACACTGACGGCTCATGTTCATTTTTTTGTCGACCAACACCCCCAAGTCCTTCTCCGCAGGGCCGCTCTGAATCCCTTCTTTGCCCAGTCTGTAGCTGTGCCTGGGATTGCTCCGACCCAGGTGTAGGACCTTGCACTTGTCATGGTTGAACTTCATAAGGCTGGCATCAGCCCACCTCACAAGCATGTCAAGGTCCCTCTGGATGGCATTCCTTCCCTCCAGCGTATCAAACAAACCACACAGCTTGGTGTCATCGGCAAACTTGCTGAGGGTGCACTCTATCCCACTGTCCCTGCCACTGACAAAGATGTTGAACAGGACTGGTCCCAACACCGATCCCTGAGGGACAGCACTCGTTACTGGTCTCCAGCCAGACATTGAGCCATTGACCATAACTCTCTGTGTGCAGCCATCCAGCCAGTTGAAATTATAAAATATATTTTCAATAGATCATGTGTTGAAATAATACATTCCCTCTAGTCTGCTCTCGTGAGACCTCACCTGGAATATTGTGTACTCATCTGGTGTCCTCAACATAAAAAGGACATGGAACTGTTGTAACAAGTCTAGAGGAGGGCTATGATGATCAGGGGATGATCAGGGGACTGGAGCACCTCCCATATGAAGACAGGCTGAGAGAGTTGAGGCTGTTCAGCGTGGAGAAGAGAAGGCTGCGTGGAGATCTCATAGAAACCTTCCAGTACCTGAAGGGGGCCTATAGAGATGCCGGAGAGGGACTCTTCATCAGGGACTGTAGTGATAGGACAAGGGGTTTAGATTGGATATAATGAAGAAGTTCTTTACTGTAAGGGTGATGTGGCACTGGAATGGGTTGCCCAAAGAAGTTGTGAATTCTCCATTGCTGGCAGTGTTCAAGGCCATTTTGGACAAAGCCTTGGGTGACATGGTTTAGTGTGAGGTGTTCCTGCCTATGGGAACGAATTTGGAACTTGATGATTGTAAGGTTCTTTCCAACCCTAACTATTCTATCATTCTATGATTCTATCCCAAGCCAGAAGTTACACTAGTTAAGTGACCAAGGTAGACCAGGCCATTATCTTTCTGAAAAAATGCAGCCCACTCAAAAGCTGTGCTAAATCTGTTACCTGCAACAATCTGCTGATGGTGGAATCATAGAATCATAGAATAGTTAGGGTTGGAAAGGACCTCAAGATCATCTAGTTCCAACCCCCCTGCCATGGGCAGGGACACTTCACACTAAAGCATGCCACGCAAGGTTTCGTCCAGCCTGGCCTTGAACACTGCCAGGGATGGAGCACTCACAACCTCCCTGGGCAGCTCATTTCAGTGCCTCACCACCCTAACAGTAAAGAATGCTTTCCGTCTCATGGATTGAGCATTTGACTCATGTGATTGCAGCTTGATTTTTCAGAAACATGATGTAATGATGAATATGAAAATGAAGACCATCAAATAGAATCTTAGTCCTGATTTCAAATAAACCAGTGAGTTTGTGGCTACTTTACCTCTAATTCTCTGTGGTAAAAGAAGGAAAGCTAAAGACCAAAAGATTAAAAAATTTTAGTAATTTAATGATACGCTTGCCAAAGATAAAACAAGTATATAAACATTATGAATGAGTGCCACTGTACTGGATTTTTATCTTTCAATTCACAGTAGTGCATCTGATATTTTCTTTCTATTTTCCTTGGTTTAATAAATGCCATATCAAAACACTTTAGTAGGCTGTGAAAAATGTTTGCAGATTTATGAGTGCCAACAATATTCATGTTATTGCCATAGATGTGAGGTACAGCATTAAAAAAAAATCTTATTTAAGAATTTAGTATTTAAATTGTGCAGTTGAAAGGCACTATCAACTACTACATAACAGAGGCAAGGGAAAACAGAAAATCCACTTCACTGTGTAGGACAGTTAATTTATCTTTATTCTGGAATCCTTCTTGTCACATAAAACTGTTAGGACAGAGATGAAGCTCAGTAACATACAGCTTATTAAAAAATAAAATACATTTCAACCCCACTTTTAAAGTGGTAGAATACAAATTAATTAAGATGCTGCTAAAGGAATTATGTTTTGGAAGTGTTCAACAGTTTTACGTGGACTAAGTTTTAGCTACCCAGCATGAAGTAAGCATGCCTTTTGCAGTTATTTGTATAGAAACAGCACATTAGTTCAGTCACAGAACACAGAAAAAAATTAAGAGTTTGCACCCAGAGGATAGATATTTTAGCTCCACCAGCATCTTTAAAGTTGAGGGGCAAAGTATTAGCTCATGCATTCTAACTACAGGTATCTATGTATATACAAGATAGTCATTGTGACTTCCTTTACAGTCAGTGGAGAAAAACAAGTATCTTTAGAATGAGTCTCCTCAACTTAAGAGACGTAGGATGGGTCAATTTATTTCTCTACAATAAGTGGAAAGACAGTCTAATTGACCAGTATGATATGACCAAAATATTTCAAAATATGACACTACAAAATAATTCATAAAAATGAGGAAATATTCCTGAAAATTTATTTGATCTTGTATTAAGATCATTTATCTTTAAGCTAATTTAAGTTATCATCTGAAGTAGTTTATGATTAATTACATTACTCTATTAAAAGGAACAAGCAATCTAGTCAAAAGGTTTACTAGAACTTTTAATTTTTTTTTTTTTGCAGGTTATTAAAGGGATAATAACTTTCACTGAGAGTAATCTTCAGCTTTTGAGGCAAGATTAAATGAAGTTATCATATTCTTCAAATTACATATTCCTAAACCATTTAGAGCTATAGACATGTATACAGGTTTTTGACTTTTTTCCTTTAGAAAATAAAATGCTGGCAGTTTTCATTGCTATATATGTCAGTCTTCAACCTGACATCTAAGCACTCTTCTAGTAGATTTATTTTAATCTCTGTGATGATAAACTATATTATTTAGTTTTACCTATGATTTAAAAAGCAAACGTCCTTTTTCCTAATAGATGAAGACTTAAAAAAAAAAAAAAAAAAAGTCTTTCTAGCATGTTAACTGACCCTGTGCTCAAGAAAGTAAGAGAGAAGCTACATTCCAAATTGTAACAAAAAATGGTCTTTCATTTTAAACAAAATTTCTAACCAAAGCTAATTGGTTACCAAACCATGTCACTGAATGATACATAGAGAAGAGAAGATAATGAATACAAACATGCAGACCCATGGCCTTAGATGCAGAGCTGTCCTTTGACCCAGGTATACAATAAGGGAATGCTTAAAACGGAAGTTTCTAAGAGGCTCAACTTCTCTGTTCTTCTCCATTTCAAAAGAACAGTTACCCATTTTGAACTTTCCGCTTCACTATTTTAAGAATGGAAGGCACCTAACAGTTACTTTTTACGTTATAGGTAAATATTTTTATTTTCAGTTTATTGAATTTAAGTTTAGTTTATAATAGAAGATACTTTTAGAAGGCAGATGCTGTAAACCTTTAGGTTATATTTTGTTGAGTGCTTGCTCTTTTTTTTTTCCCTTTTTTCTTTTTTCCTTTTTTTTTTTCCTCAGAAGATCTTAGTTTTGTTTGGGTATTCTTTCCTTCCCAGATCCCATGAGCTAGTTCCTTGTTGCTGTAAACCATGGTAATGAATAAACACCCTAGAAGATATTTTACAAGGATAGTGTATCCGTTTAATGATGGCGTGCAAATGCAGGTCCCTGAAGGTTAACAGATGCACAATGTGTCTCGGAGTTATTCCTGATCACATAATCATAGAATAATTTGGGTTGCAAGGGACCTTAAAGATCACCCAGTTCCCACCACCCTGGCATGGTCAGGGGCACCTTCCACTAGAGTAGGTTGCTCAGAACTCCACCCAACCAGACCTTGAACACCTCTAGGGATGAGGCATCCGCAAGTTCTCTGAGCAACCTGTCCTAGTGTTTCATCGCCCTCACCGTAAATAAATATTTCCTAACATCTAACCTAAATCTCCTCTCTGCCACCTTAAACCTATTCCCCTTCAACATGTCCTTGTAACAAGTCCTTCTCCAGATTTCTTGTAGGCCCCTTTAGGTATTGGAAGACTGTTATAAGGTCTCCCCTGAGCCTTCTCTTGTGAGGCTGAACAAACCCAACTCTCAGCCTGTCTTCATAACACATAGCCTGTGCTCCAGCTCTCTGCTCAGCCTTGTATGGCCTTCCTAGTGACTTGCCCAATCATGTCCATGTCCTTCTTATGTTGTGGGCCCCAGAGCTGAATGCAGTACTCTAGGTGGGGTCTCAAGAGAGTGGAGTAAAGTAGTAGAATTACCTGCCTTCACCTTCTGGTCATGCTTCTTTTGATACAACACAGCATATGGTTGGTTTTCTGGGCTGTGAGCGCACACTGACAGGTCATGTTCAGCTTCTCATCAGCCAACACCCCCAAGTTCTCCTCAGGGCTGCTCTCAACCCAGTCTCCGCCCAACCTGTATTTGTGCTTGGGATTGCCCCAGCCCGGTTGCAGAACCTTGCACTTGGCCTTGTTTACCTTCATGCAGTTTGCACTGGCCCATCTCTTGAACCTCTCTCATGCTTAATGCCTCCTCCACTGTGAATGAAGCTGTTTATCTTGATATGATATTGGGGTTCTGTGCATTCCAGAGACTGAAAAATGTAATGGGTAGCATTATGATCCAAAGCAGTTCGATGTGTTTATGACATATTTGTACTCCAGGTTTTACATGAAATTGTGAGATTACTTCTGATCTATTTCTGTAGGCATGACAGGACTTTTAAGGAATTGATTGTCCCTGCTAGGCATAGTTTCTTCACAATTTTTCATCCACATCCTTGGCTGCTAAGAGCCCAAAATATACATCAAAGGACATTTTCAGGAAGAGAAATTAATCAGAAGCCTTCAGTCTCTTCTCTTTTTCCAGTGATTTAGAAGTAACAGTTAAACCTCATAACTTTACTTCCAAATCCCCCAGCTTCCCCAGCTAACAAGAGTTTCAAAATTAAATGTTGTAATTAATAGATAATAGTTTTGACAGACCACTTGAATTTTCTTTAAGCAACAATCTTGTTATGAGAATCTCTCTGCATCAAACACTTTTCCCTGAGTTTGAACATCATAAAGTCATTTATGTTATAATGTTTGCTTTTTCTGTTTGGGTCAACCGTGAATTTATTCTGTTAATTACAGCACTTCTCACTAATCTGGAAAATTCTATGTCTATTTAGAATGCAGGGTGAACTAAGCTACAATTGAAAAAGAAACCTAAATATTTGCTTAAAGAGTAATCCTGAATTTGCAAATAGGATATTACATTGCACAAAGAACTGAAATAGAAGTTAATACTGAAATAGAAGTTAATACTGAAATATGAAAACTTGTGCTGTGGTTACTCTAACTGAGACTATTGCAAGAATGGAATTCCTTTGAGTTATTAAAAGTTTTAGAGGATATAAAAATGCACTGGGAGAGACACTGAAAAGTTTTAGACAGGCAACAGGGATTTAATTCAATATTGCAAACCCCAATTACTATTAAAAATGGAGACAGGAAAAAATAGAAAAGATAAAGAGAATTGGGTTCTTTTCTGTATCGAAAGACACAGCCTTTGGTGTTCACTGTTACAAGGCATTAGAAACCTGCTACTTACAAGCTTCATGAAATAAGACTTTTATACTGTACGTTTTTGTAACATCCTACTTGATAGGGACACAAGCAAGATACCAGAGCAGAACAAATTTCCACAGTGTTTACAAGTCAAAACTAAGGCACAGTAGCAAAAAGAAAGGGACTGTTACAATATACAGAAATATACAAAAATATATTTTCATAGTTCTGACCTCAGGTAAGAAGAGATAACATGAATACTTACAGTAAAGGAGTTCACTGCAACTGAGCTTTTTTCCTTACTATTACATTTATATGACACTTTTTCAGGTGATTGGAAAGGGAAAATCTATGTTTTACCAAAGCCATTTGGACGTCTGTCATTGGCTCTGGTGAGGGCAGAACTTTTATGGTCGTTGCTTTTAGTGAACACTTTAATGAAATTTAAAACATATGGTGCTGAAAGATTAAAAAAATAATAAAAAAGGGATTTATTTTTTAAATAATATTTTGTCATTAGACTTCAAATGCTTTGGTATATCCATTTGACTTAATTATATACTTATTAACTTTAGAAAAGGAGGAAAGATTCTTACATTTCACTAATATTTAAGATTGCCTCCTGCTTTTTTTTTTTTTTTTTTAAGTTTTAAAAATTAAGGTCAAAACTATCATATAGGTAATCATGCTCAGGGAAATATAACCCCCATTTTCAAGAAGGGGAAAATGGAAGACCCAGGGAATTACAGACCAGTCAGTCTCACCTCTGTGCCTGGCAAAATCTTGGAGCACATTCTCCTGGAAGGCATGCTAAGGCACATGAAAAACAACAAGGTGCTTGGTGACAGCCAGTATGGCTTCACTAAGGGTAAATCCTGCCTGACCAATTTGGTGGCCTTCTCTGACGGGCTACAGAACTGATGGAAAAGGGTAGAGCAGTTGATGTCATCTACCTGGACTTGTGCCAAGCGCTTGTCCCAAACAGCATCCTTGTCTCTAACTTGGCGAGACATCAATTTGATGGATGGAGCACTCAGTGGATAAAGAACTGGCTGGATGGCCACACACAATGAGTTGTGATCAGTGGCTCAATGTGCAGCTGGAGACCTCTAAGGAGTGGTGTCCCTCAGGGATTGGTGTTGGGACCAGTCCTGTTCAACATCTTCATTGCTGACATGGACAGTGGGATTGAGTGCGCCCTCAGCAAGTTTGCCGATGATGCCAAACTATGTGGTGCGGTTGATACGCTGGAGGGAAGGAATGCCATCCAAAGGGACCTTGACACGCTTGTGAGGTGGGCTGATACCAACCTTATGAAGTTCAACCATGACAAGTGCAAGGTCCTTCACCTGGGTTGGAGCAATCCCAGGCACAGCTACAGTTCGGGCAAAGAAGAGATTCAGAGCGGCCCTGCAGAGAAGGACTTGGGGGTGTTGGTCGATGAGAAAATGAACATGAACTGTCAGTGTGCGCTTGCAGCCCAGAAAGCCAACCGCATGCTGGGCTGCATCAAAAGGACTGTGACCAGCAGGTGTAGGGAGGTGATCCTGCCCCTCTACTCTGCTCTTGTGAGAACTCACCTGGAGTATTGTGTGCAGTTCTGGTGTCATCAACATAAAAAGGACATAGAACTGTTGGAACAAGTGCAGAGGAGGGCCACGAGGATGATCTGGGGACTGGAGCACCTCCCAGATGAAGATAGGCTGAGAAAGTTGGGGCTGTTGAGCCTGGAGAAGAGAAGGCTGCGTGGAGACCCCATAGCAGCCTTCCAGGATCTGAAGGGGGCACATAGGAATGCTGGGGAGGGACTCTTCATCAGGGAGTGTAGTGACAGGACAAGGGGTAATGGGTTAAAACTTAAACAGGGGAAGTTTAGGTTGGATATAAGGAGGAAATTCTTTCCTGTTAGGGTGATGAGGCACTGGAATGGGCTGCCCAGGGAGGTTGTGAATTCTCCATCCCTGGCAATGTTCAAGGCCATGTTGGATGAAGCCTTGGGTGAGATGGTTTGGTGTGAGGTGTCCCTGCCCATGGCAGGGGTGTTGGAACTAGATGATCTTAAGGTCTTTTCCAACCCTTACTATTCTATGATTCTATTCTATATAGTACTCATCTAGCATCATTCAACCAAAAATAGATTATATACTTATTCATCTTGTTATATACTTGATGATACGCTTGATATTTTTTTCTTTGCACTTTAAATACTCTCCATCATGTTTTATTCTAGTACATGACTGCTTTTTGCATGAACTTTGTTTTTTTTTTCTAAAGAAGCAAATCTAGTTGATTACTCCATCATGTAAGTCATTAATTTTGTTTCTGCTAAAGAAATAGTGGATCTGTAGTAATTTTAATGTAGTGAAAAATTAACTGAACTAATTTGGAAATTAGGAAATTATTTTGCCAAGCATCTTAGAAGGGTGGAATGAAAAAGTAACTTTTTCCTACAGATTTATTTCACTTCTTTCTAGATAGCAAATAATTTTAAAGGTTAAAGTTTAAATGTCATAGGTTTTCCCCTTCACTCTATTTACAGTCATATAAATCCCAGTTATTTTTAAAATTTAAGAGTATTTTCCACTTAAAGCTGTTCTAGGAGTCTTCAAAATGCAGGTAGAACAAGGATTCATCTAACATTGCTTTGTAAGAGACCATATAAATTTGATTCTGTGTTCGCAGTTTTTCCCAAATTAAATGTCCAAACATCCATTTGGACTGACTGTACTTGCAGTGAAATTGTAGGTAAAGTCATTACACTAAAAAGGCCTTTATTTTGTTAATTGCTTCTGGCTCTATTTGTTGAGCTCCTGCTAAGATGCTGACATAGATCCCAGTCAAACAGAGCTTAAGTCTGTGCACCTAAATCTAAGCACATAGTTTTATATAATAAAAATTCTGGATGCATGTGGCAGAACTCCTGCAGTTGGAACTCACAGTTGGATCAGGAAGAATTATGTTTTCACTAACAAAAATATCAGTCCTGAGGGATGGAGGTTGATGTTATCCTTGTAACAAAGAAAAGAAAAGCTTAGACCACACCATATTTTTTTATTCCTGCAACAACACCTTCTCTGTAACATGAGAAAGTTCAACTATGTATTCTGAAATCCTGTTATATTGCACTCAGCAATCCTTTGACAACTTCAGCGGAACAAGAATATAATTCTTTTTTGAATAAGAATATGTTACAGAATGATGTAGCTATAGGACAAGGGGTAATGGGTTCAAACTTAAACACAGAAGATTTAGGTTGGATATCAGGAAGATATTCTTTACTGTGAGAGTGGTGAGGCAATGAAACAGGCTGCCAAAGGAAATTGTGAATTCTCCGTCCTTGGCAGAGTTCAAGTCCAGGTTGGACACAGCTTTGTGCAACCTGTAATATGGGTTTGGAACTAGGTGATCTTAAGGTCCTTTCCAACCTTAACCATTCTATGATTATATGATTCCAGTATATGGCTGTTACATACTACGTACTACCTAAATTTCAGAGTTTTATTAAGGTAGTATAAATGCGTGCCTATCATTATCTTTCACATAAATACTTCTGATGGCCACAGAGAATTTTCTCAGAATTATCTTTTTTTCTTAGTGAATTCCTTTTATAGTTTTCATTTTTTCATTCAGGGAATATGGATGGTGTTTTTCACATAGAATTCTGACAATTTATGGTTGACTAAGAGACAATGCACATCCTGTTCTTTTATTATCACTACGAAAAAAGAAAATAACATTGTTTAGGTGACCTAGGATTTAGGTTACCCCTGCGTCCTAGATTCACTGTCATTAACACACCATCTGAAATAAGAATATGGGATGAAAAAAGGTTGCTGAAAAGCAGAGCAGACTTCAAGACTTTTTCAGTTCTACTCTGCTCTACTCAGGCTCTTGTGTAAGCCTGGATAATCCATCTGTATATTCAGCCCTTCCTGGAAAAAGTAAGAGGCATAATCTATTCACAAGGTTTGGATTTTAACATTGTTTTACAAAATACTACATGAGAAGAACTGTCTGTTTTGAATTTAAGCACTCCAAGCTGTTGTATATGCCAAACATTAGATAAAAGTTGTGCTGGCAGGCAGCACTGTTGTATGGATTTATCCTAAATTTCCATGAGTATGCCACAACTGGGTACATGTGTTTATTTCTGTTGTATGAATTATTAAAAGAGGCTTTTGGTCAATAAACAGTAAACTAGCAGTGCCATCCAGCAGACACCTTTAATAAAATTTTGCTTGGTGCTCGGCAGCAGGTAGAATTACTTATAATAAGTATGTTTCAACTTGCTCTCTCTCTGTCCTTTTAATGATACTTGCCGGATAAAAATAACACCAAGTATTGATAGCTATTTACAAGAATAAATATCCCAGAAAGTGTAAAAGCCTGATATAAACGTATCAGAGCTACCTAATCAAGCACAAATATAAACACAAGGAACAAAATCATACTACTTCCTAACTAAGAAAAAATAAAGATGAAATGAAATAACAGCCAACGACTTCAAGATCACTCTCAAACTGGAAAGGAACAGAGAATCTCACATGGTGTTGCCTATCTGTAAATAAGCAATTAAATTTATTAGCTATAGCAGAAGAACTTTCATGTTTAAATGTTCTCTTGTATGAACAAGGTTTGGCCCTGAATGAATATTTCTGAAAAAAACCCACAATAACGTAAATGAGTATTGATGTGCAAGTTAAAAAGAGCTAAAACTTGACAGAATTTCAGGGATTCTTTTTTTCAGTGTCTGTTTCATATTATATAAAAAAAAAAAAAGAAAAAAGAAGTAAATGCTCTTTCATGAAGAAGTTCATAGTGGAAAGAAAACTTTTCTTCTATAAAGTATTATTTTTAACATTTATTTTGAAATCCACCTCCCTCTTGACTCATCTAATCTTTGACCTTGTCAGGTTTAATGGTTTTTAACTTTTATTCAGCTGTCATATTCTTGTCTCTCATTTTCCTTGATAAAAAAATTACCATCTCTCTGAATCAACAATATTTTCATTCTTAAGGCATCTTCTCCCACAACATATGTTTTCAGTTTGTAAAGCGAATTAGAATACTTGAAGAATGTTGTCAACGATCATGCTACCAGTCTGATTGAATCAGTCTTGACATTTTGCCAATTTAATTGTATATTTTAAAGAAAAATATAAATAGCACTTGCTTTTTTTTTCAAAATTCAGTAAGCCTTACAAGGATAATGTAACGTAGAATTTCCTGGGTTTTTTTTTTTTTATATTAATAGAATTACAGGAAATGCAATTTTGTTGTACACTTCTTAAATTACTTTTGAAGTACTAACATTTTTAAAATTGCACATATCTTTACAGGATTTTTTTTATATCTAAGTGATCATGTGAATTTAACCAATAAAACATATATTTGCATAACTCTAAAAGCATAGTATAAAAAGTGTTCAGACCATGGAATCTATGTCAAATTATAGCCTGCTTCTTCACAGAATCATAGAATCACAGAATGGTTAGGGTTGGAAAAGACCTTAAGATCATGCAGTTCCAACAACCCTGCCATGGGCAGAGATACCTCATTCTAGACTATGTCACAAAAGGCTCTGTCCAACCTAGCTTAGGTTGGACACTGGCTGAACACCACCAGGGATGAAGCATTCACAGCTTCCCTGGGCAACCCATTCCAGTGCCTCACCAACCTCACAGTAAAGAATTTTTTCCTTATGTCTAAGCTGAACTTCCCCTGTTTAAGATTTAACCCATTCCCCCTTGCCCTGTCGCTACAGTCTCTGATGAAGAGCTCCTCCCCAGCATCCTTATAGGTCCCCTTCAGGTACTGGAAGGCTGCTATGAGGTCTCCACGCAGCCTTCTCCAGGCTGAACAGCCCCAACTTTCTCAGCCTATCTTCAGACGGGAGGTGCTCCAGTCCCCTGATCATCCTCGTGGCCCTCCTCTGGACTTGTTCCAACAGCTCCATGTCCTTTCTATGTTGAGGACACCAGAACAGTACACAGTACTCCAGGGGTGGTCTCACAAGGGCAGAGTAGAGGGGCAGGATCACCTCCTTCAATGATCTGCTGGCCACGCTTTTTTTGATGCAGCCCAGCATACGGTTGGCTTCCTGGGCTGCAAGCACACACAGCTGGCTCATGTTTCTTGTCAACCAAGATGCCCAAGTCCTCCTCAGCAGGGCTGCTCTGAACCTCTTCTCCACCCAACCTGTATCTGTGCCTGGAATTGCCCCAACCCAGGTGTAGGACCTCGCACTTGGCTTGGTTGAACTTCATGTAATTTGCACTGGTACACATCACAGTCATGTCAAGGTAATCCAGCTTATCAACAAAACCACAAAGCTTGGTGTTGTTTTCACATTTGCTGTGGGCACATCAATCCCACTGTCCATGTCACTGACAAAGATGTTGAACAGGGTTGTTCCCAACACCAACCCCTGAGGTACACCACTTGTTACCGGTTTCCAGCTGGATATTGAGCCACTGAACACAACTCTTCGTGTGCGGCCATCCAGCCAATTCTTTATCCATTGAGTGGTCCATCCATCAAATTTATGTCTCTCCAGTTTAGAGACAAGGATGTTATGCAGGACAGTGTAAAATGCTTTGCACAAGTCCAGGTAGATGACGTCAAGTGCTTTGCCCCTATTCATCAGTTCTGTAGCCCCATCATAGAAGGCCACCAAATTGGTCAAACAGGATTTGCCTTTAGTGAAGCCATGTTGGCTGTCACCAATCTCCTCCTTGTTTTTCATGTGCCTTATTATGGTTTCCAAGACCTCTTAAACTCTGATTGCCGATTCTGAAATATTCACAATTTTTATTACCTTCACATATGCATTAATTTCATATTTTTCAGCACTTAATTTCTAAAAAGTATTTTACCATTAAAAATAAGAACTTTTAAGGACTCGAAAAGACGTGGAAGATAATAAGTTCAAATGCAGATAGTAAGGGTCTAATGAGATTTACTTTTGAAAGTATGTCTTGAGGAAAAGTGGTTTCAATTGGAAGAAATTAGGAGCCTTTTGAGCCTTCAATATTACTGCCTTTACACAGCATATTCTTCATTGGCTTTTTTTCTGTAGAGCTTTGAACCGCTTATTCCTGAAAGATACTGGATGTCTTGTCTCCTCCATACTGAAAGGTTTTCAAGAACGCTAGTTGAAAGTTTTCCACCAGAGTTAATCTGCTGTGTAATGCTATGTTTTGACAACACAGATTTCTTCCTACAATAATGCCTGCTTTTCAAAATGTTTCTTTGTTTTGTTTTTTTTTTTTGTCCATAAAATCTAGACTGTTGTCCTGGATTCAGTAGTAGCAGTCATTTTTCTCCTTCTTAGTAGCTGGTGCAGTGCTCTTTGTTTGACTTCCAGACTGGAAGCAACACTGATAACACTGATGTTTTCAGTTGTTAAGTAATGTTTACTCTGAACAAGGACTTTCTGAGTCTCATGCTCTGCTAGGGAGGAGGAGAAGCCAGGAGGAAGCAGAGACAGGACACCTGACCCAAACTAGCCAAAGACATATTCCATACCACAACACTTCATGCCCAGTATATAAACTTGGGGCAGTTACCCGGAATGGCTAGATCACTGCTCGTGTCGGGCTGGGTGGCGATTGGCAGGTGGTGATCGTTTGTGTTCTCTTCCCTTGTTATTTCCCTTATCATTATTATCATTGGTGCTAGCAGTAGTGATTTGTGTTATACCTTAGTTACTGGACTGTTCTTATCTAAACCCGTGGGAGTTTCGTTCTTTTGATTTTTCTCCCCATCCCTCCAGGAGCAGGGGGAACAAGAGAGGGGCTAGCGACTGTGTGGTTCTGGGTTGCCAGCTGGGCTTAAACCACGACAATGGTCCAACCTTGAGAGATCCCAAATGTCAAAAATCAGATAAATTATGCTTGCCTAACAGCTCTGTTTTTTGCATTTTTCATGTATAGTCACATTACATATAGATATGACATTGTCTGGATATGCAACAGGATGCCAGATTCAATGTGCACACTTCGGAAAAAAAGAAGTATAAAAGGACCTTACCTAAAAGCCTGAATCTCTGTGTATGAAATGTTAATTGCTGATGAGGACTAATGGAATCTTCTGCACTCAGAGTGGGAAAGAACTTTGCTTTAGGTAGCTGATAGTTCCCCTGCAAATCCTTTGTAGTAGCTGAACAGCAGAACTGGGATAACTGACTTGATGAAGTTATTTATCCTCTTTAAACACTAGCTCTCTGTTCCTCATTTTTTTGTTTGTTTGTTTGTTTGTTTGTTTGTTTTTATGGCTCCCTTACTTATTCTCTCTGTTTCTCTATGAAATATATGGAGCCTCTGATGTAGCGTTTAAAAAGAGGACTGTTTGCCTTCAGGTAAAAGGGTAAAGTCATTGAATATGCCACAAAGATCCTGTGTGTACCCCCTGGGAAAGAAATTATGCCTTGCAAAATATTTGCATATATATTTACAGCTGGGAAGGCTTGAGTAGGTATGTGGAAGAAGAACATAAATTTATTTTCTATTGTTTGAGATAACAAATGTAGTTGTGTTATTGATACATAGTTCATGAGATAGTGCAGTAGACCTGACCTGCCTATCATGCAGAACCTCAATTTGCCTCAAAGTTGTAATTTTCTTACATTGCTAGAAGCCTTGTACAATGCCCTGAGCATTGCAGTGGCA
This sequence comes from Lathamus discolor, assembly GCF_037157495.1. NCBI lineage: Eukaryota > Metazoa > Chordata > Aves > Psittaciformes > Psittacidae > Lathamus > Lathamus discolor. Next base: position 78,930,446 of record NC_088885.1, read on the forward strand.
TAGCATTTAATAGTAACTGAAGGATGATTACAATACTTCTGCATATACACACAAAGGCTTTCAATAAATGTTAACAGGTAAAAGTGAAAAGAAAAAAATCAAATATACACAAAAAAAAATGAAGTAAGTCAGACTTACTATAAAGCAGAAGATGACAGAGAATATACTTTTATTTCCATTAGACGGGGAAAAACTAGCCTTTGATTTCTGTAGTTGGGACACAGAATATCTGTATCTCATGAGAAAGTAAAAACTTATGTCCATGATGAATGTAACAAGTATTTAAGGTCCCATGTTCTATAAATATGAATCTTGTCTATTTTAAGATTGCATTAATTTTAGCACAAGTACCAAGGAAGAACACATTCTTTCACAGAGCATTTTTAAAACTCAAAAGCAGTGTAGGTGAAGAAACGTTTATTTCTTGTGTCAGTGTTTACCCAAATTGTGAATATTACCAGTATTTATTATGCTTTTTTCTTGCTGTTTAATATAGATACTAAAAAAGAAAAAAAAGTACAGCAGATTATGACAAGATACTTTATTCCATGGTGAGAATAACAACCAAGATGAGACTTACGTAGAATGAAACTTGCATTCCAGTCAATGTCCATGTGTATAATCAAGTACTGTGTGCAGTTAAATGAGTCTGTTGTCTTGCTATAATGAATATCTACATCCATTCTAACACTTAATGAGGAATAAATTACTTATTATCAATGAATGGCAGTATCTAAATAGCTCTGCAACTAAAACAGAATATTAATATGTGTAGCTAAAATAGACCTTAAATGATAATGAACTTACTCAGACTATTAACTATTTTAAAAGCCTCTAGTAAGGTTTACTGCTTCTGGATAGAATTGAAGCTCAGCTGGTTCAAATACCCTTATATATTTGCAGACAGAGCTAACAAATGACCCTTTAAAACATCTCAGAACTGAATGGAAAAGGGATTTTATGAAATACAAGAGCTGCCATGAAAGATCATACCATGGATCTCTCTAGTTCAGTATTTTATTCCCACCAGAAATTAGGCCTCCTTATGTTAGTGGAAGCAGCAAGAATTGTCTCTGTAGCTGATGTATGTTAACTGACTCACTTCCCAGTCATCATCTGAGTGTGGCTCTGTCCCCTGAGGCACAAAGACTTATGCCTTTCGCCTTTTACCTTTTGCTTTCTTTTATAAAAAAAAAAAAAAAAATATAATTCTAGTACATGAGAAAAATCTTATTGCCACATAAATGTCAAATTAATTTCTGAATATATCTAAGTTCTTGGTCTCAGTGGTACCACTTTGGAACCATGAAACTGCAACTATTACAGAAATTGATTTGATCTCCAGACAGCATGTTTTAACGAAGAGAACAGGGAAACTGAAATAGTTGAAAATCTGATTTTCTATCCAATCTTACCCTAAATAAAAACAGCTTAAGATGTAATTTAAAACATGCAATAAAACATTTGAAATCAGGAAGCCAATGTTTGTTCAGTTGCAGACACTACATACTGAAGGCTTTCTGAAAATATTATACTGCTTTTTCTTGAATAGCATAACAAAATCACCTCAGACATACTAGAACGGCTTCCCCTTTCTCCTGTGCAAAAAAAAAAAAAAAAAAGAGGACTTTCAAGATAAAGCAAGTAGTGGAAGCATTGCTGAGGGAAAGATAGGCAGTTTGCATGATAATAAAAAGTAAAAAAAAAAAAAAGGTAAGGTACTAGAATGGTGGAAGCAGTCCTTAATACAGGGAGAATTGGTTACACTGTAATAAATCAGGTTCAAATTTCGGAAGGTCTTGGTTTGATGTTAGGAGTAAATAAACAAAAAAATGTGTGATATTGAAGTTTTCTAAACGTCTTACATCAGAAATTGTCTTTACACCTGGTATTTATTAGACTGAAAGTGTGTATCACCACGCTAGCATGGGAAAACATCATGCTCAAAAATACCTGCAAGCACAGCAGTGCTTTGACTGCAACCTGAAATCAGTTTTCAAGGGACATGTTAAAGTATATTACATAAAAAGTGTCAAGATATGATTTTATGTTCATTTAAGTAAGACAAATAATATGCAGAATTCAGGTTTATATATAAAGTGTTCAAGATGCTTTGACCATCTGCTAGTTGTAGGTAAATTGTAGGACTAGAGTTTCCTGGACAAAGTCACCTTGATGTTGCTGAAACATTACGGAGAAAACATTTGGTACAATAATAAATTTGTTTAACCATATCTTTGCTATGTAAGATGAATAAATTATTTTATTTATGATTTATAGTAGCACTGGGGAATCCAACTTTCTTACTTGACAGAGATGTCTTTTTTTAATTATTTTTACAATGAAATCAATTTTGAAATTTCATTTTAGTTATCTGGTTGTCAGTTACTATCCATCAGCTATTCCTCTCTATTCTTAAAAAGGTTTCCCTGGTACACTCTGTGTCATGACTTTTTCAAAGAAGTTGCATGGAAAGTGTGAAAGCATTCAGTGAGCCATACATGTCAACATAAAATGAAATATATTTTTTATTGCACAGTTGCATATTTATTTGCAGTGAGTTGAAAATTTGAGTGTTGCTTTTCATATTGACTCACATTAAAAATATAATCTGGTAGCTAGAACTACTTTACTGTGATTGCCATCCCCTGCCCCTTTAATTTTGCATGTCTCTGCTGTAGGCAGCAGTCCTCAGGTATATTGTAAAATACAAAGCAATGGGTTTGGCATCAATACAGTTATTCACACCTTCTGTAGCAAACCAGAACCCACCATGAATTCATTGATGTTTTACTGGCAGAACACATTCATTTTCTAAATCGTTGCAGTGTTATGCACTGTGATTAAGATTGCCACATGATATCTCCCTTTAATGAAACTTTGAAGTCATAAATATCTTCTGTGGGAAAGAATCTTGGTGAGCTGATTTGTTCACAGAAGTACAGTCAGTTTTACAGACAAGTAGATGGTAACCTGCTGGTCAAATCCTCTCAAGTAGATTGAGGACAAATTAGCTACCAATGCATGGCATAAACTTTAGTGGATTATACTATGTCATTTTGAGTCTTTCAGAATAGTCTTAGAGAAGGCATTGACTTTACTGAAAGAGAATGAAACATAAAGGACACATTACCAGAAGGGAACAGAAAAAATTTTATAAAGGTTTTATTTTTTAAGGGAAAACAATGGAAACTATATTCCTTAGGGTAAATTTTCTAAAGGACTTAATTGAAGTAGAAAATTAAACTAATGATTGCCAGTGAAGCAAGCTTTGAAGTGAGTGAATTGCTTTCAGAAATTGGATTTACATGTATTTGAAGAGATGTTTTCACGTTAAATTTGTTGAACTCTTTGACAAATGGCAAAACCTATCTGAAACAAAGTAAATATACTGCTTCTGAAATATGTAAGAAGTAAAATAATATCAGCAATGTCTCTGGAGTCAGGATTCGAGTACAATCTTCTTCACTTCTTTCCTTGCATATCTTTCACTAAATCACAAAAAAGCAACAGCAAAAACATGCATTCCAGAAACACTTTTGAATCTGGCAGACTGAAAAATTATGAAAATCTGATGTTTAACCAGGCATTCCAGAGGCTGTTGTTTCTGATATATGATTTTTTAAGAGGTACCTAATTCCCAGCAAAATTAAATCAGAGCTATTTCCAAGTAGCTGTATCCTTATATGAACATTTGGATACCTACTCCTTAGAGCTGAGAAACTGATTTTCAACTTCAGTGGCCCAAACCCCCAAATTAACAGCATCTCGGATCAACCAACTGATTAATCTGAAATAAAAGATCAGTTACGCTTTATTTTGTATTGTGTGTAAATTTAGTCTTGAGCTCTTTCTTTGAAATTAAAACAAAAAGATTTCTTTTGGAGTTAAATATTTTGATTTTAAAATTTTCTTCTTTTCAGGACAGTTGGATACAAAGTCAGAATTTCAATTGTAATTTTTCATGAATAACTATTCAAAACATTTTCAATGCACTTTAATTTTTGTTTCAACTAAGGCATTTCAGCATAATTTGGAAAGGCGAGTCTATGTTTATAAAACCATATCATATTTATAAGTCAGGAAAGCATGTCCAAGTGGGTTTTTTTAGTCAATTTAAAATCAGAAGTGTTAAATGCAAATGTGATGAGACCCTGAGTCAGAAGAACTCCTAGGTAGATCTAACATCGCTTTTTTTCTTAAAGAAAATATAAGAGCAGCCACATGAAAAGCTTACAAACTGTAAAGATAGGCTTTAATAAAAGACATCAAAATTTGATCTTTTTTAAGTGGAGCAGCCCTGCTAATGTGGATGACAAAAATGTAGGTAAAAATGCTTCTTAAAGAAAACTCCCCAGTCTTTTCTGCCATTACAGGACTGGCTTTCTCCTCCATCCTGGTTCTTTGTTTAGAACTTAGGACTTGCTACCTATGACAAGTATCTATTTCACTATCACCTGTGAGTCCTGCGTACACATCTGTTTCTTGACTGTTATCAGAAAGATCACAGAAATTTTTGCTGCTTGTTTGGGTTTCTTACTTTCTTAGTATGTCCCATGCTGCTTATCCAGCAGCAGCCTTGTTCAATTGACTATTTTCAGTTGCTCTGAGGGAAAGACAAATGTGTTCCTGACAGTAACCAAGACACAGCATCAAGGCAGTCATCTCACCCAGCCCCAGACTGTTGCCAGAAAATAGCACAGGCTACTTCTCTCTCTTTATATATATACTAATACATACTGCAAGGAATATTTTTTTTTTTAGAATTATTTGTTTTCATAATCAAACCTATGTTGCCTATACTGTAAAAGGAAGAAACTAAGTAATGGCTAAAATAATCATAGAAGTTCAACCCCATCAGCCTTACAGATCTTCCATGACACAATAATCTGAATGTGTAGTTAAGCTTTATTTGATAACTCCCTATTTACAATTTTACTCTTTATCCTGGTGTTGTGGTTTAAGTCCAGCCAGCAACCCACGCAGCCATTCACTCACTTCTTTCCCTTCCTCCCCCCGCTCCTGGAGGGATGGGGAGGAGAATCAAAGGAATGTAACTCCCACAGGTTAAGATAAGAACAGTCCAGTAACCAAGGTATAACACAAATCACTACTGCTACCACCAATGATAATAATGATAAGGGAAATAACAAGGGAAGAGAATACAATTGCTCACCACCCCCCAATCGATACCCAGCCTGACCTGAGCAGTGATGTAGCCCTTCCAGGTAACTGCCCCAAGTTTATATACCGGGCATGACGTGCTGTGGTATGGAATATGTCTTTGGCTAGTTTGGGTCAGGTGTCCTGTCTCTGCTTCCTCCCGGCTTCTCCTCCTCCCTGGCAGAGCATGAGACTCAGAAAGTCCTTGTTCAGAGTAAACATTACCAAGCAGCAACTAAAAGCATCGGTGTTATCAGCTCTGTTAGCAGGCTGGAAGTCAAAAACACAGCACTGCACTAGCTGCTAAGAATGAGAAAAATGACTGCTACTGCTGAACCCATGATACCCATACTCCATCAGACCATTGGGTCTACCTACTACATGAAATAACCCAGTTCATTTTATTGGCAAATATATATATTACTGTTTACGGTACGGACAGGGCTTGGATATCGCGGGGTGAGAGTAAAACACAAATGAGGTCAAATGTCCGAACAATGCAATTTATTACCTAAAATTATTGTAACCTACAAAAGAAGAAGAAGAAAAGAGAAGAGGAAAAAGAGGAAGAATACGAATGGATAGAAGCAGTGTCTTGATAGATTTGCAGATAGAGAGTCAAATAGTTACCACCATGGAGTCATACAGCATCCCGTCATCCGGATCGGCAGGAGAAGTCTTCCAAGTAGCCAGTGGTTGTGCAGTCCTTTATATGGTATTGAATCTGGATGTCGATCAGATAGCTATTACCCCAGCATCATGTAATCAGTCATGGGTTGCATCTGTGAATTGTGTGTTTCAGCAGGTTTTTAATCTGTCAACAATACAGTTTGTTTCCTGCAAGGATGTTGTCGTCCACTTTATGCTTCTTGCAAGGACGTTCCCATCTGCTTGTCAGAAGTGAGACTTTCCAGCTTCCCCCTTGTGCAAGGACATTCCAGTCCACTTATCAGAACTGAAACTTCCTGGCTCCCTTCTTAATGCCTCCTTGGCAATTACATGCAGCTGAGTCAACAGAGTCAAATCCACAAGTTGTTTCAGAGAGCAATAAAGTCTCTTTCTGAGAGGTAAACAGTCTCACAAGAACAACTTCATAGTTCACGTAGTCCAATGGTTGAGACAATATCTATTTTACATATCAATCCTGCTACAATTACCAAGACTTCTGCTCAGTTACTGGATAGTAATATGGTAAATTAAAGTTCACCAGTCATCAGAGCCATTGTAAATGTATAACATTTATATTCTCTAGTAATCTGCAAGTATCACTTCTATATTTCTGTTGACTTTTTAATTAAAAAAAACAACAATAAAACAAACCACAGAACAATTCTCAGCAGTAGTCATGTTTGTAAAAGTTGAGAGCTGTATATAAATGCATCAACAATAAAGAACATGCTATTTATTGTTGATGTAGTTATAAAAAATATTACCATTAGAAAATGGCTGTATAGTGGTTTCTTATTTTTTTGTGTTGTTTGGCAAGAAATTATAGCTCTCTCTGATAAAAAAATACATGACCAATGGACCTGGAGGATTGCATTCCATGCTATAGATTGTTCACAAACTGTCTAATTATAGAACTATGTAATCATTTGGGACTTAAAGTCAAGTCTAAATAGAACATTTCAGTGAAGCATGGGAAATGCATCTAATTCATCTGAAGGATAGTTTGGTGAATGTTCCTCTTATGACCACATGCTGCGGAGTGATTCTTTCTGCTTTCACAGAAGATATGTTTAGTTCTTAGAACTGCAAGAAAAATTCCCAAATATTTCACAAATTAAAATTTTGGCTGCACAACTCGAAAACTACTTAAAAAATTTAAGATAGAAGTATGTAATGAAGATGACCATAATTTTTTAGATCTGTCATTACTGCTAAATATATGGGATGTCAGTATTGCCTATCTATCTTGCTTAACTATTAAATAAGAGCATAAATGGTAAAGAAATATCATCTATGATATTTGCACAGAGAATGTCAGTCAAAGTGCATTTGTCCATCAAATTACATTAATTCTTTCTATGCTTTGCTGGCATCATATTTACAGATGACAATAGATATCTGTTTGCTCACATGCTGTAATCAATACCCTTATTTTCATAAAATTAAAATCTGAAAAAAAAGTGTTTTAAAGAAACAATATAAGAAGTTTAGTAATATACAATTTTTAATAATTCATATTGTTTATTACATATGCTAGAACATAATTATCAGTTTCATTGTAAGACTGTTGGATTTTTTTTTTTCCTCTTTTAATCTCTTAGATATAGTCAAAGGACTTATTTCATACTATGGTGAAGCAGAAGAGTAGAATTACTAGAAATAAATACTAAGCTCCTAACTAATTTAACCAGTCTTGCAGCTAGTCTTTTCTCTTTACAGTGTCCTTTGCTACAGCTTGATTAGTTTGAAGTGTTATTGTAAATAAAACAAGTGAAAAGGATAAATGGTAATAGCAGTGTATACATATAATTAATACATTGCAAACAAAACCATCAGCTAGTCTCAAATAAGACTGAAATTCTTACTTTTATTCAGTCAAGGCTAAAGGAACAGGATTCACAGTACAAATCTGAGTTCACCTTCAGTATTCATGTTCATGCTGTGAGCAAGTGGGTCCAATTTAATTTATTTTGTCTTGTCTTTGTAAAGCTCACTGAATTGGTTTCTGTGAATACCACCTCATTATTTTATGTTTCACTATAAACAATTTTGAGGTACTTTACATGAAACATGCTTTATGGAAAGAAATTGACTTTTGCAAGTAAAAGTAGGGAAAAGCTTCCCTTTCAACTGTCTCAGATTTTTTCCTTTAAAATGTTATCACAATGGCGTTTCAATGCTCTGATGTAGGAAAACAGTGTCAAATTATAGACAAAAAGTTCACATTTCTTCTGTTATGTTTCTTTTATGGCAGCTGCTTTTTACTTTATTTCTACACACACTTTTCCAGATAGTATTTATGCAGGAAGAGTGCATTTAATGCACACTTGTTGCAAAGGAATTACTAATATTAGTGAGACATGTTAAGATGGTGTCCTGGGTTCAGCTGGCAGTGTGCTGGGGCTTGGCCTATGCCTACAGAACGCCTCTGGAAAAAGATGTCTCTGGATCTGATGGCAAAGCAACAGACAATGCAGCAACTCAAACCCCAAGCACAGCAGCTACACCGATCCCATCGACAGACACTCCAACTCTAGTGACAGACACTGCAGCCACTTCAACCACAATGATAGACACTGTAGCTAAATCAAAGGACCAATCCATGCCAACATCAGTTGCCCCTATAAGCAATAGAAAAAGCAAACAGGAACCACAGAAAGCCACTCATGCAGTGAAGAAAGATGAAGACCCAATGAACTTACTACAGGGGATGGCATCTGAACAAGAGTTATTTATGCAGGAATCAGAGGAAGAAGAGGTAACTTCTGGACCCCGGACCTCTACCTAGCTGCGGAATATGCAAAAAGATTTCAGCTGCCTTCCAGGGGAGCACATCATCACATAGTTTCTCCAATGCTGGGACAATGGGGCAGACAGTCACAAACTAGAAGGTAAGAAAGCCAAGCAGATAGGATTACTCACTAGGGAAGGCGGAATTGACAAAACAATTGCAAAAGAGAAATGGTCCCTCACCTTTTGGAGGAGGTTCTTGGCAGCTGTGAAAGACGGGTTTCCATACAAGGACAATGTTATGAGTCATTTAGCCAACCGGACCATGATAGAGAGAGGCATCCTGTCCCTGAGGGAATCAGTCATTCTAGAGATTATCTATCGTAGGCCAGACTCCAGGAATACACTTGTAGATCCAGATGAAGTTGAATGTACACGATACATGTGACGGAAACTTACACAGAGTGTGCTATCATCATATGCCCACTCATTGGCATCAATGACCTGGAGTGAGGCAGCACCACCAACAGTGGATGAAGTAATTTGTCAACTCCAAGAGTTCAAGGACAATCTCACCCCTTCCATCATTTCAGCTGTGGAAAAACTCCTGACCCAGGAGTTCAAATAGCTGAGAGACAATCTTTCCAATCTATCCAGCTTCCCACATGTATCAGCCCATGTCTCAGCTATTAACAGAAGGTGACCTATTGTCCAAAAGAGAAGATAAAGGAGGTACGTGCCATGGGCCATCCTATTGTTTTACCTGTGGGATCACAGCGAAGACATAAGAAAGTGTGATGGAAAACCTACCTCAGTTCTGGAGGAACGGGTGCATGATTTGAAGAGAACAGCAGTCAAGGATGATTCTCCCAAGAAAGTTGCTGCTCCATTCTTTTGGGAGCAGCTTCCTAGATGTAGTGGAAGAGCTAATTTTACTTCAACTCCTGTGATAAGGAATTCTAATTGCTTTCTACAAGACGTAAGTGGAAAATTGTATGATCACAATTAGAGAGGTCCTTCCTCTAGCCAGGTAAAGGAGAGGGACAATTGGGTTTACTGGACTGTGTGGATCAGATTGTCTGGCACATCAGTCCCACAGGAGTATAAGGCTGTTGTAGGTACACAACATAACCCAATGCCATCAAACTATCAGGAGGTGGCAAATGTATCCCACTGTGACTGGTCCAGATGCTCAATACATCCTTGACATAGACTATCTCAGGAGAGGGTACTTCAAAGACCCAAAAGGGTACCAATGGGCTTTTGGTATTGCTGCTCTGGAGACAGAGGAAATAGAGCAGCTGTCCATCTTGCCTGGTCTCTCATATCCTTCTTTTGTGGGGTTGCTGAAGGTTGAAGAACAAGTGCCAATCATGACCACAGCAGTGCACCGGTGGCAATATCGCACCAAGACTCCCTGATTCCCATCCATAAGCTGATCCGTAGACTGGAGAATCAAGGAGTGATCAGCAGGACCCGCTCACCCTTTAATAACCCCATATGGCCAGTGTGAAAGTCTAATGGAGAGCGGAGACTAACAGTAGACTATCGTGGCCTGAATGAAGTCACACCACCATTGAGTGCTGCCATACTGGATATACTAGAACTTCAATATGAACTGGACTCAAAGGCAGCCAAGTGGTATGCCATGACTGATATTGCCAATGCATTTTTCTCAATTCCTTTGGCAGCAGAGTGCAGGCCAGAGTTTGCTTTTACTTGGAGGGGTGTCCAGTACACTTAGAATCAACTGACCCAGGGGTGGAGACACAGCCCTACCATCTGCCATGGACTGACCCAGACTTCACTGAAACAGGGGCAAGCTCCAGAACACCTGCAATACATCGATGACATTATCGTGTGAGGTGATACAGAAGAAGTTTTTGAGAAAGAGAGGAAAATAATCCAAAACTACATCCCATCTATCCTCCCCTGAAAAACAGTTACAAGTGATGGAGACTGACATCATGGACTGAATGAATTCAGCAACTTTACAGGGATTGGTCCATGGACTAAGGAATGATATTCTGTGTGGCTATGGATGTGAGTGTGGGTGTATATATATGTATATATATATATATATATATGACACAAAAAGTGATGGTATATTGAAAAAAATGGGATCTGAGCATAACATGCATGGCATGGAATAACGGGTGGATACCGTCCTAAGTTCAGCAGTAACAGCTATGTTTTCTCCTTCTTAGTAGCTGGTGCAGTGCTGTGGTTTCGACTTTAGTCTAAGAACAATGCTGATAGCACACCAATGTTTTTAGCTGTTGCTAAGTAATGCTTACCCTGGTCAAGGACTTTCTCAGTCTCATGCTCTGTCAGTGAGGAGGGTCACAAAAAGCTGGGAGGAAGCAGAGACAGGACACCTGACCAAAACTAGCCAAAGGGGCATTGCATACCACAGCACGTCGTTCCCGGTATATAAACTGGGGGCAGTTACCTGGAAGGGTTAGATCGCTGCTAGGGTCAGGCTGGGTGTTGATCGGTGGGTGGTGAGCAATTGTGTTGTGCATCATTTAGGTTTATTGTTTGCTTTTCCCCTTTTAGTTTTACATTCTCTCCCCTTTTTATTTCCGTTATCATTATTACTGTTGGTGGCAGCAGTAGTGGTTTTGTGTTATACCTTAGTTACTGGACTGTTGTCGTGGTTTCAACCCAAACCACACAGCTTGTTCACTCACTCCCCCCCTTCTTGCCCTCCCCCTGCTCCTGGAGGGACAGAGAGGAGAATCGAAAAGAATGCAACTCCCATGGGTTGAGATAAGAACAGTTTAGTAACTAAGGTATAACACAAATCTCTGCTGCTACCACCAATAATAATAATGCTAAAGGAAATAGCAAGAGGAAAGAATACAACACCTCAGCACCAGCCAACAGATAACTCGCCCCACTCCCCCCAGCCGAGCACCGACCAATACCTCGTCCAACCCTGCAGTCCCAGCCCTTCCGGGTCACTCCCAGTTACCTCTCTGGGCATGACGTGCTGTGGTACGGAATACCTCTTTGGCTAGTTTGGGTCAGGTGTCCTGTCTCTGCTTCCTCCCGGCCTCCCTTGTCCCCAGCAGAGCATGAGACTCACAGAGTCCTTGGCCAGGACTTAGCAACAATTAAAAACAATCGGTGTTATCAGCTCTCTGTCCAGGCTGGAGGTGAAAACACAGAGCTTGCACCAGTTACTAAGAAGGAGCAAAACGGCTCCTGGTAAACCCAGGACAACTGTTCATATCTCAACCCGTGGGAGTTACTTTCTTTCGATTCTCCTCCCCATCCCTCTGGGAGCCAGAAAGAAGAAGGAGCAGGGGGAGTGACTGAGTGGCTGCATGGTTCTGGGTTACCAGCTGTTCTTAAAACATGAGAGATGAAATGTTAATCAAACTTATATACAGTGCATTAGTTCTTTATAAGTTTTCAAACTTAGCAGCTTTATTTCAAAAAGTACTTTAAACTTACTAGCTTTGCTCCTCATGCTTCTGCTCTATTTTTCGTTTTTGGAGTATTCTGGGAGGAAGAGGATTGTCTGATTTTGCAGAAGAACCAGTGACTACCTGGAGCTAATGGTCTTCAGCTATTCTTTCTGCTTCAGTACTTTCCAGTTAATCATTAAACCTTAAACAGTGACCTGAAACTTGGATTTGCTTGAAAAGTCGCAATGTTAATGAAATCTTCAAAATATTTAGTTTGTCCCTGGAGATCATGGTTCTTGGAACAAATAGAGAATAATGCTTGCTAGTCTACAATAATTCATGTTTATGAATGAAAAGAATTACTGAGTCTTCCTGCATTACTCCTAAAAGGCAATATAATAAAAAGCCTTTCAGAAGATATTTATTTCTGTGTTACCTGCTGATGTAAATATTATGAGAAAAGGAAAATAACAGTTATGAGTGATATTTGTGCATTAAAAACTTCAATGGGTACAGATGAACAAAGGTGAAACAAATTTGTCAGATTGACGCCAGAAATAAAGGACTATGCTAATTTCTTCAAATATTTAAATTTATAATCAACACAACAGCACTGATAAAATCTCCTTAGGCCAGTGATGGCTTTGTTTGCTCCCTGCTGCATGACATCTCCCCCTAAATTTTCAAGGCATGATACAGAAATTTCACTTTGTAACTTGCACTACAGTCATAAGAATCTGCTGCAGATCTGAAAACCAGGTTTTAAAAAAATTGACCTTGAAGCTATTCTGTCTTTTGCAAGTGCTACACATCAGAAATAAGAACAGACTATTACCAAGCCAATAACTCGTCCTGTGAAACACATAATATGTATTAACATTTGTTCTAAAATATAACTGAGAGAGAAAACATTATGCCTACTTCAGTTATTGGTCCACGCCATGGCTCAGAATTAAATGTTTAACTTGGACAACCATATCTGTTTCCATCGAAAAATGACCTCCAGAATGGCCATATGATGTATACATTATTTTATATACCACAGAATCTTCACTTCATATAGCTTTAATCTGTGTCTGGTAAAAAGATGACCATTACTTTCAGATTTCTGGTATTTCTCAGTACCAAACAAAACAATTTTCTGTAGCCTATTTTAGTGTTGACATCACTGACTGCAGGAAGTTTAGGATAGGAAAAATTACACATACATACATACACTTCTCCTTATAACACAGACTGACTGATAGATGAAAGGTATCTGGAGCTAGAGAAACACAGATCTGGATCTATTTGCTTGACTCCAGGTGCTTACTCGAGGTCTCAAGTTGATGAGTCTCAGCACTTTGGACTCCCTAACTTTTCGTTAGGAAAAGAGCCATATCCAGGTCATGACTTGGGACAGCTCATCACCTGAGAGCTGCTATTTTTTTCCATTGATGTTAGATTCAAGAACCTGACTATTGCAAACTTACTTGCTGCAGCAAGGTGGAATTAATCAGGGCACCTCTTTAGATGTCTAAGTACAGTTGAAAACACAGTCTTACTAACTAGGGCTAGTCACTTTCTGTAAGTCATAGGTACATATATCCACAGTAAAATTAGTGAGTTTTGAGAGCTACAGGTGGGCATTACTATCAAATTCTGCAGTTTAAAAATCACTAAAAGTATAAAACCCAAGTTTATCTACTCTTACTACGATAATCTTTAGGAAGCCTTTTGCAGGGTACAGAAGAAGGTGCTTTTGACAAATGACAATGTAGTGTCTTATATTTTCCCTTGCTGTTCTTCTGTCCAACCTCTTTTCTCCAGCATGACTTGTCTCTCCCATGAAAGTTTTTCCAAATAGCACCACCACATTTACCTTTGAAAAATGAAGAGAAGGAAGAGGAAAGGAAGGGAATGATGAACTTTCAAATAATCGGTATTCTAAAAGTTCATACTTCTGACTGTAAGTGAATAACATAGTTTCAGATTAAGTTGCATTTTTTGTCACTCTGTGTTATGTTTTTCTGGTCTAATGAAACATGATGTGATCAAAATAAACATGAATTAATCAGACATCTACATTTACCTTTTTTAATCTGACAAAGCTACTCTAATGCTATTAAAAGCAAAGCTACAGAAGCATGAAAACTAAAGCCACTTGATGGATTATTTTTTTTAATTCTGAATCATTATTTTAAAGTTTTATAAACTGAGTTTAAAATATTATTTTATTGAGTCAAAGCTGTTATTTGTTCATGCCTGTGCATATATTCTCAGGAAAAGTAATGAAAAAATGGATTAATTGCATTCACTGCACATAAATTTTGAAATCAGAAGAGGATTAACAGTAATATTTTCTGCTCTTCATATTTTATATTTGAAAGAAATAAATGCAGGAGCTGTAGACCGAAATAAAGGCATTTGGTTCTTCTGCAATTAATAATTTAAAACGATAACTACACATTCATTCTTCCAACAACTGTTCACATTAAATCACATAATAAACCAAGGACATATAATGGTAGGTTTAATACTATAAAAACAGTTACTGAGAGAACTAGAGAATTATGTTTGTCCACTCAAGTGCAGATTAAGCAATATTATTTCATATTTGTGCCTACCTTTGTTTTTCATTCAGCAGTAAGAAGGTATCCATGGGACAATTTCTTCTTGTATGCTTTACACAAAAAAGCAAGGAGGGACAGAGTGAAAGGGAGGCAAACCCCAGACCAGGGCCATTGCTTCCTCTGAACAGAATATATTTGGCTTTAACTAACAGAGTAAGAGAGTATATTGCTTTCCCATACACTGCACTTGTTAGGATCAAGTAGTCTTGCCTATTGTAACTCAAATTAGCATATTTATTTGATTGAAGAAAAGTTACTATACGGATCTTGTGGCTTTTCACATTTTTTCTTAAAGCAGTCCATGAACTATATGTACATACCTCCAATCATAAACAAACACAAATGTGCATGTGTTTTTTCTCTGTGCTTTTAAGTAAGTATAAGCATAGAAGTAATACATTTCAGCATGCACTCACTGAAAGAAATTAAATGATTGGTATTTGCACACTATTTAAATAAATCACAACAAAAAGTCTAAGTACAACATGGCTCTTAAAACAGCCAATTTCTTGAAAAAAAAAAAAAAATGGGTACCAGATGGCAATACAGAGAGGCTGCTACTTTTTAAAATAAACCTAAAATGAATATGGTTGGTTTAGATAATAGGCAAAAGCTGGGAAAAAAGCATCTTGCCATTTCTGTGGTTTCAGTACCTCTGCTGGAGTGAATATCTCCAAAACTCCAAACACTGAACCTAAGTATTTTTACTTTTCTCTCTAGAGTATTAATTCATAATTCTGCCAGCTTGAACTGCATGTCAAAACACGTAACTACAAATTGTACTACAATTTAGTTTAGGTATATGGGAAATATAGATCTGAAACTAAAATGTTCTAATCAAAACATTACATTCTGAGCAGGCAATAATTTGCTTAGTTATTGTGCAAGCTCTTGACCTAAGAAGCCATCTGTAAATAAAACAATTGGAAAAATATTGGAGATTCTGAACAACGGTAATGCTAATTTGCTTTTGTGTTTCCTCACCATGTAGTTCCAATGTGACACTGCAGAATCTGCACAGTAACAGTGTAGTATGAATATGTAAATATGCCAACTATGCTTTAAGCTTCAGTCTGGCATGTTGACAAAACAGAAAGTTATTGCACTCTCTGAAACTGAGCATTAAGCTCTCCACACTTGCTAACGTTAATCCAAACTACTCCAGGCACTGCAGCTTGAAAGATGTTCAATTAAAACTCATTCTGCCTGGTATAAATTACTGTTGTTATACTGTGAAAGGAAACCTGGAAATATCTGCTAACTTGTTATGTGTGCGCTGCCCTTACTCTCACCTCGCCTCCCAGACAGTGATTTCAGAAAATTGCCTTTAGTTATTTGAAATTCTGTCATGAACTGGTTTAAGAAAAACAACAAAGAGCTGAGTACATGCATAATTTTTTGAGAGCTTCATACTCTAGGCTACTGGAAAATAACTGCTGACAATAGCTGTATTTTGAACATTTACTGGCTTTTACAGGGTGGAAAAGTTTACTGACATACATACACATATACATATTTTATTAGACTGATATTTATTGCTGCAGTCCACTGATTTGTCTTAAGCTATACTTAGGACAATCAGATGTAAAGTGACTTCCAGGTTTCAAGTCATAGAAAAATAACTCATTATTTTATTGCTTTGATGAGGAAAAAACATGTAATTTTGAAGTCATTGTCTCTGATTTTTTATAATAGTATTATATCCCTCATTTGAAAAATAATGGCAGTCAGGTGAAGTACCCGACAACTGCAAAAAGGGAAATATAACCCCCATTTTCAAGAAGGGGAAAATGGAAGACCCAGGGAATTACAGACCAGTCAGTCTCACCTCTGTGCCTGGCAAAATCTTGGAGCACATTCTCCTGGAAGGCATGCTAAGGCACAGGAAAACCAACAAGGTGCTTGGTGACAGCCAGCATGGCTTCACTAAGGGGAAATCCTGCCTGACCAGTTTGGTGGCCTTCTATGATGGGGCTACGGAACTGATGGACAAGGGTAGAGCAGTTGATGTCATCTACCTGGACTTGTGCAAAGCGTTTGACACTGTCCCAAACAACATCCTTGTCTCTAAATTGGAGATACCAATCTGATGGATGGACCACTCAGTGGAAAAGAACTGGCTGGATGGCCGCACACAAAGAGTTGTAATCAATGGCTCAATGTCCGGCTGGAGATCAGTAACGAGTGGTGTCCCTCAGGGACTGGTGTTGGGACCAGTCCTGTTCAACATCTTCATCGCTGACATGGACCATGGGATTGAGCGCGCCCTCAGCAAGTTTGCCAATGACACCAAGCTGTGTGGTCTGGTTGATATGCTGGAGGGAAGGGATGCCATCCAGAGGGACCTTGACACACTTGTAAGGTGGGCTGATGCCAACCTTATGAAGTTCAACCATGACAAGTGCAAGGTCCTACACCTGGGTTGGAGCAATCCCAGGCACAGCTACAGATTGGTCAGAGAAGAGATTCAAAGCGGCTCTGCGGAGGAGGACTTGGGGGTGCTGGTCAATGAGAAAATGAACATGAGCTGTCAGTGTGTGCTTGCAGCCCAGAAAGCCAACTGTATCCTGGGCTGCATCAAAAGGAGTGTGACCAGCAGATCAAAAGAAGTGATCCTACCACTCTACTCTGCTCTTGTGAGACCTCACCTGGAGTACTGTGTGCAGTTCTGGTGTCCTCTACATAAAAAGGACATGGAACTGTTGGAACAAGTCCAGAGGAGGGCCACAAGGATGATCAGGGGACTGGAGCACCTCCTGTATGAGGATAGGCTGAGGAAGTTGGGTCTCTTCAGCCTGGAGAAGAGAAGGCTGTGTGGAGACCTAATAGCAGCCTTCCAGTATCTGAAGGGGGGCATATAGGAATGCTGGGGAGGGACTCTTCATCATGGACTGTAGTGACAGGACAAGGGGTAATGGGTTCAAACTTAAACAGGGGAAGTTTTGGTTGGATATAAGGAGGAAATTCTTTCCTGTTAGGGTGGTGAGGCACGGGAATGGGCTGCCCAGGGATGTTGTGTGTGCTCCATCCCTGTTGGTGTTCAAGGCTAGGTTGGATGAAGCCTTGGGTGGTATAGTTTATTGTGAGGTATCCCTGCCCATGGCAGGGGGGTTGGAACTAGATGATCTTGAGGTCCTTTCCAACCCTAACTATTCTATGATTCTATGATTATATAATAGTACAGAATAGTATAATGTCTATAATAATATTTATATGA
Organism: Lathamus discolor; assembly: GCF_037157495.1. Taxonomy (NCBI): domain Eukaryota; kingdom Metazoa; phylum Chordata; class Aves; order Psittaciformes; family Psittacidae; genus Lathamus; species Lathamus discolor. Next base: position 78,948,253 of record NC_088885.1, read on the forward strand.
TAGCATGATATCCCTTATTAATTTTAACTGTGGAGATTAGCTATCTAAACACAAATTCTGTAATGCTCAGACAAGAAAGCACACATGTAGATATCTAAGTTATAATCTAATCACAGAGTGGTTATTTCATTGCTAAAAATGTCGTATAAATCAAATGGACAGTTTAACTTTTGTATTAGCATAGTTCAGGAATATTTGAAAGCATTAATTTTGAAAAACTCTTGTAAATGCCAATAAAACTAGGAAGGTGTCACTATATTTTATTTCCATAAAAATTATTCTAAATCCCATGAATTTCCAAATTAGCAAGGTCCTTAAACACGTGTCCAACATATATATAGGTAATTCTACTAACATCTACTCGTACTTAACAGGAAGTCTAAGCCAGGTAACCTTTTCTAAAATATGGCTGACTTATGGGAGTTTTGCATAGTTGAAGACAGAACATTAGAATGAACACAATTAAAAACTTGGAGGTATTTTCAGTGCCATCTTTCTCTAAACTCCCAATGATAACTATAAAATCAATCAGATTTTTCAATGCATACAAAGACAGCAGTCTCTTATGATGGATAAGATCCTTCATATTTTTTGAGTGGCATTTTGCAGGGTCTGCTAGGCCTTCATGGATCTCCAGTATCTTTTTCTGTTCCCTATCAGTACCTGTGGCTTTCCCAATATAGCTTGAGAAACAGCTGCTAAGGAAAGCTTACGCAAAAGGCCTGTAGGTCCTGGAAACCTGGGTAAATACCTAGTAAAGTGCTCATGTACTCATGAGGTTAATGAGACCTCAAGGGTGCTGCTCAGAAGGAGAGCTGTAGCTCAGATCTCAGGATGGTTTTGCAGGGCATCTTCTGATCCGCTCTGCTTTGCCAGAAGATGCAACCGTGGATCATGGTTCCTGCATTCACCTTTGTAATGGGTGGAGTCCTGTTGAACCAGACTATATCTGGTCCATAATTTCCCTTGCAACAGATAAACTGCAAACAAGCATCAGCACCTTAATGCCAGCCATTGCACCTTACAAATCCACTCCTTTTGTGCAACAGCACTTGCTCATATATGCATAGCTTAAAAGCTTCTAAGCTTTTTAGGGCACTTAGAATTGCAGCAGGCATCTTTATAGTTATTTTAATATTAATTTGTATGTGTCCTTATATGTAATCATTTTTGAAGAGATAAGGAATCCACTATAGCTATTCTGTAATCGCTTTTCAACTTGGCACAAATTTTATTACAGTTTGGTAGACTGACTTAGGACTAATTGAAACATGTCTCACTTAAAACATTAAATCACCAAACTGCAAATTATGTAAATTATCTCTTTCATGCAGAAGTTGGTACATCTGGATTATAAATGGATGACCTTACTGAATTTATTTCCCTAAGTGACTACTATCACCTTGATGCGTTTCGTGCCATCCATGTTAATTGCAAAACTTATTCTATCCAGAAAAGCTGACTGATACAGGTTCTTAAAAATTACAGCTCTAATGAAAAAAAAACAAACCAAACTGTTGCCCCAAACAGTCTGGTTCTCCCCATCAGAGATAATACTTCTTTTAATTTACATATTAATTACTTTGAAGTCATTTAGCCATTCGCAAATATCTTATTAGACAACTAACAGAGAGAAGTACAAAGAATTGCATCATATTTTATGAAATACCAATCTAGTAGACAGAAGACCTAATTTTACAAATCTGGGCCTTGTTGTCAACAGGCATTAACCAGTTCACAAGAGGTGTTGGAACATTAAAAAACAACAGCAGCACTGCAATTATTTTCTTTACTTCATTAAATATATTCATACATGACCTAACACACTGAGGAGCTAGACTGTGAAAAATATTAATGGCTGGACCTTTTTTGAATATGTTTCAATCACAAAAGAGGAAAAGAAAACCACATAGGCAACATCTTTCTTGTAAATATGAAAATAAAATACCAGTAGGCCATTCATCAAGAGGTAACAATATTCTTAATGCATTGCCCTTTAATACATTACTCGAACTTCCCTTTTTTAAAACAGAATTGTATCCATTAATTGTAACCAATTAAAATAATGTCAGACAAATATGCATAGTATATGCCAGATCTATTAAAAGTTAGTTACTGTGGGTAACATTTTGAAATATGTCTATGTTGCTTAGGAACCATTTGAATCATGGCCTGTACCTTCAAGATTTTGGCAAAATTCATCCTTTTGTATAAACTCATTTCTGAAATAAAGGACTGAAAGTCTGGATTCTTTTATTAAAAAAAAAAATACACTGGCATCACAAAGGACTGCATTACGATCATCTACTACTAGCAAAGGAGAGTAGAATTTGAAATCAATGGATCAAAACAAATCCATGAAGGAGGGACAAGATAATGATAAGATGCAAATCTTTAATTATTTTTAGTTCTTTCAAAGAGAGTTACAGAGGGAAAGTAAAATATTGAAGATAACCAAAGTGGAAAGGATAATGATACCACTGTGACTGCTGCACTCACCATCTCCTGCAACATCAGCATTTTGTTTGACAGCACTGATGTGGCTCAGGGCTGCACTGAGTGGACCCAGCTGTAGGCAGCAACACAGCCAGTATCGCTGCTTAGAATCATAGCATAGTTAGGGTTGGAAAGGACCTTAAGACCATCTAGTTACAACCCCCCTGCCATGGGCAGGGACACCTCTCACTAAACCATGCAACCCAAGGTTCTGGCCAACCTGGCCTCGAACACCACCAGGGACGGAGCATTCAGAACTTTCCTGAGCAACCCATTCCAGTGCCTCACCACCCTTACGGGAAAGAACTTCCTTATATCGAATCTAAACTTCTACTGTTTAAGTTTTAACCAATTACCCCTTGTCCTATCACGACACTCCCTGATGAAGAGTCCCTCCCCAGCATCCCTATAGCACCCCTTCAGATACTGGAAGGCTGCTATGAGGTCTCCACACAGCCTTTTCTTCTCCACGCTGAACAGCCCCAACTTTCTCAGCCTATCTTCATACGGGAGGTGCTCCAGTCCCCTGGCCATCCCCGTGGCCTTCCTCTGCACTTGCTCCAACAGTTCCATGTCCTTTTTATGTTGAGGACACCAGAACTGCACACAATACTCTCATATAAAGTGAGGTCTCATAAGAGCAGAGTAGAGGGGCAGGATCACCTCCTTCAACCTGCTGGTCACGCTCCTTTTGATGCAGCCCAGCATACCGTTGGCTTTCTGGGCTGCGAGCACACACTGACGGCTCATGTTCATTTTCTCATCGACCAGCACCCCCAGGTCCTTCTCTGCAGGGCCTCTCTGAATCTCTTCTTTGCCCAACCTGTAGCTGTACCTGGGATTGCTCCAACCCAGGTGAAGGACCTTGCACTTGTCATGGTTGAACTTCATCAGGTTGGTATCAGCCCACCTCACAAGCGTGTCAAGGTCCCTTTGGATGGCATTCCTTCCCTCCAGCGTATCAAACAAACCACACAGCTTGGTGTCATCGTCAAACTTGCTGAGGGTGCACTCTATCCCACTGTCCACGTCACTGACAAAGATGTTGAACAAGACCGGTCCCAGCACAGATCCCTGAGGGACAGCACTTGTTACTGGTCTCCAGCCAGACATTGAGACATTGACCATAACTCTTTGTGTGCGGCCATCCAGCCAGTTCTTTATCCACTGAGTGGTCCACCTATCAAATTGATGTCTCTCCAATTTAGAGACAAGGATGTCATGTCGGAAAATTTCAAACGCTTTGCACAAGTGCAGGTAGGTGATATCAACTGCTCTACCCGTGTTCATCAGTTCCGTAGCCCCATCATAGAATCCAGTAGTGGATTCTATCTAGATGTGACACTTATGTTTTGCTACCTTTTCTCGTTTCAGTTCTCTTCTTATTACATCCTTTTTTTGTTGTTGTTGTTCTTTAGTTTAGTAAGTAGTTGTCAGAGTGTGCACAAAATTCTACAAGGTGTATATCTACTAAATTAAGCAAGAATTTTTCAGTACCCTCCTTATACTTAGTCAGTTGGTCACATCTACTGCATTATTTTGTATAGCATGGATATTAATTCTAACATCTTGATTATAACAGAATTAAACAGATGGCCAAGTAAGTTACTAATTCATCTCCTCACCTGTGAGTGCAGGTTCCCCTGACTGCACACTCCCCTGGTGGATATAGCTGCTTTGCTTCATATGTACCCTTGTTACTTCCCATAATCCACTAATGCACATACTGGTGAGAAAGCACTTTCCAAGTGTTTTTACCCTCTGCCACCATTAAACTATTTGTTATCATTTCTTTCTTAATGAAATACAGAAAAAAGCCCTGCACAGTCTCTTTCTCACCTCACTCCCCCCCATCCCAACCCAGTGCAGAACGACAATTTATTCAGGGAGCATGAAAGCTGAATTCCATTTTTATAAGGAACAGTCCATTTCAAGCATCAGAGAAATAAATAGTGAAGAAAGGAATATCTTTAACTCTTCTAGAAATAGTCTTGGAAATATCTTTTCACATTTCTATGCTAGTTTCAAGAGCAAGTAGGTTAGGATAAACAGTTGTGTTAGGTTAACCCCGGACAGTAGCCAAAACCCACCCTGTGTCTTGTTCACTCCCTCTTCCATGGAATGGGAGAAAACAGAAGGAAGAAGAGAAGACTTGATCATTGAGATAAAAACAGTTTAACAGGGAAACCAAAACTGCATCTGTGAGTGTCCCCCCTTCTTCCCCCTTTCCTTGAGCTTTTATTGCTGAGCACAACACTATATGGTATGGAATATTCCTTTGGACAATTTGGGACAGCTGTCCCAGCTGTGTCACCTCCCAAGTTCTTGTGCACCCCTCGCCTGCTCTTCTGTGGCAGGGGGAAAAGAAAGAAGACCCTGATGCTGTGCAAGCACTTTTCAGCAAGAGCCAAAACACTGGTGCGTTATCAACACTGTTTTAGTGCAAATGCTAAGCACAGCACCATATCTGCTGCTATGAGGAAAGTTACTTCCAGCTCAGCCAGACCCAGCACAACTGAGAACAGAAATTTTTATATACGCTAATTTATTGCTGAATATCACAATCACAGTAAATTGCAAGTATTTTTAATACTGAATCTGGAAAAGTATCATACACAATTATACTTTACTGAAATGTTATTTATTTTCATGAATTTGGTGGAAAGTATGATATGTACAAACAAAAAAAAAAAAAGAAAAGAATCTTATTGCAGGAAAATAAAAAAGACTAGTTTCTATGTGTAGTATGATAGCACTGCATAAAACCGGTATTTGTCGTGATTAAAGCCCAGCCGGTAACTCAAAACCATGCAGCTGCTTGCTCACTCCCCCTTTCTTCTCCCTGGATCCCCGGGGGATGGGGAGGAGAATCGAAAGAGTGTACCTCCCAAGGGCTGAGATAAGAACTGTCCAGTAACCAAGGTATAACACAAAACCACTACTGCTGCCACCAAGAATAATAATGATAAAGGAAATAACAAGGGGAGGGAATACAACCACTCATCACCTGTCAATCGATACCCAGCCTGACCTGAGCAGTGATCTGGGCCTTCCAGGTAACTGCCCCTAGTTTATGTACTGGGCATGATGTGGTGTGGTATGGAACATTTCTTTGGGTAGTCTGGGTCAGGTGTCCTGTCTCTGCTTCCTCCCAGCTTCCCCTCCTCCCTGGCAGAGCATGAAGCTCAGAAAGTCCTTGGTCAGAGTAAATATTACTGAGCAACAACTAAAACCATCGGTGTTATCAGCGCTGTTCCCAGGCTGAAAGTCAAAAACACAGCACTACACCAGCTACCAAGAAGGAGAAAAATGACTGCTACTGCTTAACCCAGGACAGCCATCACACTGTTGTCTGTGAAAAGTGATGTGAAAAATAGTGTACTTCAGGCAAGTTTAGAAAGCAGAAAGACTTCCAAACTGTTTACCATCCAACCAAAAGCATCATCAGAGAGTGGAACAACAATATTATATAAAATAATCATGCATGAACAGAACTGCAGGGTGTAATTGAAGGAATGGAGCTTCTTTCATATTTTCCTGGATGCAAATTTGCTGGGATCATGACAATAAAGTTTATTGGCATGTGCTAGAAGTGTAATTGCATTTGTAGTTATGTAGTTACAGGAAAGGAAGATCTGTCTTCTTTCTGCTTTGTATCACTGATATTTTATGTGACCATAGTAAATTCATTGTTTGGTAAAAATACAACAGATAGTTATCCAATTTCCTGTCAAGATGACAGCAGGAAAGCAGAGAAGGAACCTGAGGATACAACAAGAACTTCAAAAGTGATGGCAATGAAAAGAAATCAACAGTCATATAGGTGAGAAACAGGACACTGCAAAGTGGTAAGCATAAGAAAAATATTTTAAAATTTTATGATCTTTAAAAGCAGAAGCAGAAAAATATATTCCACAAACCAGCAGTAACACTGCCTCAATCCATATTTAATATTTTTCCATACACAGAAGCTAAAATGTCTATTCTCTCCAAGCTGTCAATCAAATGCAAAATCATTACCCCATGGAGAACAGACAAACAAAGAGTTTCATATTATGAAAGAAAAGAGCATAAATTAATTTAATAATGGGATAAAATATTGTTTCTTGAAGTAAACATTTATCTAGGAACTAAAATATAACATACGTATTAGAATGAAGCCATATACAGAGCCCCAAGTGCCATAACTACAAGATATAAGTCTTTTAGTAGGAGCAGAACACATCTTCAGAAAACTAATGAGGCATTTGAATGTGTGCCAGAAAGAGGTAAGAGTATGTTGCACTCAACTAGACAAGGCTTAATAGAGATGGAATCTGAGCCAAGGGATCAACACCAGACTACCATTTAAAAAAAGAATGAGACAGGGAACAATGACAACACAATTGATGCAAACAAGGATGTTGATAAACACATACGACAGGACACTGAAGGGCACTGTGCCTCAGTTATGGCATTATAAATTATAAGTTCCTATGAAAGTAATTCTGTGTTTGTGGATTCATAATCAAGATCGTAACCTAGCCTAGGAGAAACATGATCAGATTTGAAAATGTCAAAATATCTCATCTTACAATCAAAATTACTTGGATTTCCACATCACAGAAGCAAGAGATTATAAAGAATTAAATTGCTATTTTCCAGTTATTGATAGATTTAGACTAATTACATTATCTTACTTTAAATAACATATGGGTTAAGGCACAGTGGTGTAATATGAAGGACTGCTGGTCTAAATCTGTGCAGAAGTAAAATTTCCTTTCTGCAGAATAAAGGTAAAGCCCAAACATTATTCCCTGTTCTGTCTTTAATCTGTTTCCTTTAGGTGAATGATCACAGATCTTACAAAGATTTTCTCCCTTCAGATTAAATCCAGGTAAAGGGGTTTTGTCAGGCTCACCTTGCACATCAAAGAACAACTAAAAGTAATAAGCTCTTCTGAGAAGGTTATTTAATATGGGTTTCTGGAATAAAATAGCCTGCTTGTAAACTATTGTAGCTGCAAAACTCACATATACCAGTTCTGTGTCTGGCTTTTTTCCCTTTTTCCCTCTTACTTTTTGTACTTGGCAGTGTATCACGAAGATAAAATCACAAATGTGGATAAACACTACTAATATTGCATCTCTGTCAGTAGCTCATCTAGAAGATTATATGAGTTTCTATTTCAGTTTAGTGCCAACGTTTTTCAATTTAAATCTTCAGGGGTCAGCAAACTAGGAGAACTTACAGTTGAAAGCTGTTTGTTCTCCCCAAACCAAACACTAAAGGCTTTAAAAAGGCCTTGTAGAAAAACTTGTAACTTCAAGGTAAATAAAGAAGTGCATTGCAAAACCTTATATTCTCAGTTGGCTTTTAATCCATTTCACTGATAGCCCAGAAGCAAGATAAACTAAAAAGCAAACTGTTTTAGTATTATTTTATATGCCTATCCACATTTCGTAGAATCTAGAATATTCTTTGAGATCTGACTTAATTTTCTTTTGCATTTTTGAATTGCAGGTTCTTGCTAATTAAAATTATAGGCTGTTTTTTTGAAGATGATGGGGTTTTTCAATAATAAAGTGTAGCTCTTTCTTGACACTGCAACATGATTAAGGCAAAATATCTTAGACGATAATGTAAACACAGAGTAGTAGAATGCACTTATTTTCATGATATTTACCTGTGGAATGCACTGAATACAATCCATTATAAAGTTTTTATTTTTCTTCTGTAGAATTTTTTCTATTTTATTACTGTTAAAAGAGAACTATAGCATTTCTCACATTTGCCCAGTTGTCTTAGAAAAAACTAATAGCTTCCCTGAAGAAACGGAAAGAAAGGAAAAAAGGGAAGAGTCTACCAAAAAAAGAGCTCCAGCTTCTTTCTGCTTGATGAACCCAAAAGAGAATTTTGCTTCTCTTTTACAAGTGCCCAATGTTCCTGTTTCTATTTTATTCTTCCTCTTCTCTGTCCATAGCTGATTAGTGTCATACAACTGCAGGGCATGAAGAATGGTATGTAAAAGATCCTGAAAAAGAAACCCAAATGAGTGATACAAGGGGGGTTTATTTGGTATGCCACACTTGGAAAAAAAAAAATAAAAATTCTTAGTTGCCTACAATTTTGCTCAATCTTTTACTCAAAATATCTATCTAGCTGGCTGAGCATTAGTCCTGTGTGAGACCATTTGTCAGTCAAAAGTTGGATGTTGTTGTGCGTAAGATCCCTGAACAGCCCACTGGGATAATGAGCACCTTGTCTCTGTGGCTACCTGCTCTTTCCATGTACCAATTCCGCTTTACTTCCTCATCCAGCCTGGGACTGAGAATTTGCATTCTCTACTCTTGTAATATTTTGTAGAGAAGGGATATCCCATAATGATTTTATCTGAAAAACACATTGGGAGTGCACGGCTTCCTTCAATTTTTCATGAGGATCTAGCATGTGCAGTGTTTATCGAGGAAAGGAGTATCTTCTATTAGAATTGTAACTTCCATTCCAAAGAAAGGAAGCCCAAAACCACATTACCTATGGGAGTCAGACGACATTGGGTATCCTTGGCTGGAGTAGGCCAGTGCACAGGCAGAAATATAAAATTAATGATGCCAAATTCAAAACAGGCAGAAGGGATACTTCTTTGCACACCTTACAATGCAGAGAACTCACTTCAGGACTGACACCTTGGTCCTTTTTTCTGTTCCCTGGCATTACTGTCCCTGCTTATTGCCAGGGAGTTGGACTGAATGACCTTTGAGGATCCCTTCCAACACAACCTATTCTATTTCACAATTTTGTGAGAAAATAATGGATTGAAAATAGAAAGAAGCACTAGAAAACTTATTCTTTACATTCACCTTTGCTGAGAGGCAGAAAAGAGCAGTCTGTCTCATCAAGTTTCCTACTGGAAATAAACTTCTTTCCCACTCTCCTCAGATGGTAATACAGTATTCCCTTAGGAAAGCCTTTCTGAAGGAATGTTTTTCCTTTGATCTCTGAAAAGTGGGGACAGAATTTTGGAGATTCTAAAGCTTAAGTTTTCTAGGATCTTTTCATAACTATGGTGTCAAGAAAAAGGAACGTGGACATTTGTGAACCTGTAACAAAGTTGCTGTGAAAAATAAACTACTCTTATAAACTTGGCATCTATTTATAATGCACCATATTTAATTGATCAATTGATCATTCTAATTGCAATATGGTGGTTAATTTTGCTGACGTTATAGTAACTAGAGACAATTTCTGGAGGGAAAAGTGACATTCAAGAAAGTTCAATTACAACACTTGAAATACTTTCACATGCAGAACATAAAAACACATGAAGGTGTGTACCTTCATTTGTGCTGATAATAAAACCATGTTTTCGAAGAAACAAATGTATTCTGTAAATAAGAAGAGTTGTGCACATAAATGAAGGCACATAGCTGTCAATATTTTTTCAAACCTTCCCAATGTTATAATTAATAGCTGAAACAATTTTTTATTAGCATAAGTGTTTCCATACTCAGTGAGTCATAATTATTGGTAGCAAATAAGAAAAGAGGTGAGGAGGTGATTATTTTAATACAATTTGTGATTCCCAAGAATAAATTAAATGGATAATAGTTAAACATCAGTGAAGAGAGAAATTGTTACCAATATATCTTATTTTTCTTTTCCATTTTTTCAATATTTCATTCAGTTAGTACAAGATATTTTTTTTCCTGACTCATTATCCTAATGTTTGACTTTGAAACGTAACACTCAGCTGACACTGAATTAAAACTGAATGCTGTCAATACATTGCCTTTGTCAGGTAGTTGTCTGAATAACTATGTAAAAAACTCAGCTACCTCTTTGATGAGCACTTCATCTAAATAATTTAACATAGCCATAATCCTTAAAACTATAAAGAGATATGAGAAACAGAAAACTTAGGCTGGTTCAAACACAAGCTAAGGGCAATATTATTGCACTCCTAAAGGCGTAACATGACATTGATGAACCTTAAGCATGCTAGCGAGCACAAAAATCTTTCATATCATTTAGAGAGCTCTTACAGGAATATGTTAGCTTCTTTGAAGAAACATGTTTCTGCTATCCTGACACTATGTAGGTATGTCAAGGACATTTCAAAGTCATCAAGAACCATAAATAAAAACTTTGGAATTCAGAAGGGCTTTCCAAAATCCATCAACACAGGAAAAATATTGAAAGATGTATTTTTCTTCTCCAATTTGTACAAAACTGTATTTAAAAGTATTTAAAAGTCACCCAGGAATTATCTAATTATCTAATTATATAATTACTAAATACATAGCATTTATTTTCATGTCATTCATGGAAGTCATTCAGATCATTCCCTTAGGACACACCTAGTTATATGAGCTTCAAGAATTTCTCTGAAGGAAGAGAAAGAAGCAACTTCTACTAGTGTTGCTTGTGATAATCACTGGAGAAATTAGCCTTCATGTTAAAGAAAATAATAATTCCTATTGTATTACCCATTAAAAAGTTTCTATTGTACCATATAACTCTTTTTTTTCATCACAGAAACCATTGATCAAATAGAATAGAAATGACAATGGCACTTTTCCATATATTAAAAACAATGAACTGTGAACACAAATATTTTTCTTATAGTATAACTCTATCCCTAGCTCTTGTTTACCAGCCTTAGTATATACCTTAATTTATTATTTTTCTCATGATCCATATGTTTACAGTGCTTTCCTGCCATCTTACAAAAGGAGAATTATGCCTTATAATACCTTAATATCATTCTGACGTTACATTATTGACTTCCAAATGAATTTTTGTAGCCTATAATTCAATCACCCTGCAGTGCCATTTGGCACAGTTTTTACAAGCTAAATGGAACTGGAACAAAGCTAAAAAAAAAAAAAAAACCGAATTAAACTACTTGTTCCAGAGTTCAAGGATTCCGGGTTGAGGGAAACAAAACGCAACAGAGAAATGACAACTAGTTTATAAATACAGGAAAATATAGAGATAATAAAAGATAAAGTAAAGGATATTTCTGATGTACGGTTATCTTACCAACCCCAAAGACCATGTGATGACGATCAGGCAGCCAGCTCCAAGAAACATCATTGCAGTGTGAGGTGGCAGGCTCAACCTTAGCAGGCATCCCTGCTGAGGCAATGTTGACTTGGGTGATAACGAGGTTCTGCCTTCTTGCATCACATGAGGCTCGGACTTTTATACTAGCGAAAATGCACCCTCATTCTGACGTAGGGGCCAGCCTACATCAGAAGGAGTGGTCAGCTACACAGAAAGGGTCTCTGGGGGTCAGGACTTTTCAGTGTGTGGTGGGATTAAATGCCACTGCACACTACTACTTAGTACCATTACTGCTCCCATCTGCGAACCAGGCAGTCTTGTGCTGCTCATTCATCAGCTCCTCATAAGGGGGTCCCCAAATGCCAATCTGGTAATTTATTTGTTCTCAGTTTAGTGGTTTGGGGGCCCCAGTTACTCCATCACCCACCAGTTCATGTACATATTGCACCCCTTTCGGTCCTGGCTTTACACGCTCTTGTATGTACCATCTCATTTTTTGTATAGTGGCCTCCTCTGCATGTCTATCTTGTGGGTAGAAGAACTGCTCAGGACCCAGATCATAATCAGACTCTCTGTCCTAAGTAGCGCTTCATGACCGGAAGTACAAGCTTCGGTCTCCATTAACGTCCAGTACACTGCTAAAAACTGTTGTTCAAAACCAGTATACCGTGTGACAGCCCCACTCAATTGCCATGACCAGAAGCCAAGGGGCCATTGCCGACCATCTTGGAGCTGCCATAAGCTCCATAGCGCTACCCCTTGATTAATTGAGACGTGCAACTCAACAGGTCCCGGCAACAGTGGGTGCAATATTTGTCATTTCATTTCTGGGGTGGGTCAATGCTGCAATGTCTTCCAAGTTTGTCCTGGCATCTGCTGTACCCTGTCAGCCCAAATAATACCAAGGTATTTTACTGTGGTGCTTCATCCCTGTATTTCCTTCGGGTTTATAGCCCAGCCAGCCTCCTGTAGACGAGTTTTTACTTCAGTCAATGCCTCTTCCGCTTCTTCATATGTTCCCCCCCGTATCATCATATCATCGATATACTGAGTAATTTGTACCTTAGAATCTACTGGAATTTGTTGCAACATGCAACTAAGAGCCTGATGGCAGTATGTGGGACTATGTTTATGCCCCTGTGGTAGTTGGGTAAACGTGTATTGGTCACCTTTCCATGTAAAAGCAAACTGGTCCTGCATCTCAAGAGGGATAGGAATGGTGGAAAACGCATTAGCGACATCAATTACGGCCCAGCATGTTGCTGTATTTGCTGAATTAATGAGGCTACTTTTGGTAATGCAGCAGTGATTGGTGGCATGACTTTGTTCACTCCTCAGTAGTCGACTATCATATGCCAACTATCATCAGGCTTTTTTACAGGCCAAACTGAACTATTAAACGGCGAGTGGGCATGTCTTATTACTCCTGCATCAATTAACTCATCTGTGCTTTGCTGGAACTCCAGATTCCCCCCAGGTATCTTGTAGTGTTTCAAATTTTCCACCTCCTGAGCAACAGCAATAGGTGCGGGCTCTGAGATACAGCCCACCACTACCGTTCGCCCTTGTATCCAGTGAGGCACCAAAGGACCATATTTCATTACCCAACACCAGGCTGTTGCCCTTTGGCAGATCTATCCCTATTATATATTCACCAGTTGCCACTATCATGACATAATATTCGTCAGGTTTCCAATCTGCAACTTGTAATCTGATTCGTGTTTGAACACTCTGAACTGGCGCATCCACCAAGCCCCATACTGTAGTATTCAAACCCTACTGACTTTTCAGGTTCTCGCGTAAAATTGTGACCTCCATGCCAGTGTTCACTAATGTGCGCACGTGTTGTACATTGGTGGACGACCACCAATACAACACGCAACAAAGGGTTGTGAGTTATGTCGAATTGTACGGATTTGGGGCCCTGGGGCTTGGCCACTTCCCTATTTAGTTTTCAGATGGAACTTTGCAACAGTCTTGTCGACGTCTTGTCATGGGTATAACATATTGTTAAACACAGGAGGTCACATGCTATCATCCTTCTCTCCATTTCTCATGGCATCAACAGTTGTAACACTGAGGATCTTAATGCTTTTCTCCTTAGCTATGCACCTCAACACAGAGAGGGGCTGACTATCAATATCCTTCCTCAGGACCCACTTCTGTAACAACTGCCTAAGTTGTCGAATTCATTTCCCATGCATTTGGGGTGGCGGCCTTCTCAGTCCTGTTTGCAGGGGCCCCTTGGGTTTTTCTAACCCTGGTAACTCTCCCAGTTGTCCTATCTTTTCTATCAGTCATTACAACAAGAATAAGGTAAGGATTCTAGGCAGGAGGACACCTTTCCAATAGCAAATTATGTACTGCAGCTGTCAAGGGCCCTGTCATGTAACTTCCCGGGTCCCCGCACTGTACCGCCATTTTCATACCCTCCCATTTTAGTAACACCTTTGCTTGAGGCAGGGTTACCCACTGACTACTAGTGGGAGGCTATGCTCCATCTGCATTCTATCGCTGTTGTAACCTATATGCCACTACCATGACAAGGGGAACATTGGTCCCTGCTGGAACCGCCCTAAGGGCTTGTTGTACGAATGGGTCACCTGATAGCCTGCTAAGCCAGGGGGAGTCTATACTACCTATAAGGACGCTGTTTGCCCCCTGTTCCATGATCTGGACAAGCCACTGTTGGGGCTTCTCCCCAGGCCATTGGCTATACTTTGCCAGTAGAGTTTTTACATCTTCTGGCAAGATGTCTTCCATAACATTGGCTCAGGCCCAACAGCCTGATAACGAATGCATGGCCCCCTTTCGTTTTACCAAGGGTGCCACCCCAGCACTTTCCACATCTTTCTCCTGTTCATTTCCATCCTCCTCATTGTCCGATGTACTCCATATATCTCCTTCCCATGGCTGGGTTACTACTGCCCGTAACTGCGGTCCAGTATCCGCACCAGACTTTGGGCATCTCTGCCACTGCCGCACAGTCCGCACAGCATACGAGGTTGCTAATTTCTCCAGTTTTTCCTGCCATTCTGATGCTGCTTCAGTGGCAGCTACTAAAGCTCTTGCTTTTTTAGTTAGCAGTTCTTGTTTCAACTGATCTACCTGTTCCTCCAAGTCTTGGATTCGTCCCCATGTTACTTTAAACACACTAAACAAGGCTCTTCCCACACACCCAGCATGTTGCAGGCTCTCTTTGGGCTTTGCTTGTGGTATCTCCACAAACTGCCCCAGTACTTCAACAGATCAAGAGGGCATTTTTCACTCCATGGCTCCAGCCCCACCTGAGTGCAAGTTTCCCACCTCTTCCACAAAGTACTCCACAACTCAGGTGCTCATCCTGGCCATTCTGCGGGTGGAGCACCAGGAGCCGAATTGGATGGCGGCTTCTTCTTGAACATGGTTACACAACCAGTTCAGGGATTCCGGGTTGAGTGAAATGTAACACAATAAAGAATCACAACCAGTTTATTAATACAGGAAAATATAGAGATAATAAAAGATACAGTAAAGGATATTTCTGATGTGTGGTTATCTTACCAACCCCAAAGACCATGTGATGACAATCAGGAAACCAGCTCCAAGAAACATCATCTCAGTGTGAGGTGGAAGGCTCAACTGCAGTGGGCATCCCTGCAGAGGCAACATTGACCTGGGTGGTATGAGGTTCTGCCTTCCCACATCTCATGAGGCTCAGGCTTTTATACTAGTGAAAATGCACACTACTCATTCTGACATAGGGGCCAGCCTACGTCAGAAGGAGTGGTCAGCTATACAAAAAGGGTCTCTAGGGGTCAGGGACTTTACAGGGATTTCCAAAATGGGACTTTTTGGGGGAGGAGCCACCATGGACCATTACCTCTTGTTGGACTCGCCTAACATACTACCTCAATATCCAATCTTTGTGATTGGTAGTATAAGAGTGCAAGAACAGAGCAGCTCTTTTTCCATCATATATGCAATCCAAACTGATAAGTAAAATTGGCTTTACATCCAACAATGTCTTCATAAGTCTAACATTTGTTTTAGAGTGAGATGCAGTAAAAAAAGTTTAACTGTTAAGATACAACATAATATGTAGGTTCTGCAAATGCATTTTGCTTTACTTTGGGGTTAATTCTTTATAGAAAAATAGTCCTAAACATTTCTTCACTGTAGGGGTTGTGAGACACTGGAACAGGTTGCCCAGAAAACATGTAGCTGCCCCATCCCTGGAAGTGTTCAAGGCTGGTTGTATAGGGCTGGGTCAAGGGGTTGGATGGAGCAACTTGGTCTAGTGGAGGGGGTTCCTGCCCATGGCAGGAGGGTTAGAACGAGATGATCTTTAAGGTCCCTTCTAACATAAACCATTCTAGAATTCTATGACTCTAAGTAAATTTAGACATCACTCAAACAGTATTTCATGACCCAGAAATACTATTAAGTGCTATTACATAATATTTACTTATATGACTGAAACATTTCTTATCTAGGAAATACTTTCAATACATGCATGGCGTATATATAGGGTCTAACCCCCAGTATACACATTTCTTTGTATCTGATAGGGAGAAAAATGGTAAATGCAGTATCCTTGAAAAGTGTACTGATCATTGTCAGATGTTTCATGGATAAAGAATATTTTTTATGATTTTTGGGATGAAATGACAATGCATTTTGAATTTTAGTTGGTATATATTATAATACATTAAATGTCAAATTAAAAGCAAACGTCAGCTGTTCAGGATATTTTTCATTTCCATTTAGTTTTCTGGAAAATTCTGAAGTTTTCAAGGTTCATTCCAAAACAAATTAAAAGAAAACATCTATTGCCAAACGTCCTATTAAAATGGCACTTTCACTCTAACCTTCTATGATAAGTTAAAAAGATAATAGCAAAGACAAGAATTACTTATAGAACTGTAGTGATCAGTAGAAAGGGAGAATACTTTCACCAGGAATGCATATGAATAGATAGTATAAAATATCATAGATATAAAATTTTAATTGCACCTGAAAGTTATCAATAGCATATTTATTTTAGTGAAGAAAAGTGTATGTTCAAATGCATAATTCACTCATTTAATTGCCTGTATTTCTCTTTAGACATTTATTTATTTAGAATATTTCCACTGTCTCAGGGAATACAGCAGTGATCCTATGCTTATTGCCTTCTCATATTATACCCTACTTTTGGTATGGTCTCCCAAGGGGACAAGAAAGATGGCTTTGATGTCAGCTTCAGTGATTCCACAGCATCAAGGCAAGCAAAATTAATGATAACAGTGTAAGAAACAGCAACACACAGTTCTAGAGACCTGAATTTCATATTCTGTAAGCACATGCCTTACAGGATCACTTTTCTGAATTCCACTGCTAGTTTAAATATGAACTTGATAGTTTATTTATTTTATGTAATGAGAAATATAACCTTTTATGCTGGTTCTGTTGCTAATGGGTAGCCTTTGATCAGCTGACAACCTAATGGGAGATATGCACGATTTGTGATTTACAATTTAACTAGATGAAATGCTCAGAAGAAGAGTGCTTACTAGGATTTAAAGAATTAAAAATAAATAAAAAACATACCTGGTAAATAGACATTATCTTCGTAAGTCGCAAAACTGTTGAAGCTTTTGCCCCAAAATTCAAATAAATGGAATAAAAGACTTCCAAAGTAAAACAAAAAAAAAAAAAATCCAAAACAACAAAACTAAACAATGGTATAAGCATAAGATGGTTTCATAGAAGACACTGTTATGAAAAAAAAAAAAAGAAACCCAAACAAATAAACCCCCCCCCTAAACTAAAAAATGAAACAACAAAATAAACTAAGTGAACTATCTGGTTAAAAACAAAACAAAAGAGAGTAAGCCATTAGTATAAAAGTGTGAGTGAAGACTTCATTTTAAACATGGTCAGAAATTCTGTGAGGTTTCAGTCAGTATCTCAGCCAGTTGGTATCTGCTATTCAGTCAACAACCATGTTACGTGTTGTAAAAAGCATAGTAGGTAACACTATTATGTTAAGTACATGTTAACTACTACTATGTTAACTACATAGTTAACACTGTTAACTACATAGTAGTTAACACTGCTACTACTACTAGGGAAAGGCAAATACCATGCAGCCCTGTATCTGTTGGAGTTCGTTCAATATCTGAGAATAACTGTCTTGTGGCAGATAGCCGAACATGTGATATCCTGTTTGAAAGCAAGTAATGCACATAGATTGTAGTTTAGAATATAAAGCATGTATGAATAAAGCTCAAAACAAAGGGATAGTTTAAAACATCACCAAAATCTGAAAATTAACCATACTTAGATGCCTGGCCAGGTCCTGATTTCCACTGTCAAACAAAATCTGGGTACAGTTTTCAGCCCACACTGACATTTTACATACCTGCATTGTAGTTCTTCTTGGTCACTATTTGCTTCCACTACAAACTATTAGCAAGAGTTTAATTTAGTTGCTAGTTGTGATTTAAACTCAGTCGTAAATCAGCCACGCAGTCCTCATTCACCCCCCACCCCCCTTTTCCTCCCTTTGCTCAAGAAGGGATGGGGAGGAGAATCAAAAGAAGGTAACTCCCATGGGTTGAGATAAAAACAGGTTAGTTACAAAGGTATAACACAAACCACTACTGCTACCACTAATAATAATAATGATAAGGGAAATAATAAGGGAAGAGAATACAATACCACCCGCTGATACCCATCCTGACCGAGCAGTATACTAGCCCTTCTGGGTAACCTCCAGTTTGCATCCTGGGAATGATCTGCTGTGGTATGGAATATCTCTTTGGTCAGTTTAGGTCAGGTGTCCTGCCTCTGCTTCCTCCCAGCTTCTCCTCCTCCCTAGCAGAGCATGAGACTCAGAAAGTTCTTGGTCAGACTAAACATTTGAGCAGTAACTAGAAGCATCGGTGTTATCAGTGCTGTTCCCGGGCCGAAAGTCAAAAACACAGCACTGCACCAGCTACTAAGGAGAAAAAATGGCTGCTATTGCTGAACCCAGGACACTAGTTATCAATGCTTGCCAGTGCTTTAATTCCTTGGCATACAGACATATGGGAAAATGGCATTTCTAATTTAATGTCTTTTTGCCTGCTTTATGAAAGAGCTCTCCAGGTCTTGCTGAACACATTAGCATTGAGGAAACATATTTGGCATTTATCTTGCTTGATGATGAACAATGGGAAAGAGATCTGTCTGGAGTTTTTTGTTTGGTTTTTTGGTTTGGTTTTTTTTAATGAAATCCTACAAAGCAAAATCTGAATAGAAAATAATGCATTTGAAGAGCTTTCAAAGAGAAGTAAACAAAATATGAAGAAAGACTTTCAAACTGTCTTTGAAATTGTTTGAAGAATATTACTGTTTTCTTGAAAAGTCTAAGGAAGAAGACATATGCTTTTATAGTTTCATTTAATTATATATTCATCAAGACAGTGGTGTAGAATGATGCCTGTAATCTGTTAATTCATTTAACTCAGAACCCCAACCAGTACAAAACAGTCAAAAAAAGGCCAGATATACTAACAGCACGGTGACAGCAAATAGTGGAACTTATAAACTTTTAGTTCCTATAGAGCTGTAGACACAGTGCTGCTCTTTCACAGCAAAAATGAGTTGTTAGATTTGAAGTTGACAGAATGACAGAATCATAGAACAACTCGTGTTGGAAAGGACATCCAGAGGTCACCCAGTCCAACTCCCTCTTTTAATCCAAAGCAGGGCTAAACTGTTCAGAAAGCTCAGAAACATGTCCAGATGTCTTAAACACCTCCAAGGATAGAAATCCCACTGTTTCTTTCAGCACCTATTCCAGTGTTTGTCCCTCATCATGGTACAATAGTAAAACTGTTGTACCTAATCTGGATTTCCCATGTTCAATGTTGTGGCTATTGTCTCATGTCCATTCAGTCTACACTTTCAAAAGGAGACTGAGTCCACCCTCTCTGTATCCTCTGATCACATAGCTACCGACAGCAGTAAAATTACCCTTTCACCTTCTCTTCTGCTGTTGAACAGAGAATTTGTCTCAGCCACTCTGAGTACATAATGTGCTCCAATCCCCAGCCATCCTGGTGGGCCTCTGCTGGACTCGCTCCTATATGTCAATATCTTTCTTGTCCTGGGGAGCCCTACACTGAATACAACACCAAATAAAGAAGGATCTTTTCTCTGGATGAGCTGGCCAAAAGGCTTGTTAATACACCTCAGGATGTGACTGTTTGCCTTTGTTGCAAGGACAAGCTGCTGTTGGCAGGTGCTAGAAGATGAGACAATCTACTCACAGAATAGGATATCTAGGGACCAATATTTTATATCTTCTATGCAAAAAGCTCACTTGCAAGTTAGTATTCCTCCTCACAAAAGTCTGTGTAATAAAACCTTAAACAAATAATAATTAAATAACATTAAGTGAACAATATCAAATTACTAAGAATGCATGACAATTATTCTTCCTCCTATTGATGTCAGGCCAACCCTCAGAATGCTGGTAACATAAATGAAGTCTAAGGATTTAAATGAAGCCTAAGACCATATTAAGATGAGGGTGACAGAGTTAATATTATTTTTTGTGCACTTGCTGACGATTTTCACACCTGGAATAAGTAAAACTTTACCTGCTTCTTCAGTTCTAGTTTTCAGAACTAGAAGCAGGAGCATACCACACCCTGTACATAAGAAAGAAGCCTTTGCAATGAGGTTTCTGGTCTCTGGATACAAATATGTATGTACCATATATATATGTATATACACACAAGTTGTGTTTATTTAATCAGCCTTAGAACTTTAAAAAGGAAGGCAAACATAAGCAACAAATTCCAAATAGTAATGTGTGCAGATGATTAGAATCCACAAGGGGATTTGAAGATTAGATAATTTAAAATGGTTGTTGTTTTGAATGCCATTGAATTTATATTCTGATCTAATTTTTTGCTTCGGACAACAGAAATTCTTTAAAGTTTTACTGAGATTTTTAACATCAGCTCTCCAAGAACAAGCAGTGAAATTTTTTTCCAGACGTGAATTCGTTAAGTTCACTACAGAATGATGAGAAAAGTACAGTTGGCAATAAAGGAATTATTTTTTAAGCTTGCCCACAGTTGCAGAATAGAATCACATTAAGTCAGAAACAGTAAGTGTAACAATAACAGAATAATAATTTTGTACCCAAGAGAGGAAAAGTACTCTAAATCTTTTTTTACAGAAGGAAATCTTCCTGGATATTTCAGCTCTGTTCACATAACTGGAGCTCAGATCCCCAGCAAAGATGAATCCCACAGACACAGTTCATGCTATTTCCAGCACTTCATTGGGTAACTTTTAAAGTAACAAAAATGTCAAAATGTTAATCTTTTTTTACAACTTATACACTTTCAACTTTAAAGTCAACTTTACGTATGCTTTAACTTTAAAGTCAGTGCAAAAGTCACCAGCATTGCATGTGAGTTCTTCCAACAATACTGAGGCTGTTTTTAAAACAAGCAAATGCTTTTATAAAATTAAACTGATATACAATCAGTAATGTTAGAAGCTATTTTGTGTTAAACGAAGACTATTGAATAAAGATTAACGTTTTTCTCTGAAGCGATCCATAAAGACTAATCTTCATGTAGTAAAGATGATTTCTTGCAGAAACTGGGCTCCACCATGTGTTTTGATCCAGCCTCCAACATCCAAACAATGAAGATGAATGTCATTTTTGAAAAAAGTCCCTCTGCTCTGTGTATTTCTAGGAACTAGCGATAGGCAGTTACCTTATTAAATAAATAGTTGGGTGTAGGCTATCTTAGCACAACGGTTGTTGATTCTAAATAATGGAAAAGAAAAATAAAGATAACAATACTGCTTCACTTCCAAATGTGTGGATCATCTATATCTTGCCACAGTCATTTGGGTATGTGTCTTTTCTACTAACTTAAAAGAAAACTGTTTACCACTATGGCATAAGCTGAAGAAGTAAGTGGAAAAATGTAGTCCTAGGTTTGTGTGGTATGATTTGTTTGGGGTTTTGGTTGGTTGGTTGGTTGGTTGGTTGATTTGTTGATCTCATTTGTTTTGTCCTAAGGCAAAGTCTGAAGTCCTTTGAGGATTTTGAAAGCATCATCAGTCCCAGCTCAGACATTGAACCATGTTTTAGCTTAGTAAACCAGAACAAAATCTAAACTTATGATTCTTTAGTCTTTATGATTACTTCCAAGGCTTTACAACTTAAATGCAGGTAAAGTGTGAAAATGAACAGAGGAGACATAACATGTCAGAAAGAGCTGATATTAATTAGAATGACCTTATTTTTTTTCCCCTCCAATGGACTTTATAAGTAAAGACACAGTTTAAGTATGAAGTAAAATGAATGCAGACCCAATATTACTAAGTGAACAGGAGTCACTTGATCAAAGAGCTAAAAAACGTTCTTAATAGACTGCACTGAGTTGTTTGAAAAAGTAGTTGGAGAAAACGTAAATAGCATGTGGGGCATGGAGGAGTATTAAGAGTTTTCCTTTATTCAAAATGCCATCAGGGGAATGTTCTGGAGATATCACAGAATAGGCTGGAGTTTTCATTCAGAGATAGGACAGATTAGGTACATTGACATAGACCAGTGAAATGACATATGATTCTTCAGCCCAACATATACCTTTTATTTTATTGTTTACTGATGTCAGTTACTTGACCTTGTCACTCAAAGCAAAAAACTCTCACATTGCAGATACATTTTCATGATACAGAAACATCTTTTAAGTCCAGAAGAATTTCCTTATCTTCCATTCCCCTGCTGCAACAAGATGCTGCATATTGAAAGCATCATACTACATGTCTTTAACATCTTGGAGTTGTGAGTGATACTACCGGAAAGTAATTACTTAAAGCAGAGGGTATGACTTCCAATGTAACTTCTGTGGTGTGCTTCACAGCTTTTTTTTCTCATCACCAATGTAATATTGACTTAAATTCACAGGTAAAAATGTGTTCTGTTACACTGTTTATAGTAGTATACTAAGGTTTTTAAAAGGCATGCATATACCAGAAAGAATAATAATAATGTTGATGCTTAAGATTTTTCACAACAACTTCTACCAAACACCTACAGCTATTATCAAAAGCCCGGGAATCCCACTCAGGGACTAGGATCTCATTGTACTAAGTAATTTCTGACTGAAGTCCTACTCCGCACATCCATGCTTCATTCTAAGGAAAAAAAAAAAAAACCCCAACCAACCAAAACCCTTGAGGCTAACTCCTTACTTATATATTATCTAATAATTAAAATTTAATATCTATATCAAATATAAAGTTTATTTTAAATCAACATTTAATCTTATACAATACCTGCTATAGAATGAGCATAATATCTAATGTCTTCATTATCTGAAGCACTTATTTCAGCATTTGGAAATTTACAATGAAACACAAAGTCTGCATACTGTACATACCTAATACAATATTTTCTTATGAAAGAATGCCACAGATTATATAGCAATATAGAGGAATTTCCACTCTTTGCCAGCATATTACAGTCTTCTCCAGTATTCTTTGTTCATTAAGTTTTTTGTTTTGGGTTTGTTTTTTTGTTTTATTTATTTAGGAAAGGAAACCTACTGAAAAACACCTGGAAAGCAAGAAACATGCACAAGTTTCTCTGCAAGAAATCTAAGGACAACAGGATGACTATAAATAAAGAGGTATAAAAGTATACACATATTATATTATGTTTTAAACTTTATGTTATTAATAAGGGATGACAGAGCATATTATACTATCAGGTGAAGTTTGTGACCTTTATTGTATGATTTGGCTTCCTAGGAATCCATATAGGAAAACTGAAATACTTTGCGACAGCATTTTTTCATTTTTTACTGTCTCCTTGGAAGACATAGATCAAAGAAAGCTGGATTGCAATTTATTGTGTTTGACATCCTAATAAAAATTCTGAATATTTACATTATTTAATCACCTTCTATGTTCCACTAGTTTTTTATTCACCAAAAGTATAAAGTCATATGTCGAAGTAAACAGAAAATATAGAAAGTTAAATAGGAAAATTTAGACATGACATTAATAAATAAAGAGTTGAATGTATTAGAGAGCAAAGTCAGTTAACCTGCTCCAGTTTATGTTTTGTCAGCATGTCCATTTTCAGGGGTTTATAACATAGAAATAAAATGCTGTCAGGCAGCTTTCAAACCACTCAGATAAAGAACACCTGATTTTGCTTTTCTGGCAATTAAAAATATTGACTTGCAAAAAGTTTTCATTTGTCAAAATAAATATACACAAAGAGACTTCTTTTTCCTGTGCAACTGTAAAATTAAGTATCATCCTTTTTAGAGAAAACAGCTAAACCCAAATAGGAATATATTTTGAGAAATAAAAATAAAAAAAAACCTTTAAAATTGCTTACCCTCAAAATATTGGCTTTTTATTGGTTTTGTTATGCTCATATCAAGTAATAATATATTGAGGAAAATATAACTCTATAAACAAGAATGCAAGAGTCACTGCTAGGCTCTTTTTATTATCTAGAAACTGTAGCTTTACAAGGTGTTTTACAGACAGAAAAAAGTCAAGGTTCCTGACCTGAGGAAGTCTCAGTAATCTTTAATCTTTATATAACAGAGTCACTGATCAGAGGACAGAAAGACTGGAAGAAAAAATTTTATAAAAGTGAAATGATGAGTTAACACAGTGATGGTGTGGGCACATCTATTCATTACTTTGTGTCTGCTTGTTTTTATTATATCTTGTATTCCAGAACGAGCTTTAAGGCAATTGTGTTTTTTATGAAGAAAATACTCCTGGGGAAGTTTATTTGAAATTGTCCTCACAAAATATGGGCTTAAACTTTAAAGTTTTCATACAGTTTTCAATCTTACAAAGTTCAGGTCTCTGAAGGCTATGCAACTTCTTACATTTAGGATAGAGAGGAACTGGATTCTGTAAGTATTTATGCAGATCTTTGTAGTCCTTTAACTAGGCAACCAAAGTAAAATGTCATTGGATTAGTTTGTAAACATAATTATTTTGTGGGATGGCAAGTAGTAGAAAGAAGACCTATACTTGAAAATTATTTGGTGAGTTTGTAGGATAAGAGGTGGTTTCTTAGCCAGTTCTAAAGTGTATAAATTCAGGCACGTTATTAAACTTTAAAGTTCTAAACATGAACAGTCTATCTGCACCACTGTAATCTCAAAATATATTTATATATCCTTTTCTGGCCTGTTAGGTTATTCCTTCATGTGAAATCAATACAATTTGCACTGATGACAGCAGAAGTTCTTCATGGGTTTTAATCTGGAGGGCTGGGACCTCTAACATAGCAGGAGGCTTATTCACAGCTTCTTCAGTGGTGAGAAATTTTTATCTTCTTTCCCCAAACTTTGTTCTGTGAGCAAAGAAAACCATGTGACATACATTCAACTTCTCTTTTAGCATGCTGTGTCAGCTAAACTATATAACTCAGGTCAGTATATGCTGAAATTATGTTCTTGCTAAGAATATCCCTTTTTCTTCACTTTAAGAAGTTCCAGAAATTTAGCTTCTTTTAAATTCAGGTCTTATTTCACCAGTCAATCTCACATCTATGCCTGGGAAAAGCTTGGAGCAAGTTCTCCTGGAAAACACACTAAGGCACAAGAAAAACAATAAGGTGGCTGTTTTCCCTTCAGCCTAAAGAGAAGGCTGCGTGGAGACATCATAGCAGCCTTCCAGTATCTAAAGTGTGGCCTATAAGGATGCTGGGAAGGGACTTTTCTTTAGGGACTAGTGGTAGAAAAAGGGGTAACGGGTTAAAACTTAAACATGGGAAGGTTATATTACATCTAAGGAAAAAGTTCTTTAGTGTGAGGGTGGTGAGGCACTGGAATGGTGTCCTGGCTTCAGCAGTAGCAGTCATTTTTCCTCCTTCTTAGTAGCTTGTGCAGTGCTGTGTTTTTGACTTTTGGCCTGGGAACAGCGCTGATAACACCAATGGTTTTAGCTACTGCTCAAATATTTGGTCTGACCAAGGACTTTCTGAGCCTCGTGCTCTGCCAGGGAGGAGGTGAAGTGGGAGAAAGCAGAGAAAGAACACCTGACCCAAACTAGCCAAAGAGGTATTCCATACCACAGCACGTCATGCCCGGAAGGGCGGGTTCACTGCTCGGTCGGGCTGGGTATCGTCAGGTGGTATTGTATTCTCTTCCCTTATTATTTCCCTTATTGTTATTATTATTAGTGGTAGCAGTAGTGATTTGTGTTATACCTTAGTTACTGGACTGTTCTTATCTCAACCTGTGGGAGTTACATTCTTTTGACTCTCCCCCCCGTCCCTCTGGGAGCGGGGGTGGGGGGGAAGAAAGGCAGAGAGTGAGCGAGTGGGTTGCGTGGCTGACTTACGGCCTGGGCTTAAACCACGACAAATGGGTTGCCCAAGGAAGTGGTGAATGCTCCATCCCTGGCAGTGTTCAAAGCCAGGTTGGACAGAGCCTTGGGTGACATAGTTTAGCATGAGGTGTCCCTGCCCATGGCAGGGGGATTTGAACTTGATGGTCTTAAGGTCCTTTCCAACCCTAACTATTCTACGATTTTATCATTCTATGTCTTCTAAACAAATGATGCTTTCAGTAGTTGGAACCATAGAACTAGGCAGAGTGAGTTTTTTTAACAGATTGGGCACATTTTTTCTTGATGGCATAAAAAGTGTGGACAAGCAAATAGTATTTTCAGGCATATTAAATTCTTTGTCAATTTAGAAGTATTAGAGGGAATGAACACATTAGCACAATAGTTTGGCATAATGATCTGACGATTTTGATGATTTCTGGCTGTACTGCTCCATCACTATTGCACTTACTGCTAAAATTTCATGATCCTAATGTGGGATTCTAACAAGTGGCTGTAGCAGGAGGAAAAGGCAATAAATAACAAGAAGCAAACTACACACAGTAAGAAATTGTCCCATGTGATCAGCTCCTTACCTATTTGTTTAAACTTCATTCTTAATGTCTTTTAAAACAAGAACTGTTCCTACTGTTCATAGAGTCCTAGAACACTAGAATTATTTGTGTTGGAAGAGACATCTAGTTCAAATCCCCATGCCAGGGGGGGGTTGGAACACCTTTCACTAGACCAAGTTGCTTGTAGCCCCAGTCAACCATCCTTGAACACTTCCCGGTATGGGGCAGCCACATCTTGTCTGTGGAATCTGTGCCAGTCTCACTAACCTCACAGTAAAGAACTTCTTCCCAATAACTAATCTAAATCCACTGCCTTCCAATTTAAGGCCATTGCCCCTTGTCCTATCGCTATATGAGCTTTTAAAAAGTCCCTCTCCGGATTTCTTGTAATCCCCCTTTGGGTAGTGGAAGGCTGCTGTAAGGTCTTCCTAGAGCCTTCTCTTCTTCAGGCTGAACATCCCCAACACATTCAGCCTGTCTTCTGTCTTGAAAGATGTACTCCAGCCCTCTGACTGTCTTCATGGCCCTCCTCTGTACTTGGTACCACAGCTCTTTGTCCTTTATGTTGCGGGCCCCAGAGTTCAACGCAGTACTCCAGGTAGGGTCTCATGAAAATGGACTAGAGGGGCAAGAATCATCCTCCTTTGGCCTGCTGGTCATGATTCTTTTGGTGCAGCTCAGTATACTGTTGGCTTTTTGGCCTGCAAGTGCGCACTGAAGCCTGCTCATATTCAGTTTCTCATCAAACAACACCCCCAAGTCCTTCTCCCCAGGCTGCTCTGAATCACTTCTCCATCCAGCCTGTAGCTGTGCCTGGGATTGCCCCAACCCAGGTGTAGGACCTTGCACTTGGCCTTGTTGAACTTCATGCACTGGCCCACCTCTCAAGTGTGTCAAAGTCTCTGGATTCCATCCTTTTCCTCCAGCATGTCGAACACGCCACACAGCTGGGTGTTGTCAGCAAACTTGCTGAGGCTACACTAAATGCCACTGCCATGTCATTGAGAAAGATGTTAAACAGTTCCAATCTTAATGCCCCTGTGGAGTGCCACTTGTCACTGATCTTCACTTAGACACTAAACTGTCTATCGCACCTCTCTGAGTGCGGCCATTCAGCCAGTTTCTTGTCCGCTGTGTGCTCCATCCATCAAATCCATACCTCAGAAGTCTAGAGACAAGGATGTTCCGTGGGACACTGGCATATGCTTTGGACAAATCCAGGTAGATGACATGAGTCACTGTTCTGTTATCACTTCTTTAATTAATTCAATAAAGAACAACATGCTCTAACAGCTGATATTAGCTGTCTATTAGGAAGCAAAACTGAAAGAAGCAGGAAATAACGTGTGGAACTCTGAAAAATAATGAAATGCTTTATTCCAGCAGAAAAGTCAGTAATTAAAAAATTAACAGAATGATAGAGCAAAATAAAACTGTTGAGGAATACAATGAAATTGTTCTTTTGCTGTGGTTTTGCTTTGGGTTTTTTTGTTGTGTTTTGGTTTTTTGGGTTTGTTTTTTTTTTTTTTTTCATTAGATATGATTGAGTTTCTGGCTAACAAGCAGAAATAGTCTTCCATGGGCTTTAACAGGCAGATTGTTTGTGGAAGAGATTTGGGTTTGAATCTGTTTCTTCATTTTTTGTGCAATTCACATTTTCTTTATGTGCATTTACTGTGGAAGGAATAAAATATCATTTGTCTTTTTTTTGCCTTTACTAGGATCAGTGAAGACCCTCTTCAAGGTTTTCTTTGAAGCACATTTTCTTTGGAATAGGTTGCTGAAGTACATCGCTTATCTTCTGTAAGAAGTCTAAGTCTCTGACTGAAGTACTAAATGCTTTTCCTAAGGAGGAATATAGATTATCTTGACATTTGCCTATATCATGTTCTTCTACAAATGAATGAACTATTATAACATCTTCCACCTAGTAAATGACAAGCTGACATTTTCTTTTAGATAAGTGCAAACACTTATCCTCTAATAGCCACTTAGGTATAGAACCATTTGTTTTAAAAATCTTATTGTTTCATGTAGTTAAGATCTTAGACATTTCGTTTAGAAAGAAATAACTTCTGAGCACTGCCTGATTTGGAAATAGTAAAAGAAAGAGATCCACTAAAGCTTTTGCTCAGTAAAGACCCAGTAAAGAAGGAGGTGAAAGAGCAAGTAGAAATAAATTCTTCATTTTGAAAGTAAGTTCTCCCTTACTTTTTGTGTATATTTGCCATTCCACTATACTGTAGAATACATTTACTGGTCAGGGACCAATTTTTGCTTTTAACTCAATCTTATTTTAGCATTTCATTCCTAAGCAGCTTATTCCTGCTCCTAGGCAGGATACTGCAGATAAAGCAGATTTTCAAATTTCTTGCCATAAGGGCTAAAATACATATACATATAAAAAAATTGAATGAATTATTTAAACTAATATAGTACAACTTTATTGTTTTGGGCATCATATAATAAATTAAAGACATAAAATGGGACTAAAGTCTCATAACCAAATAAAAACTGTATATATTACATAGTGGAACTATTTTATTTTTAATATAGAAGCTAGGAGAGGGTGTGTGCTAATTCAGCTACTTTGGTAAGGCACAGCAGGCACCTGTTTCCTCACATAGACAGACTCACTGCCTGCCAGCTTGGAGCGTGGGCAAGAAATCTCACCTCTGCCTCTGCACTGACACTTGTCCTGGACAATACCTGATACTGTGTTTTAGGGTCCTGAGTTGTTTTAATAGATTTTCTGTGTTTAAAATACAAAGATTTTACTTAACTTATTTGAAATGATGGTGAGAAAGACACAATCACAGACATTCACCTCCTACTTGTGAAAGTGAGCTGCACAGGAACTGCACAGATCATGAGAAATGAAGAACAATTTTTAACCAATGCTCCAAGTTCATGTCTGTTGATGTACAAGGACCTTTGGGCTGTAATGGCTGATATGCCAGACTTTTTAGATAGGTTTCTATGTTTGGAAGAAAACACCCCACAATCTGGTTCTTGGCTGACGACTCTCAAAATGAGCCCTTTTTTCCCAGGAAAGGTCTCATACAGCTAATGAGAGCGGCAGGGTAAGTGGAAGTTTGTGAAAATCAGACTATCAAATGAGATTTCATGGAGCCCATCCATGCACAACGATGAAACTCCCTCCTTCTAGGCTCTTTGAAGGAACTAGTGAAGATAAGCATATCTTTCTTTAGCTATTTTTGAGGCTGAAAATAAGATTAAGGCTGAGAAAAGCAGGGAAAAGAAATCATGAGAAAATTTGAGCGGCAACAATTACTTTGTATCTCTAAAAATCTGTTCATTGTGAATGCTCCTTCATGTGATTTAGTGTATTTAAATAGTAATTGATTACTTGCAACTGCACTGTGTGCAGTAAAAAAATGATGATTTTGTTGAAACATCTATGTTGCCACCATGAAAGAACATGCTAATTTCTTATAAAATTCAATGATGTTGCATGTAGCCAACCCCAGAGTCATGGCTTTCTACAGTGTTCGAGCATATTTTGATCATTAATTTTTGTTGCTTTCTCTGATAATTGATTTAATGTATAAGACCAGGACAGACACAGACCTTTGAACAGAAAAGCAGTGCAAGGATGAGAGAATGCAAAAGCAGAAAATTTTCTGAATTTATATAAATCACTGCAGAATAACACATTTCTTCTGCTCTCCCATTTATTGTGGCAGTATATGAGTCAGAGAACTACTTAAAATATTTTTTTAAAAGAATTTATGCAAGGTATCTGCTGCATCAGACCTATGTGATAGAACATTCATTCTAGTATTGCTACCTGTACAGACGTATTAACTGGCTTAAAAAAAAAAATAAAATACAGAAATATATACACATATGGGAAATTCTAGCATTGTGAGTGCAATGATCCCTTCCCTAGAGAAGTACAGTCTACCTGTGTCCCAATGCGCTAAACGGGGTCAAGATCAGGACTTGTCCTGGCAGGGACATGTGTGAGAAATGTCCAAGTGAGGTTGTGGTGAGTAGGAGTGACAAGGCATATAGCCAGGCATGGTCACAGCTGCAAAACAATTTAGCCAGGTATGAAGGGTGTGAACCTCAAATCAAATTTAATCCAAGTACTGTCTCTGAATTTAATGATAAGGGAAGACTGTGAGTTTGCAGATCTACACACTGTATCTCTTATTGTCTCATAAACCAAGAACAGTGAAAAGTGCAAAGAGTGTTAAAACAAACTGCTCTCATACTGGCCTGCAACACAGCCAGCAAAGGCATTTATCTTGCCCTGAAATACATGTTGGGATTTTAAGTCGTGCAGAATATGTCAACTTTTGTAATAATTGCATAAAGAGCTTTTGAAGTGCACAATTATTGTGAACTTGGCCTTTTTCACCTACAAATTGCTTGTAAGTTATTAACACATTTCATTATTTTTAACACAGAAGGGACAGGAGTTTATGATATTTTTTTATTTTTTTATTTTTTTTAGAAATCTATGATAGTGTTTTGCCAGTCAGCTGAAAGCAAAACCTTTAATCACTTTGCAACAGAGTCTATAAAACAAATGAAAATATGGCACTATTGCCAGAAAAATTAGTGTATTTCAGCATCCCTCAAAATCTAGTCATAGAGGAACTAAAAGGAGAATCTAGAATTTGGTTCCCAGCTATTAGAAGTGCCCAAACAGAGAAGTTCTTGGGTAAGTCTTAGGAGATATGGATTCAGTTTCCAGATCTGACCCAATCTGCATCATGACTTTTGTCAAGAGATGTGATAGAAAGAAACCTACAGGATCACTGAGTCTTCATTTCTATCAGCAGATTGTCACAGACATGAGGCCATTTTTAAATGTATTAGATTTCTTTTTAAATGTTTTTTTTTTTTTAATTATTTAGTTGGGGGGGGGGGGGAGACAAGGATAATTGCAAGCTTGTACAATCACCCAGAAGAAAACAGATTTCATTGCATCAATTTGTATTAATGCAAATAAAAGAGACCTTCTTTAGCCCTACTTTAATTCTACTGATAGAACTATTCTCTTTGGGAAACTGTATTGTTTTCTTCTTCTTCTGAGAGCAAAGCTATTATTTCCAGTTTTATAAACAAAAAAACCAAACCAACCCTGCCTCCTAACTGTCTTTGTGAGTTCTCATTTTACAGGTTAGCACTGTAAGGTTTTACTTCTTTGTTTCCAATAGGAAAGTCATCTAAAATGATCAGCACAGGTATGCTCTGTGTTTGATGACCTAAGGTCATTCAGTTCCCCCCTTCATTCTTTTCCATAAATACTTCACAGCTCAGATTTGGGTAACAATTTCAGGAAAAAAATTGATAACACTGTGTAAGCTGACATTTTCTGCTCACAATGTATCTATAAGATATTTAATTTTCAAGCAAAGGTAGGTGATAAACGTTTACACTTCATATTATCATTTTACTCCTGCTTCCACAAAATACATTGTTGCAAGGCCTTTTCAATACTTTTGAGTCATAGCAGAAAAGGGCTGAACAAATATATTTGTCAACATTGATCAAAGCTGACATTCAGGTTACCCTCTGAAGCTTCGTATGCCAGTTTTCCCCATGCTGCTGTTTTCAAGGCTTCTCATGTGCTTTCCTGATCGGTGATAAGCCTTTCTGATGTGCATTTTAGATCTAGCTTTTGATTAATTAAGTATGGGAATTTATAGATCTGAACCTTGCCAAATTATTTTTACAGATTAATTTTCATCAATAAGCAATTGCCAGCTCAAGTGCAATATAGATAATTCTGCCCCTTAATGTTTTATCAACATTGCCTATCCATTGTTCCAACTTCAAATGTTCATGCTAATCAATGAGTATTCATGAAAACTGTTTCCTTTTAGAAAACTTTGAGATTATTTTCAATTAAATAAGATGAACTATTTTTGAAGAACTGTAACTAGACAACAAAGCTTAGAATTACATTTGGTAAATTCCTCAGTCTTGACAAATGCTGTAACACAGAACTTTAAAAGTTAGTTCAGTCACACTGTGTGCAGTTTTTTTTATATTGAATGGAGCAAGCATGTCAAGACAACATATTAAAGAGAGCCTACAATTAAAAAAATTACTGTACATAACCTTTATACTGACATGATTCAATAAGAAAGGCACCAATGTATTTTCGTGCTTTCTATACGCAAGTATTACAGATTGGTGACTAAAGTTTTACCCCAGAAAATTAAATAAGAAAGAAAAACATGTAGTTTAGAACTACTATGAACAACACACAATTAGTGTGGTACAGGCAGATATCAATCTTACATCTGGTACAAGTTTATGCAATTAAAATAACACAGTGTGTGTTTTTTACGGGGAAAAATTTCAAAGCAAGATTTCGTACCAGAAGAGAGTCAAAAAGTGTACAAGATAGAAGATTTTAAATGTTAAAAATAAATTCCTGGCTATGAAACTGTTAGCATCCACTTACCAGGATAATAAATACTACACACACACACACACACACACCCCCCAAGGTGCATGGGGAATTGCTGCAATAAAACCAGCAAGTATACATGATAAACACAGCTCCTGAGCAATTAGAGTACTGGAAGTTTTTTGCTTTGTTTTGTTTTTTAAACAAGTATAGTATACATGGAAATAATTATAAGGAAGTTTATAACTAGTTTTGATTTTTGTGTTATTCATCTTTTATGACTGACAGCAAGGTGACTTCTCTCCTGCTTTTCCCAAAGTTCTGAACATCCACATCTTCCACTCATTTTTATTTTGTAGGTTTGCTTATTCAGAACTCTAAAAACTTAAAGCCCATTTGGTAGAACAGCTGGACAGTTGTTCCATACCAAGTAATTTAATTGACACGAGAAACCAGCGCTAAGAATGTTTCCGCCAAATGCTAAATAAATAAATAGATAGATGATAGATAGATGATAGATAGACAGATAGATAGACAGATAGATAGATAGATAGATGTTTTAAAAAAGTTTAGCACTAAGCCAAAACCACACAAGTCCCACCTTTGTCTTAGAAAACATATATGTCTTTCTGTACAAGTGTGTGAACTGTAGGAACTGCTCCTCTTGTGATGCAGAAAAGCCAGCATTTATCAGTGCATCCTTTAGGTTTAACACTATGGTATTGGTACTATATTTTGCTTCTGAAGACTGAATATCCTTCTTCTTTCTCAACACCTAGTATGAATTCAATCACATTTGCTTTTTGAACTGATCTAAAAATTGAAAATATTAGACTCATAGTACAAACACAGATGACAGACCAGTACTGGTGATATTATTCTGCATTTATGCATGCTATTGAGTGTGAACTTGGCCCACTGAAACTTAATTTTCTTAAATTCCAGTGTTGTGCATGTAGGATGCACGTATTAAAAAGTAGATGGTCTATGGTAGTCAGGAGTCAGTGTAGACATTGAAGGAAATATTAAATGGATTTGCAGAGTAGATAAACATTTTATAGTGAAATGTCAATGAGGTGGAAAATATGGCTTTGGGACACAGTAACATAATTACAATGCTAATCAAGGACAAAGCAAGACTCTCCCATAAAGTTGACAAGCTTGAGAATTAATCCAGGATTAAGCGTTTCAAGATTATTGGTGTCCCAGTGAGGAAAAGCCTAAGAATTTAGTAATCTTTATGGCAGCACTTCAGAAAGATGAAGAAAAATATTATTTATTTGCAGAATGATACTGGGCTGACACACCATATTAATTTGAGTCCGGCCATCTCTTCACAGTTGCTGTCAAAACTGATCCAGTTTTCACAGAAGAACACTCTCTTAAGAAACACAAAATATGCAACGGAAAATATACTTTGATTATATACATGCAAATACACGCATATCTGTTCCCTCTCCTATCTTACGTGACTGTAAAATACCTCCTTCATTCAAATGTATATATAAAAAAATTATCTGTACTGGTCTAAGTGTGTAGATCAACAGTCAGACCCTGGAAACAGATAGAGCAATTGAAGAAATTAACATTGGTACTGTTAGCTAATAGCTCTGTCCCATATCAGCTATTTATTGCTATCCAGCTGATGAATTATTGGACTGCACAAACAAAATCTCAGGGAGTTTATGTGTGTTGTCACTCTGCATAACTACCAGGGAAAAGCCAATTACACCTTTTATTCATTGTTATCATTCCACTTTTAAAATCCAGCTGAATTATAACAATTATAAAACATGCTTACGATTCAAATTCTATGTCTTGGATAAAAGCTCAGTATAATTATTTTTCTTCACAATGAAAAGCATGGATTGATGGCAACGTTCCCAGATGAACATAACTTTTTATTGCTTCAAACTTTTGCTGTGAATCATTATTCTATCATTTCATCTTATTGCTTGCTACATGGAACTGAGGTTGACAAATGGCATAAGTCTCAAAAAAATGTAAGACTGTTTCTAACCTTTTCTGCTAGCCCCACAAATGACAGCACTTTTATCACAGGAAAACTGGAAATGTTTTCTTTTATTTTCAGCAGGAAAAACATACCTAATTTATACTTCAATGACATGTGTTCCTGATAAATTGCATGACTGCATTCTACTGGAGAAATGTAAGTTGTCACTTTTTTAATACTATAAAGGCCTAAATTGGCATGACATGCCAGCTTGATGTAAGTCTGTATCATGCCTGACTAAAGTATGTCTGCATGTCTTTTGCTTAGTGAAAACAGGCAAACATCAACCACAGTGATTGTTTAGGGTCAGAAAATACTTTTCCCTGTAGAAAGAAGGGCGTGATAAAAAATCTAAAGTATACATTTAGTTTCCAAAATGCTGGTATATGTCAAGGTAGAAGACAGCACCTGTTCCACCTAGTTTAGAAGAATTTATTTTATTTTACATAGGATTTTTTACTTAATTTCTGGAAAATGGGTTAAACTATCTTTTTGTTTATGCTCAGAGGCATAATATTAGGATTTTAATAAACATAGGTTATGAGGTATGAAGGTGTAAATGAAAAGGCTTATTGATATAGAGAAGAAAAGAAGAAAGGTGTGGAGAGTTATAACACTTCAGAATCTGTGGTCAAAATAAACCAATGCCCCTCATTTCTTTAGGCTGTCAGCTGCCAATTAAGAGTGTATTTTTAGATTTTTAGAAAGAAGATAAATGGCTTTAATATGTTACTCATACTTTAAGATGCAATTTCTCCATGTCAGTAACACATTTTTGTCAGAAAATTCTGTCAGGTCTTCTAGAAGGATATGTCATTATCTATGAATCCAGCACCAGATTCCCAAGTACTCATTCTGGTATTAGACATTGATGAAATTCGGGATTCTTGAAATTTTCCAAAATCTGCCATATTAGAATCTAAAAACAGGAAGGGGAAAAATTATCCTTGACCAGTTCTAGTGAAAATTAGCCCTTCAGCAATCAAATAAGGAGAATGAGATATGCCAGGAAAAACATAGCTATGTACTGCAGCAGTAGGCAAAGTAGAATTAGAGATATCCAAGATGGCTGAAATGATGCAAGTGATACACCTGTGCTACAACGCATCATTCATCCACCCTTTATGGGCTATAAAGCATAGAATATATTTAAAGGGGTTGAAGAAAAATAATTTTATAATTTTTTAGCTATAGGGAGTCAGAATGAAAAGAATATGTTGTCCTTTCTTGCAAGGTGGTTTGGGAAAAGGAGGGAATTTTGTTGAAAAAACAGCTATATATACCAAAGTACATGTACTGCTAGGAAAACTGCAGGTGGGGGTCAATGTCTTCATGTCACAGAAGAAATGAAAGGTTGGGCAGAGATAGGTCATAAGGACTTAAACTATGGAAGCAAGTAATTTATGCTTGGTGCAGCAGGGAAGGGAAAGTTGGTGGGGAGAAGTAAAGAGAGGATTAGCAAGAGCTAATCGTAGTTACGAAGGTTTGTATGGCTTATATAGATTATAGCTTCTGCAGTGGTAATGGATTTGTCGCAGAGTGGCACCTAAATGTGTATATTTCCTGCAAATTATGAATTTAAATCTGTCAAGCTGTTTTTTGATTTACAGGTCATCAAAAAACTATTGACAAAAAGCAGCTTCACAGTGAAGGTTATAGGCAGATTTCTGTTATATGCTAAAGCGTTTGTTCTTTCTTTATTCTGCATAGAAAAAATATTTTAAAATTGTCACCAACTGACAATGAAAAATTTGTACATGCTCTGAAGGCCAATGATCAGGCTGTTAAGTTATACATATTTTAAAATAACCCTTTTCTGTTAGCACCTAACATTTTTCAGAGTCGCTTCATCTTAAAAAAGACAAACTTTCAACCAAAAAAATCTTGACACAAGATTTATGCTTCATATTCACTCAAACAGGACTAAAATCTAGAAAGTAGGCAATGTGCATGTACACACCTATACAGGGAATTACACTTTGTAAATTATACTCAGCAACAAGAAAAAAAATGTATTCAGAGGGAAACAGCACACAGCACTTGCTGGAAACTTGCAGAGATCCACATATATCTGTAGGGGGTAGCTAAAAGTCTGCTTTCTTTTCAATAAAGGGAATGCCCTTTCCAGCTGGGAAAGCAGGGATGTACAGGGCCCAGAGTCCCTTTCTACAGGGAGCAGTTGGGTAGTCTGACACTGTCATTTAAACTGTTAAGGTCAGAAAAAATCAGAAACTTACTTGGAAACTTACATTTGTCCTAACATAGATGTTTGTAGGGAAGCTGGTGACCCTGGAGAGAATGTAGCAGAATATGGCTCAAAGTTATTGCACTCTATAAAAATTAACGTCTCGACTTTTAAAGGTCAAAAAAATCACAACAGTGTTAAATCCACGTTCATCTTCTGTGAATACAGTTTCATGCACTCAAATGTTTTCTCTTACAACAAGCTGAGTAATTTTCTGAGTAGAATGGCTATTAGGATGTCTGAAGTGTGTATTATAGTAAATTCCACAAAAATAAATGGCTGACCAATAAGATTTTCTTTCAGTCTGTAGCACCTCTTTTTGTTTTTCCTGTTTCAAGAGTAACTGCGTATAATCTAGTCTCGCTTTTCAAAAATATCTTCCCTGCAAAGATTTTATCAATTAACTACATAAATACTTCTGGGCTTCAAGGGTGTCTGAACTTGTTCAAGCAAGCTGATCATTTATTGTATAGTACGTCTCAAATGTGCAGTATTTCTGGCGGAGTTTAATATTTACTGAATATCACAGAATGGGATTCTTGACAGGGGAACTATTTAGCAAAATATTAATTACATAGCTGGAGCTTCCCAGTAAATATTGGCAGTATTTTAACGGAAACCATCGCCTAGTTCAAGTAATAAATAGGCCCTTAAGCCTACAATGGTAAAGTCTGGAGAAATGCAAAATCTCACTGAAAGATCAGGTCTTCAAACTGAGATATCCTTGACTTTGCCCTGAGATTTAAGTTGTAGTGATAGAGGTTATGTAACAATGCACAAATAACACAAATAAAAAAGATTAACATCATTGAGAAAGTTATGTGAATAGTTCTTGCTTTAGTACCTACTTTTAAGTGGGTATCCTAAAATCACAGCATGGCAAAACAGCTTGTATTCCTCTCAGAAGTATATATATGTGTTAGAAATGTAGGTAAATGCAGTTCAGAAGTGTTCTTATTTGCTCAGACACATCTTTATTTGCCCTTTTCTGGACCAATATTTGTGTGCTTGTCTGTATATGTCTATTTACATATGCACAAATACATTGCCCATTTTATTTAAGTTTGCTTAGTATTTCTTGACAGATGCTTAAACTAATGCAACATAATTTGCTCTATACTTTAAAATCAGTTCTTACATGTAATATTCCAACAGCTTTGGAGTTTATCTTTCAATTTGTACAGACACAAAATAGAGCATAATCTGTAACTGTCCTGTTTTATTGAAGTAAGAAAATTCAGACTGCTGACTTGCAGTAACAAGCTATTGCCCAGTTAATTTAGTTTTCCATCGATTTTTTTTTTTTTTTTTTTTTTTTTTTTGTCTTTGGAAAAAATGCAGGCAGTTATCAAGTAGCTGTGTAATCTTGCCCTTTCGGAATCTTTGCCTTTCTTGCCCTCAGGTTTGTTTTTTTTTTTTTTGTCATAACAGAGCTGTACCTGTCATCTGTACCTTGTTCATGCAAGCCATATTCTCATTATTCTGGCTTTCTACCTTGACAATAAAAGCATTTACAATATTCTTTAATTATGGCATTTTCTGAAAAAATCATTATTTCTTCAGTGTTTAGGCAAATGATCTAGTGTTTATTTCCTTTTATTTTTTTTTCTCTGCCCAGGAGAGTTAGTCTAACTTGAGTTAGAAAGGAACTTCTGAAAGCTGTAGTCTGAGTTTTTCTCTTAGCCTAGTAGTATTATTAAAAGCCAAAACAACGCAACAGCTATATCCGTGATGCCAATTTCTTAATATAACATAATTTTTGTAGTCAATACCTAGCCAGCTGAACTCTCCCTGGCTTTCCATATATAGAGTTAACATTGCCAAAAAATTTCCTGTCTCTATAATATCGTACAGTAAATGCTTTTATAATAGATATTCAGCACACTTACATAATTATGCTTTCAGATGTAATAAATTGGACATATTAATGTAACTTTCGCAATTTGGGGAAGGGAAGAAATATTGGGTAGATATAAAGTGACAGTTTTATTTTCCATTATTACACATTAAGGTGATACTTTTGCAGCCAGCTTTGCTTCATTGGATTCATTTACAAATGAAGTAAAATGCTGCCAATATGAAAAATTCAGTGGAAGAGATGTAACTACACTAAGCACTTCTTTAAGTGAAAGCCTTGCATACAATCCAAATACCTAAAAAACTTGCTTTTTATTAAGAAGAGTGAAAAATAGTCTATTCAAATATAATTTGAAATATGC
Organism: Lathamus discolor; assembly: GCF_037157495.1. Classification (NCBI taxonomy): domain Eukaryota; kingdom Metazoa; phylum Chordata; class Aves; order Psittaciformes; family Psittacidae; genus Lathamus; species Lathamus discolor. The sequence continues at coordinate 78,987,593 of NC_088885.1, forward strand.
AAACAGTGAATTCAGATATCCTTATTAATCGTTATAGCTTTGTTGTAAGAGGCAATAGAGTTGGCATACTTTCACAGCAAAGTGTTTTCTGGCATTTCTTGGCACACAAAATGAACAACAAACTAGAAAAAGTATGTATTTCACCTGATCTTTTAAGCCAGCTCCAGACTGGTCATCGACATTGGTCCTATTTCCTGTTCCTTACTTACATTTTGTCTTAAAAGGTGTAATTCTTTATATAAGAAAATTCTAAAGTTACATATTTAAGGATCTAAGTCCATTGAAATTTTCATGAAAATCAGCTGGGCTACGATTCTTATCTATTTTTGGTATTGAAAATGTTCATTTAACTATCTACTTCAAATGATACTATGAGAGGACACAAGAGATTACAGGCTACATGTTTGTGCCTTCTTCTCAGAGACAGTATATATTTAGACCAGCCTCAGTCAAAATGTGATAATGACTCACTTGAATCACTTCATGCCGATTGCCCAATGTAAAAATAAAGCTATAAAATGTTTTGTTTAAGAACTGAGATTTTTTATGTCCTACTTCCTTCTAACCTTATAAAATAAATTTTATTAAGAAGTACACTGTTTTGAGATAAGGACTTTTTTTTTTTCAAAATCAAATGGTATTCTCCTTTATTTAGTATATTCTCTTGCAAAATTTCTTGTTTGCATATTATGCTCAACCTTACTAAGCATTATGATGATTGGGTATATGCTGTCTTAAACTCTCCACATTGATATAATTCCTTTATACTGAGGAATGTATATAATATACTACCATTCCTCTAATCAGAGTCACCAAAATACAACAGTGTAATTGTTTATTCATTTATTAGGTTGGGTTAATTGTGATTTCAGCTAATAAGTGACTTTCTTTTGAATTAAAAAAATAGTAAATTCAAAGCTCTGTACTCCAGAGTTTTCACTCAGTAAAATAATCTACATCCTTCAATCTCATTCTCATTTTTGGTGCATCAGGGAGAGACTCTACATGCTGGGCAGCAATCCAGGCCAATTTTTAATCCTTTAGTATTAATATAGCACCATCTTGTCACTTAAACAGAGCTGTTTTTTTTTCATTAAACTGGGAAGAAAAAAAAGACTGTAATGAGAGATGTCTTAGAAAAAACATGGAATTAGCTACATTAAAAATAAATAATATTATTCTACTAATATTGCCAATGATGCTTTTTGTATTTAAAAGTTTTAGTTTGTTTCTCTGTCAGCTGCAGGCTTCTTAGCAAAAATAAATAAATAAAAAAAGTAATCTATTTGATTTCTTAAAATACGAAAGCAAAGGGAAGGAATTCTTATGATGTGCACCACCATCACTAACAATGGTTGCATTAGAATAATTTTTAGGGATTTTGAAATTATTTAGAACATTATCAGTCTCCTAACTTATTCTTTACTATCATAGATATTATTTTTACGGAACCACTTGGTTTTGTTTCATGTTTCTGTGTAACTCATTGATGTTTAGTTGTAGCTTTCAGAGAAGTAAAATGAAATACCTCTGTGTGGTAAATCTAACAGCAGATGAATCAGACCTTCAGATTATGCAAAGAGTTGTGGGTCAATGACTCAATGTCCAGCTGGAGACCAGTAATGAGTGGTGTCCCTCAGGGATCAGTGTTGGAACCAGTCTTGCTCAACACCTTTATCAGTGACACAGACAGTGGGATTGAGTGCACCCTCAGCAAGTTTGCCGATGACACCAAGCTGTGTGGTGCGGTTGATATGCTGGAGGGAAGGGATGACATCCAGAGGTACCTTGACACGCTTATGAGGTGGGCTGATACCAACCTTATGAAGTTTAACCATGACAAGTGCAAGGTCCTGCACCTGGGTCAGAGAAATCCCAGGCACAGCTACAGGTCGGGCAAAGAAGGGATTCAGAGCAGCCCTGCGGAGAAGGACTTGGGGGTGCTGGTCGATGAGAAAATGAACACGAGCCGGCAGTGTGCGCTCGCAGCCCAGAAAGCCAACCGTAACCTGGGCTGCATCAAAAGGAGTGTGACCAGCAGGTCGAAGGAGGTGATCCTGCCCCTCTATTCTGCTCTTGTGAGACCTCACCTGGAGTATTGTGTGCAGTTCTGGTGTCCTCAACATAAAAAGGACATGGGACTGTTGGAACAAGTGCAGAGGAGGGCCACGAGGATGATCGGGGGACTGGAGCACCTCCTGTATGAAGATCGGCTGAGAAAGTTGGGGCTGTTCAGCCCGGAGAAGAGAAGGCTGAGTGGAGACCTCATAGCAGCCTTCCAGTACCTGAAGGGGGGCTATAGGGATGCTGGGGAGGGAGTCTTCATCAGGGACTGTAGTGACAGGACAAGGGGTAATGGGTTCAAACTTAAACAGGGGAAGTTTAGATTGGATATAAGGAGGAAATTCTTTCCTGTTAGGGTGGTGAGGCACTGGAATGGGTTGCCCAGGGAGGCTGTGAGTGCTCCATCCCTGGCAGTGTTCAAGGCCAGGTTCGACAGAGCCTTGGGTGACATGGTTTAGTGTGAGGTGTCCTTGCCCATGGCAGGGGGGTTGGGACTAGGTGATCTTAAGGTCCTTTCCAACTGTAACTGTTCTATGATTCTGCCAACTAGCAAATTTCCTTGGCATTGGATCTTATGCAAGAATTATGCATTCTACTACCGTAATACAGAGCATTCATCCCTCTTTAAGTTACACACATCGTACGCTTGTATCTCTACTAGGAAGTCTAAACTTCTTTTTCACTAACAGGAGAAAAAGAAAGGGCTGAAAATTATTTTCTTAATTAGTATGCCAGGCAAACATGCACAGTAAGTAAATTTCAGTGTACATTGCCTTCCATTTGATTTTGTACCAGAAAAGATTAATTAAGTTATAGCTGAGGTAAAAAAAACATCCATTAGGTGAGACAAAGCAACAGAAAATGCACAAATCTGTAATGATGGCAGTGTGAGCTTTTCATTTGGCGCATCTTGTCATGGTCTCTGCCTTAATCTTTCTTCACTGGAGGTGGGAAGGGTGATAAAGTGTTGTTCTAAAAATTGTATGGCTTTTATCTTTTCTCTTTCTCCACAAGATATTTGCATGGTGTCCCTTCAGTGTGTGCATAGCTATGTGTATTTCTACATATGCATACATATGTCTGAGGGATCCAGTCAGCTCCTTTGGAGCTGATGTGGGTGTTCCAGGGGCTGAGAGAGGAGGAAAGTATCCTGTGCTACTACTATACACGCATTTGAAGTATTAGATTATCAAGGTGACTGTGTCAACAGTCTGTTTTCCATAACACTCTAAACTGCCAATCATACTGGCCAGTTTCACAGGAATTAGAAAGAAGTCTCATATTTCTTGAAAATGAGCTACTAGATGGAGGATGAAGATGCAAATTGCTGCTGCCAGTGAAGAAAAGGCAGGAGAAACTCAGACATTCAGTAGATTTCTAGGAAGCAACTAGATACAGGTTCTTTCTTGCCTGCAGTGTTTCATAAGGAGAACTAGGTTATATAGTCTTTCTATAGGAATACAGTGGGTAAGGCTTCAGGGAAAAGGAACACATCCAGAAAAAGACTTCAATAGTTCCACTGTCCCAAACACCTGGTCACATTTGACTTTCCTACTTTGAAAAAATTTCTGTAGGTGAACTCCTGCAACCAGCAGAGAATAGATTGTGATCAAATAATATTTCACTTTGTTTTAAAAAATGGTGTTGAATTCATCAGAACAAACTCTAAAAGCCTTTGTTTTCATTGATCTTGTGGGTCACAGCACAGCATGGTTGTAGTACACATAGGGTCAAGGACAGTATACTAGCATGGCACATAAAAAAATTCCTTTTATCATTGGATATAAAATGTAACAAGGCACTATTTTTAAGTTTAATTCAAAGACTATCTCTATGAACAAATAAGCTATTTTGTAACAAAGGACTGCTGTACGAACCAGCTTAACCCTTGACAATTTAAAAAGCCCTATGTACAGAATGTAGTGGCCAGAAGCAATAAAAGGAATAGGAACCATAACAAGTTACTACTGTTGTGAATTGAAGATATGAATATTAGCATGACAAAATGTGCTAGATGAGGCACTGATGTAGGTGAGTGAAACCTCTTGAAAAATTCCCACTAGTTTCAGGTCAGCCACTGGTTTGCTTTTTTTTGCTCTCAGATGGTTATCTCTTAGTTTCCAACACAGCTGAATTACCAAAGAAATCACCTATCCATGAAAGAGTCTGTCACTTGTAGGATATAAAGTCCTGAGATAAAACCCCGGCTGCAAGCGGCTGTAGGCCTTTCTCCTACAATCTTAATTGCAGACTCCCTTAAAGTCTTTTTTCATAGTGTTAACTCACTTCCCTCCCGACTTACCAAAGCAATAAACAGGTATGAACATTTCATAAAGTGCTTTTAAGAAATGCCTATAACTTTAAGGGCTCTAACAACCTGACTAAATGAGGTGTCTGCTCTACAGTGTGGAGTATTCCCTTTTCCTCTCAAACACTTCTCCCTGTATATTCAGAATAGACAGCTTTATTTGAAAAAATATCCCCCAAAGAAAAAAGTTATTCTAAGTTCTTTTAATAGCTTATATTTCCATAAATACTTTCTTCTGTGATACACATTTTATCATAAACTATTTTTTACGTTTTTTGTTTTGTTTTTCTGACACAGTTTAGTGCTTTTATTATTTACAAATTAAGGTATTTACTAAATCAGGTTAAGATACAACTTAACTCTATTTCTCTTGGCAATGCAAATAATTCTGTGGTATGTTGCTGAATCCAGTACAGAAATTAAAACCATGTAAAGTTCAGTTGCATTAGCAGTGACCTAGGGAGATAAATATCTTTTTAAGTACCTGTGTGCCACATTAATTTACTGCATACTGTGCAACGTCAGTATCCTATAAGAAAATCATTAAAGGAAGACTTAAGAAATTATTTTTCCCTATTTATTAAATAAAAAATATCAAGATAAACATAAAAGCTTTTCCTTATTTTAAGGAAAAGTGCAATGCCCCATTTATTCATTAATTCAAAAAGATATTTTTAGCACTTCAAGACTGTTTTATAGATTTCCAGAAGGAGTAACATATTAAGGCAAGTATATTCTAACAGAATTACTTGATGCATGCCTACTTCTTGGATTAAAGTAAAGCAGACTGTTCTTGCTACGTCCAATTTCTTATAAAGGCATGAGAGAGGAGACTTAAAGAGACTGAGACTTCTTATCAGGAATTCCCATATCTTATCAGCATGCTTCAATTTTTCTAGAAGTGAAGAGCAAATCATGACATTCCGAGGCAAGCAATGTATTCGCTTTACTACTTTATGCATTCTTATTGTTGAAAGAACACTAGAACAAGGTGAAAAGTACAAAGCACATTGTCAAAAGTATTTCTGCTGAGTATTAAATTGAATGAATTCATGCATGCTCACAAATGTTTGACATATAGACATCTATGCAAGAAATGTAGTTTAAACTTAAATGAAACTGCAGTAATTGTTAGGATTCCTATCTGAAATAATTTTCTGAAAGTGACAAAGCAGGAATTGCTCTGAAAACAAAAAAATTCTAGTTAAAAACTAAGTATTATGATTGAAGTTGTTGAAAAATCCCAGTTCTCAGCATTTACGCTGGTGATTGTCTAGGGTCTGGTGACTTTAGTGAGTGGATATTTCAGAAATTCCAGAATATATTTATCCAAGAATCAACCTCAGATTTCAGTTTTTACCAGTCTAGTCTTATTCAGTGTTTTGGTTTAAGCCGAACCTGTAATTCAGAATCACACAGCCACTTGCTCACCCTCTCTCTTCCCCCTGCCCACTTCCAGGCAGGATGGGGAGGAGAATCGAAGGAATGTAAACCCCACGGGTTGAGATAAGAACAGTCCAGTAACTGAACTATAATATAAAACTACTTCTTCTAATAATAATGATAAGGGAAATAACAAGGGAAGAAAATATAAAACTAAAAGGGGAAAGGAAAAGCCAATAAACACAAGCGATGCACAATACAACTGCTCACCACCCACCAACCGATACCCAGCCTGATCTGAGCAACAATCTGGGCCCTCTGGGTAACTTCGCCCAGTTTATATACTGGGCATGACCTAGTTTCGGTCAGGTGTCCTGTGCCTGCTCCCTCCTGGCTTCTCATGCCCCTCCTCACTGGTAGAGCATGAGACACTGAAAAGTCCTTGATGAGAGTGAGCACTAGCTAGCAACAACTAAAAGATTTGCGTATTATCAGCATTGTTCTCAGACTAAAGCTGAAACACAGAAGTGTACCAGCTACCAAGAAGGAGAGAAAAAATAACTGTTACAGCTGAACCCCGGACATTCAGTCACTCAAAAAGTGAACTTTTGATAAACAGCATCTTGCTATTTGTCTGTCTGTTCTTCATGTTGCCAACCAGTCACCAGGCTGGGACACCCAGAAAGAAACCAGCTCATGGCAGTCCTGTGATATGTCTGTACTGTACTACTTTATGACATAACAGTTTCTACAGTTCAGTTAATGGGACAAGTCTAATAGCTTTGTTGCATGCACCTTTTAAAGCTGCTTCAAGTGTATCAATCTGTCTCCCCCCAAAAAGAATACCAAAACACCTTAAATGGAATTCTAAGATGATTTAAATATTATTCTGAGCTGCAGCTACACAAAGGAAAAAAAGGTTGAAAAATTTATAGAATCATAGAGTGGTTTGGTTGGAAGAGAAATTAAAGATCATATAGCTCCAACTCCCCTGCCATGGGCGGGCACACCTTCTACTAGACTATGTTGCACAAAGTCCCTTCCAACCTGGCCCTGAACACTTACAGAGATGGGGCAGCCACAACTTCTCTGGGCAACCTGTCCAGTGTATCACCACCCATGTAGTAGAGAATTTATTTCTAATGCATAATCTAAATCTACTAGCTGTGAGTTTAAAGCCATTCTCCCTTCTCCTATCACTACATGCCTTTCAATAAAGTCCCTCTCCAGATTTCTTATAAACCCCCTATAGGTACTGGAAGACTGTCATAAGGTCTGCCTGGAGCCTTCTCTTGGGCTGAACAAGCCCAGCTCTCTTAGCCTGTCTTCATAGGAGAAATACTCCAGCCCTCTGATCACCTTTGCTGTCCTCCTCTGGATTTGCTCGAGCAGATCCACATCCCTCTTGTGCTGGGCACTCCAGAGCTTAATGCAGTACTCCAGGTGGTGTCTCACCAAAGCAGAGTGGAAGAGTAAAATCACCTCCCTTGACCTGCTGGCCTTGATCCTTTTGTTGCAGCTCAGCAAACGGTTCATTTTCTGGGCTGCTGGATGGAAGGTGGCTTGTAATACTCACAGAATAAAGAAGTAAGAATGCAGCATTAAGTGAAGAAGGAAGGATTGGAAGAAATAGTGTCAGGGGTATGAATTTGTTCTCCCTTGATGCCAGGATCATGATGAAGCCTGAGCTGGCTCCTTCCCTTTTGAGCATTAGTTCCATGTTCATCCCTTACTATTATTATGCTTGTAAACCTCACTGCTTTCTAACTTATCTGTCAGTCAGGTTCCCACCTGTGTGATTTTGATGAAGCCCCCATTTTCAGCTCATCTCTTCACCCATCTCCTGGGTTCTTGTGGGAGATGCTGCTGTTAACTCCCTTAAGGTACTTGGTCCTCTGCCTAGCCTACTTTGGTAGGGAAATCTATAGGGGACATCAGCATATCCAACTCCTTCAGTATCGAAAACAGCTGAAAATACTTGTTCATTCCCCCCTTTCTACTCCTACATCAAGCAAATGCCAATTTAATTTTGTATTCTTAATTCAGTTAGTGTTACTCCTGAAGAGGGCAGCATAGAGGAATAAAGGGATTGATGATGAGTCCAAAGTGTGATCTTGGTTTTGCTGTAGTAGCTATATTCATTGTGCCAGCTTGGGTAACTTTGCTAAAAAAGCTTAAAAATATGCAAATTGTTTTATTTGCTGATTAGACAGACTGAATATCTGCTGATAAAACTGTATTGGATGACTTAATATTAAAACAAGGCATCTAACAGGACTCAAATATTCCCCTTCTGGTAGCTGAGATAATCTGACTTCTTAATGAGAGGTGGAAGTTTATGAACATAAATTGAGAAATATTTGTTTATTTAAAGACTGATTGACAGACGGTCAAGAGATAGATCTGGTGTGATTTGTATCATCTGTTGTTTTCCAACATCAGCCAAAAAGATCTCTCAGATATCATCCTAAAGTCTGCAATACTAAAGTTTTAAGAACTCCAGATTTGACAGCAAAAAGACTGCAACAGCATGAAATACTACTTCTTTTGGTCTGGACAATCCCAGAAACACCCAATAATTCTTAAGGTTACATTTCATAGAACTCTTCTGATGGAAGTTATGAACGGATATGCTTGTGAATGCATGTGCAGAAAATACAGATGTACACACCTCCTACAGAAACCTTACAGTTTAATTTAACCAAAAGGAAAAGAGTGGGAGCCTTTACAGTGACCAGCAGCTTTGCGGCCTCGATAATTTTCTTCCAAGTTACTCAGAAAGATTCCCAGAGCTGGCTCAAGACCTCTTGGCAAAATTAAAATTTGCAGCTCCACGGGTGACAATCTGAAAAGGGCTTGAGTGGAACACAGAACCAAGGGGGAGCTGCGGTGAGCTCAGCTGCTTGTTCTCACTCCTGCTGCCTGGCAGATGGGAGGCTGTGAGCAACAACTGTTCCCACACCAGCAGCCGCCACCGCCGCCTGTCCGCTTTCCAGAGCTCTGGCATAGATAAATCATGTATTGAGGTCATGGATATCATTCATGTATCCACTTTGCCTATGCCGACAGCCATTTTTTCCTGTACATTTGTGCTACACAACTGTTCTCTGCAAAGAATTGTAACATATGAGTACTCTTGAAAAACAACCATTTATGAAACATTCTATCATGAAGTACCGCTTCCGTTCTTTCGTATTTTTAATACAAATTGCTGCTAACACTAATAGCTTCCTATTAGTTATTTCAGTTTGTACCAGCTCTGTATTCTGAAACCAAAAGAAGAAATGATCAAAAGTATTTTGTTCCATATGTTTCCTGGAATAATCTAAAATGAATGACTGAACATTTTGTCATTTCTTTCAGCAAGACGCTAAATTTTAGTACACTCCTCCTTTACTAAGACCTAGGCAAGATTACAGTCACTGGACATTATTGTGCCCTGAGGGTATGTTCTTGAGGAAGTTCTAATTATAAATTGAGTTCACTTCTGCAAAATAAAGAATTTCTTATACTTGTATTTTAGATCCTTCTTAGCCATGTTCTACATTTACCATTTACTTGAGTCCTTTGTAGCAACTGACATGTCCATTACATTTTAAAACACTATATTCACTGTGTATGGTACTGCTGGTATTAAACAATCACAAAGACTTTTCAAATAGTGTTCAAGGCCAGGCTGGATGGGATTTTGAGCAGCATGGTCTAGCGGAAGGTGTCCCTGCCCATGGCAGGTGGGTTGGAACTAGATAATCGTTAAAGTCCCTCCCAACCCTAACCATTCTATGATTCTACGATTCTACAATTCTGTGATTCTATGTAGGCATGTTTCCTTGATACTTAGGATCGCTACCTCTTTTAGTGTTCCTTAGCATTGAACAGATCTTTCCACAGTGCTCTATTGCTGTTTGCTTTGCCATCTTCTTCCCTGGCTATGTTTAAGTGAACTTAGGGCCAAGGTATGTTTTTCATTCATTAGGTTTTAAATCTGTCACCAGGAGGTTTCCTTGATCAGAAACCCAGCAGTTTCTGCATTCTGGCTTTTAATTACATGTACTGTTATAAAACTATCTCATATGAATAAGTACCTTTTGCTAGTCACAGGAAAAAGGAACAGCTATTGTTTTCAAGATTTTAAAAGTTCTGATGAATTAATCCTTAACCCATCACTGACAGTTTAATATTGATTTCTTAATTGCACAGCCACTTCAATTTTTAAGTAAATGTGTGTGTGTGTATATATACACACACACACGATTTACATTGTTGACCCATTTATTTTTCCGATAAATTAGACTTGGAATGGAGATGAAAAAAATTCTCCCACTCATACCTATTCAAGACAGATTCACTTATTCAAATTTTTAAAGCCCAACACGACATTTAAAGGATTATGCAGTTATTTAGACAAGAATATGTTGCTCCCATGCTTTAATCAGCTACAAAAAACTACCAGTAGCAGATTTTAAAATTATTGGATTTCTAAGTAGTACCCAGTGAAAATAATATAGGCAATCACAGTAACAGATTTGTGTTTTAAATGAGCCGGTCTCATCCAACAGTACTAGGCTGTTTCCAGTTTTCATCTGAATGTTTACCTTCACCAGGGACTAGATATTTAAGAAAGCTAGACAATTAATAACTGTGCATATAAGCGTACTGGAAACAAGAAAGTGAGAGTTTATGAGGCAGGCAATGCAGAGTAAAGGGAGAGAATAGCTTAATAGTTTGTTTTGCCTTTATTACAGAATCTATTGGAGAATTCAAAATCCTTATTTGAAGTTTACATATGTCTAAATTCAGTGGGTTTTTTGCTCTTTTTATTTTCTAGTAGCTTTTTGTTTGCCACTACACAACCTCCTGCCCAAGCAACTGCAATCTGCATATATATTTGTTTTGCTAGGGATTAATGGTATTAGTATTCTCCAGCCAGAAGAAGTCTTCATTTACTGTCATGCATCTTACTCCATCATTTCTGCTGTTTACCATGACCTCATTATACGCTATAAATAACCGTGACATCTTTATGCTGTATCTAAAAGAATGGAACAGGTCCCTTTGAAACTGATTTTGAATTATTTCTCTATATTCTCTATTCAGCACAAAGTATCAATGTGGTAATAATTATTTGGAGACATATGGTTAAATTCTAGCTGATAAAACTTTGCCCATAATTTCCCAGGAGGAAAAAAACCCAGCAAAACAGTCCCAGTGCAGTAGTGATAGGGTGATGTGTATGCTGACAAATTGCAGGAATGTAGAACATGCTGTAACAAAAAAACCCATCAGCATCAATGTTAAGAATACTTCTTGCAAATCCTTTCCCATTTAGTTCTCAAATGTAATAAACACACCAAAACCTGATGATAGAAACAAGTGTGACTCACCAAAGAGAATGAATTATAGAACATCAGTGGTGCAAGTGCCTTTTCCAGGTGACCGTTTGCTGGGGAGCAGACGATGCAGGAGGTAATGTTTAGGATTTAATCTATGAACCGATTTTAATAACTTGAAACTTTGGCAAACAAAGTTTAAATGCATATACAGATTATATATATATATATATATATATATATATATATACAGAATATAATCTGACCAGTGTTCTCTTACTAAGTTATTTGTAGGTATAAGCTACTAGATGAAAAAAACACTTCAGTTATTGTAGTTTATTCAGTTACTTTTATGCTTTTCATTTTGACATCAGTTAGATACTGAGAGCAACAGGTCAGAATTCTGGTGACAGTTAACAATGGCAAAGCAATTGAGTTGCCTCCAGCTGACTCTTTTGAAATACAGACTATCCCTGATGTCCATGTCTAGAGGTTTGCTACCACTGGAACTGCTGATGATATATGCTAGCTGGCATTAGGGTGCATTGAATTATTTTCCCTTGGAGTGGCTGACTCTTCAGAGTTTTACACTTTTAAAGTGCTACAGCAAACTAAAGGGAAGCATTATCAATCATTAAAATCACTTTGCTTTTTAAGATACTTAGAGTATCAACTAGTAAAATAAAATTTAGCAGAGTTTTTTTTCCTCCATGTTATATGTACATGAAAAGGCTATAAATTCTTTGAATGTATATAAGAAAAAAAATTGTTCAAGTTTGTCTCGCACATAAGTCGCACTATTTTGCAAATGCTGAGTGCACACTGTGCTAAATACAAATTATGCTAGTACGTCTGTAATGAACTCAAGCTTGTCATGGTTTAAGCCCAGACAGTAACTCAGGATCACGCAGCCGCTTTCTCACTCCTCCTTTTTCTTCCCCCTACCTCCTGGAGGGATGGGGAGGAGAATCAAAAGAATGCAACTCCCACGGGTTGAGATAAGAACAGTCCAGTAACTAAGGTATAACGCAAACCACTACTGCTACCACCAATAATAATAATGATGAGGGAAATAACAAGGGGAGAGAATACAATTGCTCACAACCTGCCGACCGAAACCTAGCCCAGCCAGAACAACGATCTGGGCCCTCTGGGTAACTCTGCCCAGTTTATATACTGGCCATGATGTGCTGTGGTACGGAATACCCCTTTGGCTAGTTTGGGTCAGGTGTCCTGTCTCTGCTTCTTTCTGGCTTCTTGTGCCTCTCCTCACTGGCAGTGCATGAGACTGGGAAAATACTTGATTGGGGTAAGCATTCCTTAGCAACAACTAAAAATATCAGTGGCTTATCAACATTATTCTCAGACTAAAGCTGAAACACAGCACTGCACCAGCTACTAAGAAGAAGAAAAGTAACTATTACAGATGAACCAGGGACAAAACCGTGTGTTCCTTTTTGGCTCTGTAGATGGAAGAATATATTGCTTTTAAGGGGATATAAAACTTGGAGACATCTTTGAGATTTTCAGTCACTATCTTCTAACTATTTTTCTATTTCTTTTTTAATATTTGCCATAGAGATTACTATCTCAGAAGTTGAGATGAATTTAGGTTTCATCTGGTTTTGGAGGAAAAAAAAGTAATTAACAGTTGCTGACAAGAAACATGAAAGATCCGGTTTTGAAAGAGAAAAAAAAACCCTTCATGATAATTACAATTTAAAGATCAATCTCTTCTGTTCTAAAGAGCCCCTGTATTTGGATATAGGAGATTTTTGCACATTAGAAAATGAAATTATAGAGTTAAAAAAGGTCTAGGACTTTTTCAGAAACACAGAGGGTGTTTTTTTCCACAGTATCTGATGCTGCATGAATGTAACACTTGAATTGTTGAGTGGAAGTTTTCAAATTGCCCGTTTGTAGTCACAGAAAATGAGACACAACTGAAATATATCACCAAATCCAACTGTGGTTTGTCTTTTTTCAACAATGGTATTGTTTTTGCAACAAGATATTACATTCATTAGTTACATTCACTACTTTACTGTAAGGAGATGAGAGAATGACCTAGATCTGTAGACTGATACAATGACTAAACCACTGTTCTATAGCAGCAGGGCCCAGTGTTCAGAATCACCAGCTCTAAGTCCATTTTACTAGAACAATTATATCTGTACCCAAAAGGCAGAGATGGAGGGAGGGGATTACTCCATTTACAGCTGCAGCACAGAAAGCTTCCTTTTACTCTCCTCAACAAACTGCAGAGGAAAGAAAACCAGAGGAATAAGCAAACAAAAAAATTGTATTGTCTTACCATTAAAACCAAAAATGGTTTTAGAATATACTTCTGCCCTAGCCACAATAAAACCTGGCCCTGGAACTAAGTATTGATACCCTGGGCTCCCCTCTTTCTTCCAAAGTCTCCCCCACTACTGTGAGGATTGAGAAAAATGGCACCTATGTCCCTGAATTTTTTAGCATTCTTCCCAGGATTTGAAGTCTCTTTTTATTGACATTAGCCTTTTTGTTGTGACATTGTTGGTACACAAATGAAAGAGCAGAAATGGGTAGTAGCCTGAAGGTTAAAATTAGGCTCTTCAGTCCTGTGGTGACACTCCTAATTAGGGCCCTAGGGAGACAGCAAACTTCCCTAAAAACGGGGTCCAGTCTGCAAATGGGTGTTTCCATTCCTCATAGGAGGGAATTGCCAGAGACCATATCTTGACACTGTTTCTTCTGGGTGCTGGTCTCAATGTGGGTTTTGTTACAAGGGGTTGGTCTCTCTGATCTTGGCAAGACTGCTTGTGCAGGTTCCTCCTCTTTCTGATTGCGCACTTCATCTACCATATCCAGGACATGCCTCTGTAGCAGCCATGCTGACTTGGCTTCTATAGATGGGAGAGTACAGCTGCACTGATCAATCTCCCTCTCAGACTTTCAAATACTCCTCAGTCTGCTCACTTCCTCCTGCAGTTCAGCCACTAAGCAGAGCGGTTCATCAATCTGGTCACATCTCCTGCAGCCTTGCTTGTAATCACTTTCCATCTCCAGGAGTAGCTCTTCACACATCCCACAGCTGGAAACCTGAGTGGTTGCATGCTTTAACAGCCCTGTCTGTGTGACTGCATTGGTTCTACCAGGTGCTAGCAGCTCAGAAGCAGCAGGGGACACTGTTTTTTATCTGGTGGTTCACCATGCTGCTGCACATCTGTCTGCTGCTGCCTGCCTGCCCACTGGAAATACATGAGAATATTTAAGATCTTGCTGCAGTAACTGAAAACCATTAGGTAATTTAAAGGGAATAAAAGATTTTTATATGCCTTTCTTCCTTACTAGAGTCTGTTTGCAAGACTACTCTTTGGCTTCAACATAATGATGCTAAAAAAAGACGGAGTGTCCGCTACTTTGTTCACAAAAATTGCCTTGAGTGTAATTGGCAAGTCTTGCAGGAAATATGAGCTTTTCACAATAGCAGACCAGCTATTGATCAGCTTCCATTTTCCTTTTTTCCCTTCTTCTCCTTCCCCCTCTCTTTCTCCCTGTTGTGAATCCTACTGTATGCAATGTCTATATGAAAAAGGTAGCTCCATGCTCATTTCATTAAAGCTGTTTAAAGGAATCCACTGCTAACACAGGAAAAATCTGCCCTAAAATTTTCCTGTTAATCATATTTTCTTCATGGGTAGAATGAAGAATGCATTTTCTATGGAAATTTGAAAAATATATCTTCCATATTAAGAGGGATATTTTAGTTTTATTTTATTTAATGAACAAATTTCACCAAGGATTCTTCTGTGAGCTCCATTGTGGAGCAAGTATTTGCCTGCAATCCCTGGAGGAACCTTGGTGGAGCACTTATTTCCACACAGACCATAAGATGGTCCCATGCTGGAGCAGGGGAATAGTGTGAGAAGGAAGGTGCAGCAGAGAGAAGCTGTCATGGACAAACCACACACACCACACCCCCACATTCCTTATCCCCCTGCACCTCTTAGGGCAGGGGGGAGATAGAGGAGTTGAGAATGAAGGAGTTAAATTGATCCTGGTTTAAAAAAGGGAGGGGATGATGCTGCTTTAATTCGTTCTTCTTACTACACTAGTTATTTTAATTGGCAATGAGTTAAACTAATTTTCCCCAAGTCAAGTCTGTTTTGCCTATGATGGTTATTGGCAAGTGATCTCCCTGCCACACCTCAGCCCATGAGTGTTTTTTCATCTTATTTTCTCCCCAGTCTGGTTGAGAAGGAAGAATGAGACTGTCTGGGTGTGGTCATGCAGAGTGCCAAGGTCAACACTCTGTATTCTTAGGCAGTAAGAGCAAAAAGTCTTTCTAGAGTCCCCAGATGATCAAAGCATAACAGCAAATCAAACAAACCCCACCGCTCATAGCAAAAGAGACCAGAACAGAGAAATTGTATCAGTTCTTTATGAAAAGATTTTTGTACATTGCAGAAGAAAGTAAAGAGATTCCAAACTTACATTTTAATTTGTATAAACTTATTAGAAGATCTAACTAAATTTGAGTTTCAAAATGTTCTGGAGCTATGCAAGATGAACTACAATGGTTTGCTAGAGCTAAACGGTATTCTCCCAGGCATCCCAGAACTGTGAAGTGAAAGAAGTGAATGAGCAACACTGATTACCTTGAAATTGCCTTGGTACCTGAGATAACGTGTCAAGAAGTGTGATGTTAATGTTTTGAAAGGGTTCCAAAAGATGTGTAGGAAAGTACAGGTCTGTAAGCCCTGTAGCCATAGCCATCAAAGCAATATGAACTCACCAAGGCCAGTTATGTTTAATATCTTTATCGATCATATGGACGAGAGAATTGAGTGCACACTCAATAAATTTGGAGACAACGCCAACATGGGCAGGAGTGTTGATCTGCCTGAGGGAAGGAGGGCTTTATGGAGGGATCTGGACAGACTGGTTCTATGTGCTGAAGCCAAATGTATGAGATTCAGCAACGGTCAGTGCTGGCTGCTGCGCTTGGGTCACAACAACCCCAGGCAACAAACGCTACAGGCTTGGGGACAAGTGGTTGGAAAGCTGCCTGGTGGAAAAGGACCTGGGGGTGTTGGGCAACAGCTGGCTGAACATGAGCCAGCTTGTGCCCAGGTAGCCAAAGTGGCCAACAGCATCCTGGCTTGTATCAGAAATAGTGTGTTCAGAAGAACTAGGGAAGTGATTGTCCCACTTGTACTCAGCACTGGTGAGGCTGCATGTTGAATACTGTGTCCGCTTTTGGGCCCGTGACTACAAGAAAGACATCAAGGTGCAGAAGGACAATAGAAAGGGCTTCTTCAAATACATAGCAAATAAAACTAACACAAGAGGCAATATAGGCCCACTGCTGAACGAAGTGGGTGCCCTGGAGACAGAGGATATAAAGAAGGCAGAGGTGCTGAATGCCTTCTTTGCCTCTGTCTTTACTCCTGCAGACTCTCCCCGAGGGCCCCGGATTTCTATAGCCCCAGAAGGAGTCAGGACAAAGGAGTTTGCTTTGGTAGATGAGGATTGGGTTAGGGATCAGCTATGCAATCTGGACATCTGTAAATCGATGGGTCCGGATGGAATGCACCCACGGGTGCTGAGGGAGCTGGCGGAGGTCATTGCTAGGCCACTCTCCATCATCTTTGGTAAGTCGTGGGAAACGGGCGAGGTGCCTGAGGATTGGCGGATGGCAAAGGTCACACCAATCTATAAGAAGGGCAAGAAGGAGGACCCGGGTAATTATAGACCGGTCAGCCTTACCTCCATCCCTGGAAAGGTGATGGAACAACTTATTCTTGACTCCATCACTAGGCATATCAAGGATGAGGGGGTCATTAAGAACAGCCAACATGGTTTTATGAGGGGGAAGTCATGTATGACCAACCTTATAGCCTTCTATGAGGAAGTGACTAGGTGGAGGGATGATGGTAGAGCGGTAGATGTAGTTTTTCTTGATTTCAGTAAGGCATTTGATACTGTCTCCCACAGCATCCTCATAGATAAGCTAAGGAAGTGTGGGCTTGACGATCAAGTAGTGAGGTGGATCGAGAACTGGTTGAAAGGAAGAAGGCAGAGAGTTGTGGTCAATGGCGCAAAATCTAGCTGGAGGTCTGTGACTAGTGGAGTCCCTCAGGGGTCGGTGCTGGGACCGGTGCTGTTTAATATTTTCATCAATGACCTGGATGAGGGAACTGAGTGCACCCTCAGCAAGTTTGCTGATGACACAAAACTGGGAGGAGTGGCTGACACATCAGAAGACTGTGCTGCCATTCAGCGAGACCTGGACAGGCTGGAGAGTTGGGCGGGGAGAAACTTGATGAAATTTAACAAGGGCAAGTGTAGAGTCTTGCATCTGGGGAAGAACAACCCCATGTACCAGTACAGGTTGGGGGGTGACCTGCTGGAAAGTAGCGAGGGGGAAAGGGACCTGGGGGTCCTGGTGGATAGGAGGATGACCATGAGCCAGCAATGTGCTCTTGTGGCCAAGAAGGCAAATGGCATCTTAGGGTGCATTAGAAAGGGAGTGGTTAGTAGGTCAAGAGAGGTTCTCCTCCCCCTCTACTCAGCCTTGGTGAGGCCGCATCTGGAATATTGCGTCCAGTTCTGGGCCCCTCTGTTCAAGAAGGACAGGGAATTGCTTGAAGGAGTCCAGTGCAGAGCCACAAAGATGATTAAGGGAGTGGAACATCTCCCTTAGGAGGAGAGGCTGAGGGAGCTGGGTCTCTTTAGCTTGGAGAAGAGGAGACTGAGGGGTGACCTCATCAATGTTTACAAATATGTAAAGGGTAGGTGTCAGGATGATGGAGCTAGGCTTTTTTCAGTGATATCCAGTGATAGGACAAGGGGCAATGGGTGTAAACTGGAGCATAGGAAGTTCCACGTTAACATCAGGAAGAACTTCTTTACTGTAAGAGTGACAGAGCACTGGAACAGGTTGCCCAGGGGGGTTGTGGAGTCTCCTACACTGGAGATATTCAAGGCCCGCCTGGACAAGTTCCTGTGTGATGTACTGTAGGTTACCCTGCTCTTGCGGGGGGGTTGGACTAGATGATCTTTTGAGGTCCCTTCCAACCCTTGGGATTCTGTGATTCTGTGAAGCTGGTGAAGATCTAGAGCATAGAAGCAAACTGAGGGAACGGGGGTTCTTTAGCCTGGAGAAAAGTAGGCTGAGGGAAGACCTTGTTGCTTTCTACAGCTACCTGAAAAGATGTTGTAGTTGGGGGTGGGGTGGGTTATCAGTCTCTTCTCTCCAGCAAAAATTGATAAGACATAAGGGTGGCTTCAAGTAGATTCGGTGCAGGTTTAGATTGGATATTAGGAAAACATTTTTCCATCAAAAGGGTTGTCAATCATTGGAACTGACTGCCCATGGAGATGGTTTAATCACCATCCCTGGAAGTACTCGTAGAATTGATGGCCACCTGAATCCGTGTGATTTATTAGGGAAATGTTATCATTCTTATAAAGAGAAAACCTTGCCGTAGAAAGATTTAGGCTACGCAAAATGTTAATAAGCTTTATTTCAATTTCAAAAAGGTTTTTAAAATTCTGCTAACAAACATTTTTAAAAAGAAAAGAAGTTGCAGTTGTGTACAAGTTCTTGTGAATGATCAATGGTTTAAAATAATGAAAGCAGAAGGGTAGAGGAAATTAAATTTATTTGATTTTTACAAAGAAGAAAATTCACCAGTGAAACTTTCAGTGACTTGTGCTGGAATTTGTACTGTGAATGACCCCATAAGTCACCTCATAGGTGTGAATAATGAGATGACGTATTTTCCTGATTGTATTGAGCTATTCAGTAAGAATTTGAAAGAGTTGTTGCAGGTATTTTTGAAATTGTTGACAGTACATTAGAACAGCAGATGAAATCCTCTGTACATTAATGCAAAAGTAAGGAAATGGGGAAGAAAATATAGGAAACTTGCTATATAAAATGATTCTTTCTAACCTGACATTCCTAAGCAGAATATTTTATCTTTGATAAATACTTCTGTAACAATGCTATCTCAGTCTTCAGTAAGAGAAAAACAGACTAAACATTAGGAATTAGTACAAACATAGTAGAAAACAAAGTTATGCTTGTGTATAATTTTTTATGTTACTCGTGTACTTGATGAGGCATGCTGTTCTTGTGCCCTCAAAACAGAAACAGACAAAATTAAATATTCTGAGAAGACTGATAAAACTAATGGTAAGTTTGAAAAATGTTTCCATATAAAAAATGGTTCAGCAACCCAGCACTTTTCAGCTTGGAAAGCCTGAAAGCATAGCAAAGGTATATAATCTTACAAGACGCATGGGTAGGGTAAATAAACATCACCTTTGCGATAATTTTTCTGTACAAGAAGTAGAAGGCATGAAACGAGCTTGGTAGAAATTTGGTTCAAAACAAAATTGTATGGTGCTTCACTGATGGACTAAGTTCTTTGTGGAACTCTTTAGGAAAGGATATAATGGATGCTACAACTTTACATGGGTCCAAGAAAATCCATCAAGGACTATTGCAGAAAGCATACCTGACTCTTCAAGGTCCTGAACTGAGAGAAGGTGAATGCTGAAAAAACATTCAAGTATCATATATGCTTGTCTTGTCTTATACTCTTCAGGCATCTGCTTTTGGCCACTATTGGTGACTGAAGGCTGGACTAGACAGATTTTTAGTGTAACCCCAATTAGATGACATGTAAGACCATCTTGTCAAAAAAGCACAAATGAACCAAAAGACTACCCCTACAGGGCTTCTAGGTTCATAAACATATCAAGCGTTTTCACTGAAACAAAAACCTTATAAGCTTCCCATAGTCTTGCTAACACAGGAAGAGGCATAAAAAAGAATATGCAGAATATTATGGGGTATTTTCCTGCCTCTTTTATAGTCTGACCTAGTTCCAACTGAAGCCACAGTGGATTCCTCCATTCATTTCAGTGGCTATATGCCATCCAGAGGGACCTTGACACACTGGAGAGGTGGGCCAATGCCAACCTCATGACTATAGCAATAGGACAAGGGGTAATGGGTTTAAGCTTAAACAGGGGAAGTTCAAGTTAGATATATGGAAGAAGTTCTTTACTGTGGTGGAGGTGAGGCACTGGAACAGGTTGCCCAAAGATGCGGTAAATGATCCATCCCTGGCAGTGTTCAAGGCCAGGTTGGACAGAGCCTTGGGCAACATAGTCTAGGGTGAGGTGATCCTGCCCACGGCAGGGGTTTCAAACTAGATGATCTTAAGATCCTTTCCAACCCTAACAATTCTATGATTCTATGATGCCATGATACTGGTCTTTTCAGTGGAAAGGTAAGTCCAGACAATGGACAAAAGGTTGTATACAGAATGTAATAGTATAGAGTTGAGATGCATTTACTTACAGAAGATGTTAACAGCAGCCTGTACTTACAGTATTCTCCAAGTACAACAAATGGTGCTAAAGATTTATGAGAGTATAAGAAATAAAGAAGGAGCTGCAAAAAAATACATTCATTTTTTGTCCTATTTCCTGTCAATTTTATGGCAGGTATGGCAGGCAACTCTCTGCATGCTACTTTAGTAAATCTTTTACTTGATTTAGTAGATTAAGCCATTATCAGCTCTTAGTGCTTGAGATGTAGCTGTATTTGTGTGTACATTTGTAGAGCACTTAGGAGCTACCAGTTCCTAATAAAAACATTTGCATTTCTTATAAGGGCATGTGACTGATCTTATCCTATAAATGCATTTAGTATCAGCTGACATAAAAGCACTGAGAAGGTTACCAAAGCCAAAGCATATCATGCACAAATTAAAAACAAGGAACAAACCTGCTTATTTCAAATCAGTATTCGCTATGTATTTCTCCACTTTTATACAGCCATCTATAAGACAGCTTATGCAGTCTTAGCAAAAAAGTATGCCAAATGTCAACACAAAATTGGATTATCAGTTTTAAAATATTAAAAATCAAATGCTTGATCACATTTATGAAGTTGCAGATGGACACAGGTAGATGACAAATGTGGACATAATATATCTTGACGTACATTTATAAAGTCACAGGAGGAACAGTATCTTTAAGCAGTTATAATAGATATTGCTTGGATGTAGGATTTCTTTGCATACAGAAGTGTGCTTTGGGATATTTGTTAAGGTACTTGGTCAATTCTTAAAGCATGGGTTTAAAGAATAGCTGAAGGATTAGCAGTGCTTTTCCAAGAAATGCAAATTCATTTTCCTGAATCCATTTGTGCTTTTTTCTGCTACAGTCTTAAGCCCTGAATTTGAGCTTCTTAAGATGGTTTTTAGCTTAATACTTATTCTACTATACAGGACTCCCAGTTCCCTTATGTTATCCAGTATCAAAACTAATAAAAAAAAAAAAAAAAAAGAATCTGCAGAAGGAGAGAAGTTGCTATTTATAGATGTTGATGCTAAATAATGTTTATGCTTTTAATTCTGAAGTGTATTCATAAAATAATCTTATTTGATTAGTGGTGCTTAGGTCATCTGCCATGACATTACCTAACTAAATATATAAGGTGATTCAAAACTTTGAAGTGGAAATGTGAGATTTAATTGTACAGAGAAGCTTCTAAAATATTTAGCGATTACAATCCAATTCATTTTCAGAGCAAGCAGCTATGCCAAGGACTTCTAAAAATTTGGCCACTAGCATTAGGTATTCAAATGTTTAAACGTTAAATAAAGACATTGACATAATCCATAATATTTTTCCAGTCTTTTATAAGCGGGTCACTTCTCACCTGTTCTTGTTCAGTGACAAAATATCTGTGTGTACGTGTATGAAAACGATGAAGGAGAAGCAGAGGAAGAAACTGGTCTGTAAATCTCATTAATTCAGTGATTAGCACAGAGAAATTATCCACATACTGAAGCACAATATTATTCTCTCACAGAAGGAGAGAAAAGGTGAGCTGATGTTTGGTATGCAGGATGTTAAGTTCATTTCAGTAAGCGAAGTGTGTAACATTACTCAAAATTTCTTATGTGGAAAAGATTACAGTGTGCTGACATAACTCACCTTTTATCTTGTTCAGCTCACAGACACTGACATCAACAACCCCATCTTCTATGCTTTAATTATATTCAAAATAATAATAAAAAATACTATTCCAGCAATAAGCTCAAGCTTTTTCTTGCAGAATAAAATTGGAAATGGACAAGTAGTTACAGTGTTAGATAAATGTCAGTAAATTCACTAGTCGCAAACCTCCTTCAGATTGTTTCCAGAGCATTTAGCAGAAAAGTGTGACAATGTTATAGGTGCAAATCCTTGAAAATATAGCTTAAATGAAAATGGAGATGTGCAGTCTTAATTGCCAGTATCTTTATAGATGGTTTTTATTAGTCATTTTGTAATTTGCTGGTATTGATCCTATTTTGTGTTTATTTCAACTGTTGTAATTTCAAGGCACCTTGAATCAATCTCTTGAGAATTACATAAATCTCAGCAAAATGTGTAAGTGGGCTGCAACTTCAGCTGAAGCACTGGAGTAAACCAGGAGCCAACCTCCTGGCAGGGACAGCGAGGCACAGCATTCTGGCGTATGTTCAGATGGCAGCACACCAGGGATCCCAGGAGCAGAGGTCTCTTCTGGGAATGGCTGCCACAGCTGCAAAAGCCAAAACTCCCAGATGGCCATTTGAAGACCAGAGAAATCATGATGCATCCTGGCAGTGGTATTTTGAGTGCTGATCGCAATACCCTTTTCTGAGTAGCTGTGGCTTGCAGCCATGGGGTCATCTGTGGCAAGAGCCATAGAAACTTGCACCTGAGCCAAGGTAGCAGCTGCACCAACATGAGCAACAGGATCCAAAGTAAAGATCTGATAGGGACAAAGGTTTTGACGCATACTGTGTTCAAGGAATGGTGTAGTGAGTAAGAGGAAAAGATGAGTGATGCTCATCAGTTTAGCAGCTGCTACAGTGGCAGTAGCGAGAGCTTCACTGTGAATCTGATGCAGTCACAAAGCTTGCTCACTGTTGCATGGTTATTAGAAGAGAACTGTTCAGTTACCAATTAATGATTAAAGGTTTTTCGGGGCAGGGGTGTGTGTGTATGTTCATGTTTAATACATAGCATGTCCAATGTGGATGAGCTGTGGCCAATACCAAATATTGTTCCACTAAGAAAAGTGTCCCTTATTAAATGTTTATAGATATTTCAAGTTGTATATAGAAGAGTACTTATGGTATACTTCCATAAGTAATCTGAATTCAACAGGAGAGGTGGAAGTGCACAAGACTGCAGGGGCAAAGTGATTAAAGCAATTAACAAATAGGGAGATGAAAATCCCTCTGAAGCTGATACCTATAGAGGGAATCAGGTGATTCTAACCTGAAACCTTTTGGGTTTACGTTCTTGCCACTCACCTTCCTCACATTAAGCGTCTCTGAGATTTGGCTTGCAAACTACAGCATTAAGCATTCATTCAAGTGTTAGCAGAGAGCTGTTTTTATTTGAATATAGGAGACCGTAATTCCCACAACAGTAATTTTTTGACAAGAATTGGGCAGTGGACTATGCCAGAATAGTCCATGACATAAAATGTTGTCACAAAGGATTTACCATTTAATTGAATTTTCATTTGCTGTGGAGCAGAGGATTGACAACGGGAAACAATCATTTAGCTCCTGAACAGAAGTAACAAGTGGGGAAGTGTCCTGGTTCCAGCTGGGATAGAGTTAATTTTCTTCCTAGTATCTGGTACAGTGCTGTGTTTTGGCTTTAGTCTGAGATCAGTGCTTATAACACACCAATGTTTTAGTTGTTTCTAAGTAGCACTTACCCTGTTCAAAAACTTTTCAGTCTCACGCTCTGCCAGTGAGGAGGGGCACAAGAAGCCAGGAGGAAGCAGAGACAGGACATCTGATTCAAACTAGCCAAAACTATGTTCCATACTACAGCACGTCATGCCCAGTATATAAATTCAGAAGAATTATCCAGAAGGGACTGATCGCTGCTCAGGTCAGGCTGGGTATCAGTCAGCGGGTGGTGAGCAATTGTATTGTGCATCACTGCTGTTTATTGGTTTTTTTCTTTCCCCTTTTAGTTTTATATGTCTGTTATTTACCATATTATTATTAGTAGTATTATATTGTACTTTATTTTGTTTATTAAATATCTTATCTCAACCCAGTCCTCCTTCACAACCCACCCTGGGAGAGGTGAGTGAGTGGCTGCATGGTACTTCATTGCTGTCTGTCACAGGAAGTGACACCGGAAATCCTTGGATGAGAGGAAGAAGTTGAGCTTTCACAGAGAAACATATGTATATAGAAGCCAAGCTTTGCAATAAGCTATAGAACTTTGGGACTTCGATCTTAGAAACTGAAGTGGAGGGATAACAGATCTCATCAAGGAGCCGCACACCAGGGGCAATCAGGCACATCTGCAAGAAGACTTGAAGGTGTGGAATAAATTTCAAAAGAAATGTTCAGATTTATTGCAAAGTGAAAGGTGTTAAAAGTTACAGGAACTGTTCATAGATAGTTGTGAACCTGGACTTTATAAAGAATGCAAAAATATTGGAAAAAGGTTTTAGGATGAGTTTATTAACTACTGGGATTGTATTGTATATAATACATGGGCAACAGGCATGAAATTAACAAAGAAAGCATAATCAGGCTGTAAGTAAATATTTTCAGGTCTCACTGTTTGTGCTGCAGCATTGTGCATGTACAAGACTAGAACTGGAAGAGCAGAAACTTAGTCTGGTTTTCAGGCAGAGTGATTCAAGAAACTTGCTTTCCTGGACAGAAAGGGAACACTTCTTATATGCAGAACCAAGAATTTGCTGTTATTCCATTTGGGTTCTATCAGTCTAAGAGCTTAAACTATCTAATGACTGCAGAAAACTTCAGTAGCAATACAGCTTTTTAGCCTTTTTTTTTTTTTTCCCCCAGACTACACATCCCATCACCATCAATTTTAAATCAATACCTATAGGCTATGGAACTTAAGATTAAATTAATGGTAATAAGGATACAGGTATTATTTGCACTGAAGACTGTCTCATTTTATTTCCTGAAACCTTGAGAACAGGAAGGGCTGTGATCAGGGTGAAACCTTATTGTAACTGCAGGTGATGTAAGGTGCAACAAAAGGGGCAGTATCCAGGACAAGTAAGTTGATGACCTTCAAGTCTTGGATGTTTCTTTCAATTTTTCATCCCTGTTGGATAGTACTGTTAAGGAGAGCATAAGAAAGTTGGCGCAGGTGCCAGGTCTTATGAAATCCTCTGATGCAGATATTAGGGTTATTGTTGATACAGCTTTAGAAGAGACACAGTCTTTCATTTAGTGTTTCTAATAGGTTTGCCAACAAAATCATCAAATTATTTCAGTTGGAAGGGACCTTAAAGATCATCTAGTTCATGTCACTGGCAGAGACACCTTCCACTAGACCAGGTTCCACAAAATTCTATCCAGCCTTAAACACTTCTAGGGATGGGGGCAGCCACAGCTTCTCTGGGCAACCTGTTCAAATACCTCACCAACTTCATAGTGAAGAAACTTTTCCCAATATCCAACCGAAATCTTCCCTCAGTCAGATTAAAGGCATTCCCCCTTGTCCTATCACTACATTATTTGAGAAAAGGCCCCCTTTAGGTACTGGAAGGCTGCTATAATGTCTCTCTGGTCCTCCTCCAGGCTGAACAAGCCTAACCTTCTCAGCATGCCTTCATAGAAGAGGTTCTCCAGCCCTCTGATCATCTTTGTGGCCCTCCTCTGGACTCACTCCAACAGCTCCAAGTCTTTCTTACATTGCTGGCTCCAAAGGTGAATGCAGGACTCCAGGTGGAGTCTTACTAGAGCAGAGCAGAGAAGCAGGATCACCTCCTTGGACCTGTTGGTCATGCTGCTTTTGATGCAGCCTAGGATACGGTTGGCTTTCTGGGCTGTGAGTGCACACTTGCCTGCTCATGTTGAGCTTCTCATCAATCAACACCCCCAAGTCCTTCTCCTTAAGGCTGCTGTCAATCCATTCATTTTCCATGCAGCCTGTGTTTGTGCTTGGGATTTCCCCAACTCAGGTGCAGTTGCTTTCACTTGACCTTGTTGAACTTCATGAGGTTTTATACTTAAAAGACACACATAAAGAATCCCTCCACAGTTGTGCTACAGAAAAATGAAAGCAAAAATAACTAAACCAAAGCAAAACAAAATACTACCCCCTTCCCCTCCAACCCCCCATTATTAGTTCAACCTGAGTTTATTTGTGAAACTTGTTTATTTTGGAGCCAAAACCAGTAATTCCCAGAGGATTACAAACTCACTAAATACCCTGCCACTAATGGGTTGACTTAGGTAAATGAGTTAGGGTGGCAGTATTAAATACTTTGGGATCTCAGCCAATTACTATACCAAAGTACTTCAAATCCTGTCTGTAAAAAGCATTTTCCTATTTTTTCACCTAAGACTTACAAAAGATCTTGAACTCTGAGAGGGTCCAAACTCTCACTTTCCCCTGCAAATCTAGGTCACCTAACCCACAGCACTTTATTAAAACATTGGATGTAGAGTGCTTTCTAGACTTGAGTAAGTAAATTTTCCAGCAGTAAACTTTAAAATGCCAGAGAGTATTAGCTTGGCAAAATATGACAACATTTTAGCTTCATATTTTTTTTTCTCCATGCATAATCATTACACTATAACTCATATAGCTACATATTCCCACAGTTGTTAAATTTACCTTTATCAGTCTAATGGGGTAATTTTCTTTCCCTCTAAATTGCATGCTGACATGCAGCACTGTTGAACTGATGGGGGATAGAATTCTTTTAGTGCTATCTAAGTGTCATTTATTAAATAATGTGATAACTGGCAGTGTCCTAATTAATTTTAGATTTTGGTTTCTTATACTTAATGGTTTGGGCATGTAGAAGAAGTCATGGAAACAAGGAAATGGCTTTACTCATAATTATGGGTTGTCTACAAACATAACAGAAAACACAGTACTTTTTTGAGACCACCAGGCTTTTTATGACTGTTTCAGCTTCAATACTGAAAGCAGAGAAAAATCTGCCTTCCTTGTATGTGAGATTAGTTTACAACAATGGAGAATCAGGTTACAGATCAAAATGTAAAAAAGAAACAAAAAAACAGAAAAACAAAAAACCCCATGAATTTTACTCACAAGGATGAGAAAGTATTAATTAGAAAGGCAAAGATATCTCTGACATTAGTAGTCCTTAAAAATAGACTGGACAAACATTTTTCAGGAATGACTTGGATACGGTTGAAATGTGCTTCAGCTGGGAGATGAACAGGCAGAACCCCAGACCTATAAACACTGCTGGGGGCAGGGTGAAGCTCAGTCATCCACAGGATGCTTTGTCAGGCTAGCCAAAACCATCAAAGATATCATCCAGAAATGGTCACAAGTAAGAACAGAACTTCTGTAAAGTGTATCAGTTTGACTGGAATTGCTGTGTCAGATGTGTCACAGACTTGGTTAGTATGAAATTCTAATTCTGTTAAAATATCAGCAAGTTGAAAAGTACTGTTAATGTATGTGTTTCACCTCATGTACTGTTGGAATGAATTTGCTTTTATCCTTCTGTTACACTATCAAAATTAATTATATTTAGGATGTTGCACAATGTGTTAATGTTGGGAATCCAGACTGTATATTTTAATTATTTAAAAGGCTGCAATGGATTTAGGCCAGGGCTGCGTACCTCTTGGACTTTAGCAAAACCTGGAATAATCCCAACGAAGTGGACATGATTAACATTTACAAATGGTGACACTTCACACTACATTTAACTTATTTTTCCTATATATTTTAATGTGACAGATAGCAAAGGAGACTTAACTACAACTTTTGTAACAGCTTTCTTATTATTTCAGACTTCCTGTTCTTGGATAACAGCTTATTCCAGACCAGTCCAGCTTCCTTTGCTTGATCCTGCAACAGAGTCATAATAATCCTATTAGTAATATTACGGGCTGTTGCTATGGAAATTCATGTATTATCTCAGAAAAATGACAGATGGGTTGAAGAGGGAACAAGCCCGTGCTTAAAAACTGATCCTTACATGACTAGCTAATGCCTAAACGGATGTCACGTAGAGAGTAGCTAATTTCAAAGACTTTAGGGAAACTAAGTGAGTAACCAGAACTACAGAGGACAAAGGATATGTTAAATATTTTGCTTGGAAACAGTTAAATCTCTGCTTCATTTCCACTTGTATTCCATGTTGCTTTTCTCTATGTATGTTCCAGTATTGTGTGTGCAGCTTAATAATAGCTTTTCCTCATCCCCCACTCTATGTAAATTATGTCATTAAAGAGAGCAGTGATTTCCAGGACAAGGCAGCAGCAATGAAGTATCGTAATAATCAAAGGCAATATGAATTACTTTGCCTCCACACAAAGGGATACTTTTCATATTTTCAGTCTATAATTGTTGAGATTTATTCTTTCTCTTCAATTTAAACAAAAAACATAAGGACTTTTTGCTCATAGCAATGTAAAGAAGGCTAAATTATGGAAAATGCAGCATATAGGAGGTGGAATTTGCTCAAGAAGGCCAAACTAAGACTGTTGGTTAGAAAGTCCTCTGGGATACAAGTGCCAAAAGTGAAATGGATCATGTAGAATGAGACATGCAGTGGACTTTTAAAGGACCATTGTGGTATCAAAATCTTAAGACTGACAAGTGATTGTTACAGATTTTCATCCAATACAGAAAATCTTTCTCTCTGAGAAAACAGAAGCAAAAATAAAACAGAAGATTTTTTTTTCTATTAAGCAACACTACCTTTGACCTTTTTGATTGTTTTGTCTTCAGAATCATTTGACTGTTTTTTATAAATCATATAAGAACACATTCTTGGCTATGAATAATGATTTTGCAACAACTGTCAAAAAATATTATTGGTAAAGTCTTAGAAAAAAAACCCAAAAGCTTACCTGGCTGTGATGCTGACAAAATGCTATGAATTAAGAGTATCTTCTCATAATGATTTGAGTAGCAGCAAGAAACAATAAATATAAAAATGTGTAAAAGTAAATCTGAGTCATATCAGTAAATAACATATTATTACTCCAGAATTCTTTGAAAAAAGCATATGTCAGAGCAAAGACTTAATTTAAAACCTCCAAAACTAAAAGCCAATTACCTAAATTGTGTCAACTTTATTCCCCCAAAATAGCAGATCTGTAAGGGTAAGCTTTTATTTGAATTATTTGGAGGGAAAATTGCTACTGCTATGAATGTTGAATGTATCCTTTGCAGCTTATGACAATAACACCTGCACAGACCCACAATTTGACCTAAAATTCAATAAAACAAACAAGAAAAAATACCATCCACACCAAAGAGAAAAGCTGTTCCATAATAGCAATCAGGATTAGAAAACGGGTTGATGGGTCATGTCAGACATCTGTTGTGTAACCACACACATCATGCTCTTTCCTACCTTGTATTTTATTTTTATGTAACATTAATTAAGTGGATATAGGAAACATTAAATTCTGCAGTTTTATTTAAGCATCTGCTGTGGACAGAAAATGAATATAAGAGAATGAGTCTCAATAGACTGCTGTCGCTGCTGTTAGGTGAAAGTCACAGAGAGGTCAGAGCCATTAGGAATAGATAATAATGTTCTAATTGAGTAAAAAGCAAAGCTTATGTCCAAAGATCTGTGAGATGGGAAAGGCAGTGTATAGTGGATTCAGCCCGTCTTTGATGCTCCCCATATGAATAGAGGAATTCTGTGATTTGCCTCTTATATAAGGGTTTAAGGGTTGTTATGTGGGTCAAGGATAACATTAGTAATAATATTTTGATCGGATTTGTAATTTCTTTTTCAAAAGAAATGGTAATATTTGGTCCTACGAAGGCAGTAAGAATGATCAAATACTTGTGGAGTATTACATTAGGAGTTACTGGAGTTCCTCCAGGAAGCTAGCATGCAGGTCATTTGGATATGAGATATTTTGATAAGGTGTTCTTTTTTCTAAGAAAAAGAACATCAATAGATATGGTGGCAGAAGGAAACAAAGAGAGGCAGAAGGAATTTAATGCCACAAGTATTTATCATGCAGAAGGTACATTGGAGTCTTCTGCAAATCATACTCTAAAGCTGCCCTGTATTTCTGAACATGAATGCTTGGATACCTTTGAAACTGTGATAAGAATGCAAAAGAGATCTCATACCTTAAATATACTTCCAGGATACCACAAGAACCCTACAAATTTTCTAACCTGAAGGTACACCCCTCAAGCAAACAGAGAGCAAACAAAAGATGCTAATGTTTATTCTCAATGTGTTCTCAATGTATCTGCATTTCAAAAGTTTCACTTTTAAACCAATTATTCTAAAATTATGCTTGCAGTGTGATACTTTGAGTCTGTAAGGATGATTCGTAGCAAGTCACAGAGGGTTAGGTCAGAAAAGCTACCTTACTTTTTCATAATAGGGCTCACTACAGAAGAGCTTAAGGAGGTCTTAAATTTTTACAAGTGTCCTGGTTCCAGCTGGGATAGAGTTAATTTTCTTTCTAGTAGCTGGTGCAGTGCTGTGTTTTGGCTTTAGTCTGAGAACAATACTGATAACACACCAGTGTTTTACTTACTGCTAAGTAGTGCTTACCCTGATCAAGGACTTTTCAGTTTCATGCTCTGCCAGTGCAGATGGTCACAAGAAGCCAGGAGGGCGCAAAGACAGCACATCTGACCCAAACTAGCCAAAGAGCTATTCCATACTGCAGCACATCATGCCCAGTATGTAAACTGGGAGAAGTTACCTAGAAGAGACCAATCACTGCTCGACCCAGGCTGGGTATCAGTGAGCGGGTGGTGAGCAATTGTATTGTGCATCACTGTTGTTTATTGTCTTTTTTTCCTCTTCCACTTTAGTTTTATATCTCTCTTTTTGTCACTCATTTTTAGTATTAGCATTAGTATTATGTTGTACTTTAGTTATTAAACTGTTCTTATCTCAACCCATTGGTGAGTGGGCAGCTGTATGGTACTGAGTTGCAGGCTGGGTTTAAACCATGACAACAAGGCAGAACTTTGATAAAATATCTTACACTGAAGTGTCAGTAGAATAAATTTCAGAAGAAAGTATTGAAATTAACAGACATATAGCAGAAAAAGAAATACTGAAACAAGATACTATTAATCCTTAAACTTGAGAAAAGCTCAGATACAGAACTATCAGATTACTGATTGTCATGCATAACACATTATTTGAAGGGGACTAGATGGCATAAGATAATAGAAAGGACTACACACCAGCAGCATTGATTTCTGTACTGATCAAGTTGGTAGAAACCATCTAAGAATAGACCTACGTACAATAATCAGTGATACCCTGGGAAAGATTCAGTGCAACACAACTTTCACTGAAGGAGTTCATGAATCAAAATCTGTTCAAGTTCTATGCTACCTTTTGGATAAAATTCATTGGGATAATATAGACTGCTTGGATTTCCAATAAACTTTTATAAGTTACCTTAATAAAGATTCTTAGACTAAATTCCCGTAGCAAGAGGGGAGTAGCTGTCTCACTGCTTTGTAACACAAGATTTTCAGGAAGAAACAGGAAAAAATTGGAAATCAAAGTTGCAAAGAAGTAACTTTTTTACAGTGGAGATTTCCTGCAGAACTCTTCAGTTATCTGTGCTGTACACACTATTCAACTACTCATAAATAATTTGGAAAAGGGGAAATACAGAGGAAACAGCAGCCTGCTGAGGGCACAAAATTAGAACTGACTACAAAGATCCTCAGAGGGATCATATATTTGTGAATGACTGAGTGATAAAAATGGCAGATAAGACAAGAATTGATAAATGCAAAGTAATGCACTCAAAGGGGAAAACAAGCACAATTACACATACACTGATAAGCTCTGAATAAGTATGAACATTTAGAAAAGAACTGCTTTGTCTCATTATGAATAGGTTTATAGAAATACCGGCTCACTGTTCAGAAAAGTGAAAAAGTCAAGAAAAATGTTGTGGATTATTTAAAAAAAAAAAAAGTATTTTGTCATCATTTCAGTCTCTGTTTGGTCTACATCTTGGGTATTGGCTATACCTTTTCCCATCTCCCTTCTGAAGTCATGTAGAAGTTCTGGAACTAGTGCAGAGTAACAGAACAGATCAGATTTATGGGGAATTTCTGCATGAAAAAAAAATAATATTCCCTGGTCTTCAGTATAGAGAAACTGTGAGGAATGAGCAATATAGAAAGCATAGAAGAAATTAGACATGTCTTGCAGAAAATGAGTAGGCAACATTTGTGTTCTATTTTTCCTCATAGTTTACTGTACAGCTGATGTAAAATTGGCAAAAGGCCTTACGTGGAACACTTTTCCACATATGTATAATTGAATTATGGAATTCGTTGTTACAAGAAATTAATATGAAGAGTTCAAAAATCACTTATCAAATTCATTGAAGAAATGCCCATGTATTAAACATGGTGCTGTGGCTGCAGCCTCAGGAGTGGGAAGTCTCAGAACCACCATCAACCAGATACTGGAGCCAGAAGAGAAGCTTTCAGTGCTTTCTGTACTTTTTCTAATCATCTGTCACAAACTACAGAGGGAGACAGGAGAACTTTACCCTGCCCTAGTATGATGGTTTTTGCATGATGGACAAGTTGTGGAAAGGGTTAGCTAAGGAGCCATAAAAGTCTTGTTCTCAAATACATGGAAGTCAACAGCAGGAATCCCATCAGTGCCAGTGGCTTTGGCATAGACCCACACCTTTGTCTCCATCTTTGCATTGCCATTCCCTGTCTGGAGTCACAGGAGTAGCAGCAGGCCTGTTCATCATAAAGTTACACTGAAGACATTAAAAGAGGCTTGAGATGCTTTCACAGGTTATTTGTGCTTGCATGAATTTCAGCTAACAGGAAAAGTCTCCTTGCCAGCAGCAACTTAGCACACATGGGATGAAACTTCAAGGGGTGCTACCTTCAGAAGCCAGGCTGCCAAAACAGCTCTCTTCCTAAGCATTACGCTTTTTTCAGCAGCTGTGAAGAGAGCGTAAGTTAAAGCAGAGTTCAGAATTTAAAGTTTAACAGCGTGGGGAAGATTATTTTCTCTGTCAAATCATTTTTAAGATGGCTTTCTGAAATTCTTCAGTTCTGGTTATTGTGCCTACTACATCCAAGGTATTTACTTTACAGGCGCATCAGACAGATGTGCATATTTGGTTCAAACAGATTTGTAAACTGTTGCTCCTGAACTTACTCATAGCATAATAGACATCCAGAGTCACCATAGGAAAAATGATACCTTATTTTAAAAGGGAAGCTATTGATCTCATTTTACCTCCATCTGTTTGAACTATCTTTAATAAACATCTTGAGATTAAATCTAAGAGATTATTTTTTTTTTTAAAGTTACCCATCAATCACAGCTCCAAACTTTTATCAACAAATTTGAAAGCTGGAATCTTCTCTCCATAGCAAAACCCAAGATCCATGGAATTTGCTAAAGATGGAAGTGCTATAGATTTAAGATAAACATCAACTGTTTCGTAATTTAGAAAGAAAAATCAAAGTTTTTTTCTGTTTACACACTCTGTAAACAGCTCTCAGCTTCTAAACCCCCCAGAACATTAATCTCTTTTATGGAACGAAGGGTTGCTGAGCACTGTGCAGCTATGCCTTGGAGTACAGGCAGCGTCCTATGTTGCTAGCTACAGCACCAAATGAAGCTTTCCCCTACAAATGATCAGGCAAGAACTGACAGCTACTTTTTGAAAATAGTTGGTAACTTCATAAGGGATTTTCCAAAATACCTTGAAAATATCCAGTTCTTTTTCTTCTTGAAGTGTGAAAACCTGGATTATACCTAATATGCAGTTTAGGCTACCATATACTGAAGCTTTGTATGCTGACATTTACTTAAGAAAGCTTTCTTCTGCTTGAACCTTTGCCGAGACTGGGGGGAGTTACCCGGAAGGCCCAGATTCCTGCTCAGGTCGGGCTGATTGTCTATTGATGGGTGGTGGGCGGTTGTATTGTGCACCACTTGGGTTTATTGTTCTTTTTTCCCTTCACTTTCTAGTTTTACATTGTCTCCCCTTGTTATTTCCCTTATCATTATTATTATTAGTGGCAGTAGTAGTAGTTTTGTATTGTACTTTAGTTATTGAATTGTTCTTATCTCAACCCATGGGGTTTACATTTCTTCAATTCTCTTCTCCATCCCACCAGGAAGTGTGAGGGCGGAAAGGTGGAGGGTGAGTGAGTGGCTGTGTGGTTCTGAGTTACCAGCTGGGCTTAAACCACGACACAGAGAAGAGAGGAGATAAATGTGGCACTCAGAAAGACAGCTGAGATGTCCAGATGCTGTAAGTAGGCATAATGTTGCTTAATGCTGATTTGCTTTTTTTCCTTTCCATTCTCCAACTCTGTTTATGCTTTAAAAGTAGTAGTTTTCAATAAAATCTTACCCTGTCTCCCTGCCATGTTCCTTGTCACCAAGGACATAAAAGTATAAAAAAATAAAAAGGACAAAGTGAGAAAGATGTATTAAACCCCCTGCTCTACCACCCTGGGCAATATGGAGTTATATGGAAACTGACACACTGCAAGTTATATTTCTTCTTATGAAGCTACTGTAGAACAAAGCTGAGCACTGGAAAAGAAAGGAGACCTGCACTAAGAAGTGCCCTCTACAACCTGTAAAAATTATTATTTTTACCTCACATGAGGACTGAATTTCAGTGTATTTGAAATCCTGAGCTGAGAACATGTCAAAACTGTCTGTTATTACTGAAACCAAAAGGCCTTTATCCTTGAGTTCTTGTAATTCCCCCTTTAGCTACTGCAGTGGAAAAAGACATTATCTTGCCTTAAGGGAATAGCTGTCATAAAGGAATCCTCAGAGGATGGCCGTGTTACTCAGTAGCACAAAGGACAGACAGGCCAATAGGATTTACCTGTACGTACCTGACATAAAGTCCTCCTTTTCCCATAACTAACACCACCTTATCCTTCCCCCTCTGCCACTTTGAACCATCTTGGTGGAAAGAAGAACTTAGAGAGATCAGCTTCTAGTGACTTTGATGTTATGTCTTTCTGAATTAATATTGCTGGTCAAGAGGCTAATTTCACAAGTTAGCCCTGGCTTGCACCAGTGTGTGACATTTTCCAGAACAGGATTGAGTTTTTCGGATTTTGTTTCTAGTTCTTGATGCAGTTCAGTACCTGTTTTTTTCTTTATCACTTCTCAGTTACAATAGTATCCTCCCCTCCACTTCATCTGTTTAGAAGTTTCTCTTCACTTCCTTTCAGTCATTTCTTGGCTCTAACTGCTATCTAATCTTCCTGCTCACTGCAGACACTTTGTGCTCACTGCTTACTTCTGACAAGAACAGAGGGATAACTTTCCATGTAATTTGCTGACCCTTAAAAGGTGAAATGACAGCAATATTTAAGTAGCGCTATAGGCACTTTGGCACATTGTAGCTTGAGTGCAATATGGCATTGAAATGGTATTGAAAGCCTGTGTTGAATGCATTTTGAACACTTCAGGGAAACAATTCACCAAATACCTAAAATCAAAAATGAGTGAACTTGTTCAGGTGTAACAAGTTCTAGTCTCCTCAGAAAACTTTTGATCAACTAGAAGCAATTAAAATTTGAGATAGCATTGGATTTTCTTACAGGTTTTTTTCAGCAAATAGAAAAATGAAACAAGGCAAGCTGTTAAGTAAAAGGTAGAAGACCATAAAACCATTTGTACACAGGCACAGAAGTAGAAATAGTCATGTAAGCTAGGTAGAATTAGGTAAGTCTGATGCTACTTTTCCAAATTGATAGTGGGTATAAAAGGTATAGCTTGCAAAATTTCTCCTTGCATTAGAAAAGGAGCTTTGCTTTCTGGAGGGAAGTGGACAAACAATTTTGTGACAGAAAGAGTGTGCCAAGAGCATGCTGAATATTGCTGTGATAAGTACAAGGCTTCATTTAGAAAGACTAGCAGACTATCTCGCTCAATCTACAGGATATGAATTTCCTGTGATAAAAGCCTGAGAGAATTCTCTTGTTAACTACTTAAAAAAAAAAAGGTATATATGTATATGTCTCTAAATACACACGTATCTCTATAAGCACATGCATATTTACGTGCATATCTAAATATACTTATTTAAGTCTGATCTCTCAGATGTAATTTCTCTCAGATGCTTGAGTTGTGGTAAGATTTGTTTGGAACACATTTTCAGGTCATTTGGAAATGTGTTTACAAAACAAGAGGTGATTTGCACGCTAAAAGAAAACATTTAACTTTCTAAAAGGTATTTAAACAGGTTTCTTTAGATGCTTTCAGTTCAGAAAGGAACTGATTAATGTAGTGGTAGGTCTGCTAGTAATAGCAGTGAGGAATGTTGTTGCATCCTGGCAGTTCAAAACCAGAAGTTACAAGTTTGGAGTCCTGCTGACATCTGCAGGCCCTGTTTCTTTAGAAGATGATTTATAAAATGACTGAAATGAAAAATACCCAAAACTGTTTCTCTTAATAATCATTATTCCTAGGAGTTGTTGTTCTCAATTCTGTTCCACGTCTTTGTGTTTCTACAAGACATCTTCCGCTAACTGAGAGGTGTTTATTTTAAGCTCATGCACTGTGATTGCTGTGATTATGATTAGGCCTTGGCATACATCATTCTCAGGTCAAACTCATGACTATAACTTCAATAGTACTGGTATGATATTTGCAGATATTAACATAACTGGAGAAGTGATACACAGAAAGAGACTTCTACTAAATGCAAGAATGTACCTACAAACTATGCCTAAAATAAGAAAACAAAAATATTAACATTAATTTTTCAATCACAAAACACTGCATTGGAAAACTATCATTAAGGGAAAAAAAATATATAATTTTTTTAGTATTAATGTTTTGAGAGTGACCACATTCAAACACTCTACAGGTTAACTGATGATACAAATCACCTGATGTTTTATATCAGCTGAGGGACATGAAATGTCATTGTAAATCCTCTTATGCTAATTCCAAAGAACAAAGAGGGCTTCTTCTTATGTTGTCACCTCATTATTGTTAGGTGTCTTGTGTTTGATGCATATTTCCTTTGAGTGAGGAACCTTAATGCAGTGACCTGTGATGCCAGAGTTTGGACAGAATTTCATCATTCCAAGCCTCACAGCCATCCTCATCACATAATGTAATGAAAACACCTGTAAAATAAAGTGACATGAGAAAGATAGGTCATATGTCAAGCATATGTTTGCATAGATTCAGGTACCTTAAGGTTATTATGCCCTGCTACAGTGACAGAAAAGCAGCTCTATGACTACAATTTCTGACCAGGTGTTATCTTAAACACCTTGGTCCTAGTTGAAAATGCCACTCAGACACTTCTCAGGAATTAAAAACAAACAAACAAACAAACAAACAAAGAACAGAAATCATCCCCAAAAGGCCAAAGAAGTGCAATATTCAAGCAAGAAAAATGAAAGTAGAGATGATCCACTGAACAGAATTTTAGGAGTTGACAGTAATCCAATTGTTGCATTTTATAACACTTATTTGAAAGAAACGTTGTGTATGCAGTCAGATCAATGACAATTAATCATGAAATGGAAGAATTTAAAGGTGGAATAGCCCTGTTAGCTCAGTCAGCCTCTGCCCACACAGGTGCTCTGTCTGAAAAATATACTCCAATTCACTTCATAGCATATAGAATATAACTCCACTAGCATGAACTCCACTGCTTCCGCTTTTACAGTGCAAAATTGAATGACTTACAATTACAACTGTTGAAAGTTGTTTAGCTTATTGTAAAATCTGCCCTCATCTCATTTTTGTCTGTATGTTTTGTGAACTTCTATTAACCCAATATCTCTCCACAAGATGGTGGCAACAGATGAGTTAATTGTTTTTAACTGACTGAATTAATTGGCTTTCAGTTATATGGTAAGTGGAAAAAGTAACATCTCAGACTTTCACTACTTGCTTATTTTGGCAGTACTGTTTCAGAAAACATTTTGTTAATTTCAGTGATACTTATTTCTACCTGAATTTCTGCCTAAGATTTTTACTTATCAGGACAAGCAAAAAGTGGAAGATGAAGTGAAAGTGAAAAGTGGATGAAATAGAATAAGACTTGAGTATTGTGAGTAGTATTGTGAGGAGGCAATCTCCTTTTAACAGAGTAGTCTAATTTGTTAAGTTTCTAACTTAGTACTTCCTTGATTCATAAATTCACTATCTCACAAATACACTAACTCTTAAAAGCAAGATAGTTAGCTAGCCAAGGGTGACAGTGGTATAGGCACTCATGGGTCATACATGGAATATCTACATGGTACTTTGCAGGAGTATGTAAGGTCCACTTAAGCATGCTTTGAGACTTTGCTGCCAAAAGATAAGGTATGGAATTTCACCACATCCCTGTATTACCATGGAAACATAGCTTCTGGTCACTTCAGAGCCTTGAAAAGGTCATATAATTCTGCTTGCAAAAGATATGCAGAGACATACACATAAACCACAATACATTTCCTGTAGTTTATGAATATTCTGAAGGCAGTATTTAAAAATATTATCTTTATAAACACATATAAAATTGTGACTTTTTTTTTAGAAAAGAATATGAAGTCTTGTGTCACTTCTGACTTACTGGAATCTAAACACATGAACAAATGTTCCCTGTGGTTGAAGCAGGAATAAAAACCACAAAAAACCCTAAGAACAACTGTACTGGATCAACAAGATCATCTGCTTCCAGTAAGGCTACAGCAGGTGATGAGGGAAAACAGTTCCTGAATGTTCTAACCTTCACCAAGTTGCATATTAGGGCACTCCAGAGCTAGATGCAACATCTGTGACCTTTGATGGACTTCTTTTCCATGAAACAATCCAGTCTTTTTCAGCCTGTGTAAACTGTCATAACCAACAATATGCCATGGCAAAGAGTTGCACAGCTTCAAGTGCATGGGAGAACAGCACCCTTCTGTTTCTAGCCTGCCTCCTAGCAGTTTCATTAGAATTTTCCATATTGTCATGTGACAATATGACATATGACAGTTGATTAACCCAAGTTCACTCTCTCCT
Organism: Lathamus discolor; assembly: GCF_037157495.1. NCBI lineage: Eukaryota > Metazoa > Chordata > Aves > Psittaciformes > Psittacidae > Lathamus > Lathamus discolor. The sequence continues at coordinate 79,026,729 of NC_088885.1, forward strand.
GATACTTGTGACACTCGTGATTCTTTAGATCACAGAATCATAGTATCATCATCATCATCATCATCATCATGGCTTGACTTCACGAACGAAGATTTGGGAAGGGCTTTACCCACGCTTACTACAAGCACGCTGATGGCTAAAAAGGCCAATGTGAAATAGGCAAATCTGGTTGCAAAAAGCACAGCGAAAGGTCTCCTTGGGTGGTATAGGCAGGGCATGATTCTTTCTACGTTGTCTTTTCTCCTTGAGACTAGTTCTGCGTGAGTTCTCAAAAGAGTCAATGGCATTATGTATGGTGTGTCTTCAAGTCTCCCAATTGGAGGCCAAGGTGGACCACTGATGGTAGTCAATATGGGCAAAGCTAAGGTATTGTTTCAGGGAGTCCTTATATTTCTCTTTGGGGCACTTCTCTTGCAGCAACCGGTGGCAAGTTCACCGTAAAACACGATCTTAGGGAGGCAGTGATCCTTCATCCTAGAGATGTGCCCTGCCCAGCACAGCTGCAATTTCAGCAATATGGCCTCGATACTGGTGACCCCTGCCTGTTCAAGGACAGTAACATTTGACACATCTTTCTTTCCTCAGTTTGAGGCTTTTTATATTTTTTTTCTCCTCTGCAAATAGAGACACTTGAACTGCACACAGTATTCAAGACATGTTAGGACTATGTATTTATACAGTGACATAACGATGTGCTCTGTTTGTTTTTTTTTCCCTACTCCTGTCATCATTACTATTTAATACAAAATTTGTACTTTGCCACTGCTGAGGACCAAGCTGGTGTTTTTGTGGAAGAATATGTCATAACACCAAGATTTCACTCCTGAGGACAAGGGTCAGTTCAGAACCTATCAGTTCTATGTGAAGTTTTCTAAGTGTTACTAAATTTTGCATTTAATCTACTCTAGGTTTTATAGGCCACATGATTATACAGTTACTTCTATAATATTTCACAGTAGGATTTTCTTCTTTTTGTAATGAATTACAAATAAACTTTGTCACCTCATTATTCAGACCAATTTTCAGATTACTTATGAATCTATTCTACATCATGTGTCCAAGGGAATGGGAAGGGGAAGGGGAGAAGAAGGGAGAGGGGAGGGGAGGGGAGGGGAGGGGAGGGGAGGGGAGGGGAGGAGAGGAGAGGAGAGGAGAGGAGAGGAGAGGAGAGGAGAGGAGAGGAGAGGAGAGGAGAGGAGAGGAGAGGAGAGGAGAGGAGAGGAGAGGAGAGGAGAGGAGAGGAGAGGAGAGGAGAGGAGGGAAGGAAAATTACTTTGGTTTCCAATTCTTTAATTCCTCTAAGAACTTAGTTTATCATTTACTGACTTGGTCATCTACTGAGATTAAAACATCTCTGGCTAATTTTTTGGTCCTGAAATTTTAATAGTAGTTTTTATGTGTCTTGGAAAATTGTGCTTTTATGCTCTTTTACGATCTTTTTGATCTCCCTCATTGGTTTACAATCAATATCACCTTCTTGGCCAGAAAGTTGTTGATATAAAAACAGTATTATACTTTTTAATCAACTTTGATGCCACTAAGATGTGATAGGCCAGAAATACAACCTTATGAAGGTTACCTCATTATCCAGCTTCCAAAGTCACAAATGTTCATCTTTGTACATTATGGCATATATTATTTGCATAACTTATGTGCATGACCAAGTTTTATTAAAATTCAAAATGTTCTGCATTATTTTATACATATATTTCCACAGTATGCAATGATGCTGGTACACACTAATTATCTAATTAACCAGAATATAGAATCCAATTATAAATCCTATCTTCACTCGAAGTGTATAATTAGTTCTTTAGGACATGAAGTTGGCTTTACACCTTTGACCCCAGGTTGAAGGTCCTAAACTAATTTTTTTTTTTTTTCTGGCTAATTAGTCAATACAAGCAGAATTTTACCTTCATTAATGGCTTAAATTCTTGTATCAGCTAGTGTTTGTTTATTGAATGTGAGAATAAAAGGTTTAACATACAGTGTATGTGATCTTTGTCGAGTTAACTTGGACTTGTTCTTGAGAGTTGCCTCTACTCCAGTTGCAACTAACATGCAAAAACCTTTGGCTTAGCTGTGGGAGTCCTTTCTAAAGAGGTTTATTAAATCACCTTGAGATTCAAGCTGAAACACAAGTGCAGTTTCTGTTGTACTGCTCATCTGCCCTTTTTCCAAAAAGATGAAGGATAAACTACTTGATCTAGCAAGTTATTTAATATTTTTGCTTTATTTTCAGTCATGCCTTAAGGATTCACTTAATGTGCATAGAATAATCAAACAGCAAATCTCCTATTTTCAGTTGATTGTGATGGAGGTGATGGAGTGGCTCCCAATCCATTTCACTTGAAGCAGTACACAGTACTCTGCAGCAATGCTGACTCTGGTTTGAAAGGCTCACAACACAGTTTACTACTGCCTCCAATGTTAGCACTAGAATCACAACTTCGAGTCTATAGTATGTTTGTCCTGGTAGATAGCTAAGCACTGTATGGCTGCTTACTCATTCCCTCCCACAGCTAGATAGGGAGAGAATCAGAGGGGCAAAAACTGTTAGTAAAAATAAAGACAGCCTCATAGAGGAAGGGGAAAAAAAAAAAAAAAAAAAAGGAGAAACACAAGTAATACAAAAATCACTACCAGAAGACAGATGCCCAACCATTTACCAAGCAATGGCTAGTTTGAGAAAACTCCCACTTAATTTTAAGCATGATGTTGTATAGTATGGAATATCTCTTTAGTCGGTTTGGGTCAGCTGTCCCAACTATGTCTCTCACAGCCTCTTGCCCACCCCCACCCAGCTTGCTGGGGAGACAGAAGGAGAAACAGAAAAGGCCTTGATGCTGTGGAAGATCTGTTCAGAAACAGCAAAAATGTTGGTGTGTTATTAATACTCTTTAGATGACCAATCTAAACCACAGCAAAATATGGGCTGCAACAAAGAAAATTAACTCCATCCCAGCCAGACCCAGTACATAGTTTCAGATCTGCTTCAAACACCTACATTTAGCATAGCAGTGGAGTGCATAAATATGTAGAAACCAGCTCTTATCAATTTAAAGTATCTAGGCTGTACTCTGAGTTGTCAAAACTCTCAGCAATAAACACAAATGTACATCTCATTTGTAAGGTACAATAGCTAAGTTTAATATAGGATAGAAGGTGGCTAACCTTTTTGGTCTGCTACCAGAATAAAATTCGATGATTTTTGTTTTATTTTATTTTCCCCCTGAAGACCATTTGACTGCTTTAGGTACACAAAATATATATGATGTAACCAAAGTTGAAAATTACCTTCAGTTTCAAATGTACAACAATTCGATAGCTGTCTATTTCTTTGGAAAAGTAATAGTTTGGCTGAGCACACAAAGGTTATTTGTGCTACAAGCTTCCAACGTTGCTTGTTTCTTTCAAATGCTATAATCCACTGTACGGATATCTGATTTTTCCCTCACGCTCATTTCTTCCTTTTAAGCCTCCATGAGAAGTATGAAAAACTCTGTAAAGTAATATTTTGCAAAAATTTGAATTTTGAATTGAAGTTTGAATTAGAGGGTTCATCTCAGGGAACTTTTTTGTCCTAGAAAGAAGGTCTTTTAAATTAAAAGGTAACCACCAAAATATATTATTTCCTGTATCCAAAAAATAGACTTTGAAAAAACATATTCTAGAAAAATGTTTCATAAATATACTTGCCATTACTAATATTAATTGCTAATGGTATTAATATTTTCATTTATATTTATAACTTAAAAAAAGTACCATCTGTCTCACTAACTGTAGGAGATGAGATTACAGTAGCCATAATATGATTCATTTTTAATACAAGTCACTACTGCTTAATTATAATGTGAAGTATCGACTGGAAATGGAGCAATTATTTCATTGGTACTTATAATGCTGGCAAGCCTGACAGTTTAAATTCTTTTTTGTGATTTTTTGGGAGGCAACTGAGTTACACAGTCAAAAGTAGTTATTCTCATTCAAATGCAGAACAAAACAAACACATAATTCCTCACTGATTCTCAAAAGTTAAGTTACTTTTCACGACAGTTGCTCAAAGACACTTGAGACCATATACTTCTTTAAAGGAAAACCTTTACAAATTACTTGCAAATCCAGCTGTTCATTGTGACTTCTGCTCCTCTACATTTCTTCTCATTAATAAATTCTACCACAGGTGCCTTACTGACATGATATGTGCTCTAATAATGTAGTTTCAAAATTTCATTCCTAGTTCCTCTTCTTGATCACTACTACTTTTCCACTTCTCAAATTTATGACGGATCAAGTTACATCCCTGGCCTATGCCTGAGGCACAAGCCTAAAGTCTTGTCTGCATTTAACTTCTCTCCAGGCAAAACACAAGGCATAGCTTCAAACCAGCTGAATTCCCATTCAGACCAGAACATTGTCCTTAATTTAACTGCAAGCTGGCTCAAGCCAGAATAATTTCTATGAATCTGGGCCGAATTGATTTAAATGAAGTATGGATTTAAGCATGTCTACTCTCTGTTAAAACTGATTCCAAATATAGTTAGTGACTCCATCTCCAGTCTTTCTGCAAGACTCATATTAATAAAGCAAAAGTGAACAAAAAGATAAAGCAAACAAGGAGGATAATTGCATGTTTCCTTGTGATTTTGTAGTTGGAAAGAAAAAGGGCAGAATAATGAAAAGAGAAGAAGGAAGAAAGAAAACAAATGGAAGGGAATTTAGAGAAAATGGTTCCTGTGAAGGCGTTAATAGAAAGGGAAAGACAGGAGCAGTTAAGCAACAAATGAGTAGTTCATATCATGAGTGAGACCACAAGTAACAAAGACCTCAAAAGTTAATATCTCAGCCCTAAAGAGAGAATGCAAATTATATTCTTTGTGCTCATTAATTTCAGGTCCAGTGCATGCCCATAACTTTTTTGCTGCTAAAACTTTATATAAAAGCTGTATAAACCCTGCTCTGTATATGAGAAATTTACTTAGACATCTCCTGAAGAAATCCGTTGCAGCACCAAAAAGAGATTATTCAGGTATGTCTTTCAGTATACATCTTGGTTGATTATCTTTTAATGTTAATTAACATTTTGTTGCAGTTGAGGATCTTCCCTCCTTCAATATTAACCAAGAATTTGAATGTGTTTTCGTATCCTAACTTCACAGCATTTTTATTCATGTACGATACAGGGTATCTCAGTGTTTCTCTGTAATGCAAAATTACATTAACAGCTAACCTGTTAATGTAATTATGCATTATATAACACTGCATTCAGTATATTTACTTTTTTTTTGAGATGTCATATATGACAGAAAAAAGAATGTATTATTTAAAATGCATGTTGATAGAATGGCTGATCATGAGTTACTCATATTTGACACAACTTATTAATAAAAGTAGCCATAACCATTCAGAAACTCTTGCAATATCTGTAGTTAGCTTAACGTTCTTAGTAGAATGTGTCAGTTTTCAGTCAGTATTTAGGCTACTTTTTAACATTATGGAAAATATCTTTTGAATCTGCAAATTTTTATTTCAATTTAAAAATATAGCATACTTATTTTACTTTTTAATGATCTGTTGGTTGAGCAACCCAGGATACAAAATACAAAATGCAGGGAATATTAATAGGAAAAAAGACAGTTCATGATTCAGCTTTTACCTGGGAGCACACCTTATATTATCTCTTAGGGCAACTTTCACTAATACATGGTGGGATGGCTCCTATGACTGGAGCTTTGGAATGGAAGTTTACAGGGCTCTTTAGAAAAGACAGGCCCAGCAGGCGGGATGGGGGAGTTGCTATTTATGTTAGGGATAGGCTGGAGAGTATGTAACTCTGTCTGGGGACAGGTGAGGAGTCAATAGAGAGTTTGTGGGTCAGGGTTAAAAGGAGAACAGCGATGGGAGACATGTTACAGATTGCGTGATCAAGAGGAATCTGTGGATGAAGCATCCTATAGACAGATAGGAACAGCCTCACGCTCACAGGCCCTTGTCCTCATGAAGGACTTCAACCACCCTGATATCTGCTGGAGAGACGGTACAGCCCAGCAGAAGCAATCCAGGAGGTTCCTCGATTGTGTGGAAGACAACTTCCTTCTGCAAGTAATAGAGGAGCCGACAAGGAGAAGTGCCATGCTTGACTTTGTGCTCACCAACAGGCAAGGGCTCGTTGGAAATGTGATGCTCCAGGGCAGCCTTGGTTGTAGTGATCATGAGATGGTCGGATTCGAGATCCTCAGGACAGTGAGAAGAGCGTGTAGCAAGCTCACTGCCCTGGCCTTCAACAGAGCAGACTTTGGCCTCTTCAGGAACCTGCTTTGTAAGGTTGCATGGGATATAGCCCTAGAGGACGGGAGGGGCCCAAGACTGTTGGTTGATATTCAAGGATCACCTGCTATAAGCTCAGGAGTGTTGCGTCCCCACTGAGAAGGAAGTGCAGCAGGAGGGCCGTGAGACCTACTTGGATGGATAAGGAGCTGCTGAGGAAACATCGAAGGAAAAAAGAGGCTTATAAAAGGTGGAAGAGAGGAGAGACGGCCTGGCAAGAACACAGGGATGTTGTTTGGGAAGCTACGGACCAGGTTAGGAAAGCTAAGGCCCAGTTCGAATTAAACTTGGCTAGGGATGTGAAGGATAACAGGAAGGGATTCTATAGGTACATTGCAAATAAAAGGCAGACTAGGGACAACGTGGGCCCTCTCCAGAAGCTATCAGGAGAACTGGCTACCCTGGATTGGGAGAAGGCTGAGGTTCTTAATGACTTCTTTGCCTCGGTCTTCACTGGCAAAGGCTCTGACCACACCACCCAAGTCTTGGAAGGCAGACACAGGGACTGTGAGAATGAAGACCTTGGGCCCACTGTAGGAGAGGATCTGGTTCGAGACCATCTTAAAAGACTAAACATGCACAAGTCCATGGGACCTGATCTGTGGGTCCTGAAGGAGCTGGCGAATGAAGTTGCTAAGCCACTGTCTGTCATATTTGAAAAATCACGGCACTCAGGTGAAGTTCCCGACGACTGGAAAAAGGGAAATGTAACCCCCATTTTCAAGAAAGGGAAAATGGAAGACCCAGGGAATTACAGACCAGTCAGTCTCACCTCTGTGCCTGGCAAAATCTTGGAGCACATTCTCCTGGAAGGCATGCTAAGGCACATGAAAAACAACAAGGTGCTTGGTGATAGCCAGCATGGCTTCACTAAGGGGAAATCCCGCCTGACCAATCTGGTGGCCTTCTATGATGGGGTTACAGAACTGATGGACAAGCATAAAGCAGTTGATGTCATCTACCTGGACTTGTGCAAAGCGTTTGACACTGCCCCACACAAGATCCTTCTCTCTAAATTGGAGAGATATCAATTTGATGGATGGACCACTTGGTAGATAAAGAACTGGCTGGATGGCCTCACACAAAGAGTTGTGGTCAATGGCTCGATGTCCGGCTGGAGACCAGTAACGAGTGGTGCCCCTCAGGGATCGGTGTTGGGACTGGTCTTGTTTAACATCTTCGTCGCTGACATGGACAGTGGGATTGAGTGCACCCTCAGCAAGTTTGCCGATGACACCAAGCTGTGTGGTCCGTTTGATATGCTGGAGGGAAGGAATGCCATCCAGAAGGACCCTGATACGCTTGCGAGGTGGGCAGATGCCAACCTTCTGAAGCTTAACCATGCCAAGTGCAAGGTCGTACACCTGGGTCGGAGCAATCCCAGGCACAGCTACAGGTTGGGCAAAGAAGAGATTCAGAGCAGCCCTGCGGAGAAGGACTCGGAGGTGCTGCTCTATGAGAAACTTAGCATGAGGCAGCAGTGTGCACTCTCAGCCCAGAAAGCAAACCGTATCCTGGGCTGCATCAAAAGGAGTGTGACCAGCAGGTCGAAGGAGGTGATCCTGCCCCTCTACTCTGCTCTTGTGAGACCTCACCTGGAGTATTGTGTGCAGTTCTGGTGTCCTCAACATAAAAAGGACATGGAACTGTTGGAACAAGTGCAGAGGAGGGCCATGAGGATGATCAGGGGACTGGAGCACCTCCCGTATGAAGACAGGCTGAGGAAGTTGGGGCTGTTCAGCCTGGAGAAGAGAAGACTGCGTGGAGACCTCATAGCAGCCTTCCAGTACCTGAAGGGGGCCTATAGGGATGCTGGGGAGGGACTCTTTGTTAGGGACTGTAGTGACAGGACAAGGGGTAATGGGTTAAAACTTAAACAGGGGAAGTTTAGATTGGATATAAGGAGGAAGTTCTTTCCTGTTAGGGTAGTGAGGCACTGGAATGGGTTGCCCAGGGAGGTTGTGAGTGCTCCATCCCTGGCGGTGTTCAAGGCCAGGTTGGACGAAGCCTTGCGTGGCATGGTTTAGTGTGCGGTGACCCTGCCAATTGCAGGGGGGTTGGAACTAGGTGTCCTTAAGGTCCTTTCCAACCCTAACTATTCTATGTTTCTATGATGCCCTTATAAACTTCAGTTCATGAATGAACTGATAAACTTTCTCTAGTATGTTATTTTCATACCGTTAGAATCATGGAATATTTTAATGGAATAGTTTGGTAGAATAGACTGCAGAAAACTCAGAAGTTATTTATAAAGTAACAGGTGATAATGAAGAAACTTCCTGCACTCAGGGATGTCTGGATCTTGACCACCTTTAAAGCAGTGAAGCATTTGTTCAGCACCTGTGTAAAGATATAATGAACTAGTAGCAATAGACATCCATCTCCATTCAAAATAGTGCTTTTCTGAATGCTGAAAGAAGTAGAACAATTTTTTTCTTCAAATCAGTAATTCCTGAGCCCTCCCCATAAACAAGAGAATGACAGTTGTTTAATTGCCCTCATAAAAGGCCTCAAAGTACAGGAAGCAACTAGGGCAGTGTTTCACCATTGCTCCTTCTTTAAATGGCCAGATGAAAGGGGATTGAAAAGAGCATTTGTTGTTGTATTTTCTTCAGCAGCTGAATCAGTTCTCCCATTCTAATTAAGTCACTGAATTTCTAGACAAGACATACTCTGTCCTGCTTCATTTGTTCCCTACTGGCATCCCAATTCAGCAAAACATTTTTTCTGTGGAACCATATTCATTGAAAGCTATTGTGCTTTGCTGGATCAAAGCTAGTAAATCTTCTTGTTTAAAATTTATTGCATCAATTTGTACTCTGAAAAGGGTTTGGCTTTCCAAAGCATTCTACGACATATCAGAGCCTGTTTTGATTTTTCTCTTTACTATGCTGTCCCAAATCTTAGTCCTTATATGCTCATCAGTTTCCTGACCTTCACTCCTTCATTTAACATCAGGCAGTTTAGTGTTTAGTACATGCAATACAAGCTAGGCTTTTGTATTTGTATTTACAAGGGAATTAAAGGGAAAGCTTTGTGAGGACATAACAATTTATTTTCCCTCTTATCTTCTTGCCCTCCTTTGCTCATGCTTTAAAAATTGTTTGTTCTTTTTTGTGGATTTTCTTTCCTACTGAAGGAGGGCACTTATTAACCAAAATGCTTTGCAAGTTTTAGGAAATCTGTATGATCACTAAATTAGTCATTAGTATGTTGTCACAGTATTATTGCTGTGGGACTGTGTTTCACATCAAAGTGCTGTTATTTCAATAATGTGTTTGTTTACCACAGCAAAAGCACTCATACTGATACATCTTCACATCCTTTTCCTGCTTTCATAGAACCAGAAAACCTTCAAATTCTGAGAAAGTCTAAACCATTTAATTTCATCTTTTGCACCTGAGCATCTGTAGTGCTAATGGCTACAAGCCAAATGAAAAAAAAAAGATCACAGCATTTAGCTTAGTTTATCACACCAAATAAATCAGTATTGTAAAGAAGATGATAACAATTTCTTTCTTAAAATTGCATGTTCTTGCTGTCACAGAATCCTGACAGCAACCACAGCTGAGCTGTAGGGTGCTGGTTAGAGGTCTGGGACTCTGTAAGCAAACAGCAAAAAGATTACAGTCTAGGCTTGATGCACTTTCTAGTTGTATGGCTCATGCTCTTTCTGCTCGAATTTGAAATCTAAGCAGTCATTAATCTTTAGCAGATACTACTGCTAACATGGGATTTTCATACTTATCTGCATACAAGAATAACTGATATTTTCATGTTAGACAAAACATCTGCAACACTAGCAAGTGAATACAATCCACTTTATTAGTTAAGTGAAAGGAATACCATCCAGCAGCTAAACATGAAAAGGAAAAGCTGATGTTTAAGTGCAATATATACTATCTTTAATCTAAGTTATCTGTGTATAACTCATCTAAATTTATTTCAGCCCGGTATCATATGCAACAAGATGGCAATGATGAAACAGCCCTGTGGTATTACTCGAAAACAAAAAAAGTAGTTTCCAGGAGCCTAAGCTAAAGGTAGAATCAAGTCAAAAGAACACTTGTAGAGAACATTGTAAAACCCTGGTAGAGAATTTTATACAGCAAAGTTTTGCTGGCACTGTACTGCTTTTTTACAGTCGTAGAGTTTTCGTGCATGAAAATCTGCTTGCATTGGTAATATATCGTAAGACTAACAAATATTTTATTGCTTCTATCACAATACACTCCTGAATTTCCTGAGACATTATCATATGCCAAAAAGCATAAGATCATAGCTTTATACCAAAATGCAGCATGTACAATTGAAAAAGTACAGGCTTAGTGACTACATCAACAAAGACGTCATGGGACTCATTCTCTTACTTCCAACTATTCAGCATTGGAAGTGATATAAGTAAGGCAAGTCAAGACTCAGGAAGAAAATATTACATAATTTAAACCCTAGTGATTCCATAACACGTCAGAGCAATTACTGCTCTAAAATATTGTGAAAATTCAAGTTATTCTCAATGAGGCAAGGAACATAGATTTAATAATAAACAAATAACAACCCTGAATCCTTAACTGACTCATTTATTTTAAAAACTAAGCCAAAAAGCCAAAAGTCAAAATCTTTGACTTGATTTTAATACCTTGGTGGTGATCTTCATTCTAATGGAGATGTCAAAAGGCTAGTGCATTTATTTATTAGAAAGTCTGTAATAATCAAAACACCATAGCTTAAAGACCTAGAACTAAACTTCAAAAAAGGTCCTGTTGCCTTCTAACCATGTTCACACAAAAGCTAGGGATACCACTAGAACTCCACAGAGGCATCTAAAAAAACGTAAAATGTAGATGTCTATATATTATTTGTTATTTTCCAACAGTAATGCAGGGTTAACTTTCTGGAAATCTTGAATTTCATTTGAATACTGAACAACTTTATGCCTTTCAAATTACTGAGAAAAGATACTGTAAATATTTTATCTGAGCAATATCTGAGGAATAAGACAAAGACTTTTGGGAGGGCAGGTATGTTATCCAGCAAATGAATAATTTCTGAATGGGATGACTGAAAGAGTTATTTCTCTATTTTATTCAGGTCAAGAAAATGTATGGCATTTTACAATCTTAAAGGGTGATAAGGAGGTAAACAAAAATGTCATTACCTTGTTTAGAAGAAGCTAGACTTAAATTTGGTGTGTTGAGCTGTATAAAGTACTTGTAAAAGCTTCAACAACCATATGAGTTTCCTCATATTTTCTTAACATTACACAAAGCTAAATGGATACCCTTTACATTGCAGTTGTGTCTGCAATAAACATTTGTTTGATTTATTTTTTGTATTTGAGCTTTGTGGAAGGAAAACACCTCCACGAACATACATGACATCATTAATAATTGTCAGATTGCAGAATCACCACTTCTATCTATATTTTAATTCTATATTTATAAAATTGAAATTGCTAACCTGTACACCGGCAAAATTCGGAAAAATGTTGAATCTCCTATTAGTTAATCCTACACAAATTAGGACCATAATCTGTGTAGTGCAAGGCTTTCACTCTGCAAATCCTTAAAGTCTTAGCTGCGCTACAGCTTACAAATCATCTCTAATGAGTGTATCACAGATTTCACAGCTACTAGACCAACTGCATCCTCAGCTGTTTCCCAGTAAACTATCAAGAAAATACTTCCATTTAATAATGCATATATCACCTTATGGATATTACAATTTTTTAATGAGATTTGAAATCACTTTAGATCCTTTCAGAAAAATAGTGTATTATTAGAATTAACTGGAAAAAATTATGACAATGTGAGAAGTTTTGCCAAATCCTATTGTCAGTAATGTCCACATAAAGTTACATTCATTTTGGCAAAATGTGTGAATTAACTTTATTTATATAGAGCATAAAACTGCACTTGACATTATGATAGCAAGTTTCTTCCTTGACCTGATAGGAAGGGTTAAATGGGAGGGACAATACCTTGCGAAGTCCAACCTGGACAATTCCACTCTCTGATGCACATTATATAGATGGAGGTTAGTTAACATTATTTCCCATGCACAAATTTAACTCTTAGGAATTTTGTTTCCATCAAATTATTGAGCTGATTTAAACTGATTACTGTGTGTGCTTCTGAACACCCCTGACTTAGAAGATCCCATGCAGTGATCCTCTAGTGAATTAGGAGCCCTGTTCTAAACTAAACTTGACAAATAGAACACACACACACACATGCACAAAATAATCCTGATTTTGTGAAAATGCTTTTGATTTGTAGCATGATAATGAAGCTTTTTATTGATTCTATTGAGATTTTTTTCAACTATCCAATTTGCAGCCATGCACAAGTGACTTGGTTATTAAACAGGTTCCACAAACTGAAGGAATGTGGTTAAGGTTTCCACTGTTTTGCAGGAGTAAATACACAATAGGCCCTTCCAAGATGTAACTCTACAGGCAGCAAGGGATGATTTGCTTGGTCAGGAAGCATATTTTCAATTGTCTTTGACAGTGCACATTAAGCTTTGAGGGGCTGTGCATGTAGAAAGCTCAACAGGATTTTAGTGTATTATTAATAGAATTTTTTATTTGAAAGTACCAGACAATCCAGTTAATAACTTTAAATTCACAGACTGTAGAGGTACAATTTGGACTGAGTAAAGCATGCTTAGTTTGCATGCTTTACTCCTGATCAAGTGGATATATCCTTGGTTGTTATATTCAGACACAGGTTTTCATAGAATAAGCCATATGTGTTTATGCAGTTGTGAAAACCTTAATTAATTTAAAAATAAATAAATAGAAAAGTGCTTATACTGATATTGATCATATTTAGCCAAATCTCAAAAGTATTGATAGGGAGTCTGTGATTACAGGTTCCACTCCTAATTTATAGAGAAATTACAGAGTTATTACTGTAATTTAGAATTATACTGATAATCTTTAAGAAACAATTTCCAGAGAAACCTCACAAATGCATGCTGTGATAGCTAGTTGAAAAAAAAAATAGTTACAGTATAATTTGCAAACTGCTAGTTTACTTCTTTATCTTCTTTCTTTGGATATATTAACAGGTATCTCAATAGATACCCTTAGCAAGGTGTCAGTAACTGCTGACATAAGCAAGAAACAGTGCTTTGCAGCTGACCAGGGAATGTTCTTTTTGCCATATATGTCAATGAAACTCCTTTTAAAACTAGTTTTTCTCTACTTATTTACTCCATTTGTCAGTAGGTACCAGTATAGCTTTACTGGCTTTGTGGAAAATCTCATGACCCATAAAACTAAGGCATGGTTCTACTGATAAGCAAGTCAGCTTTTAAAATTCTATAACAGTAGCTAAACACAACTTTCCTGTAAGCTTAGCATTGTGAAGATTAGAATGATAGATTCTTTTGTAGTGGAACCCATCTTATTGATTACTAGAGAGAGATTAATTTTAATAGAACACGAACGCAACAAAATTACATGATATAAATAAGTATCGTAACATTTGACCTCAGCACAAAATAAAGATGTTATGCTTCCAAAATGCAAAGGAAAAGCAATATACATTGCACTTCAATACAAATGTGAATAATAACAATAGCTATCACAGTACTGTACCTATCAAATTAAGAAATTAACAAGATGAAAAAATCAAGTACTGTGTATTATAAGGATACCAGAACTCTCATGTTTGCACTGAAAGAAGCCTGTCACCACGTTACAATTTTTAAAGTAATGTGTTTGAGTCCTAGTCAACCACAATTTTAACTCCATGAAGCTCTATGCAATACCTTTTCCCACTTTTCTGAGCGTTTTTGGGTTTTACCATATTTCTGTTTCTTTTTCTTTTTTTTTTCTCAAGACAGATTTTGATTATTTCTACAAAGATTAAAAATAAACTGGAAGTTTGAAAGAAATGTGCTAACAGACATTTTTATGCCAAAACAGTTTATTCTTCATTAAGCTATCAGCCTTGGCAATATTGGTAAGGACTGAAAAAAAACAACATACCACAAATCTGGTCTTTTTTGAGGCCAGTATAAGCATGGATTTATTGAAAATTTGGTCATGAGGGTGGTAAAATGATTTTAGCTTTTATCTTGCTCTCCTGTGCTTTGGCACTGGCAACTCACAGGATCCCTGTAGGCTCCACAGTGCTAAATCTTTGTTGTCAAGGTATTTGATGCACTGAGTTCTTTGTGCTGCATCTGATAAACAGGGAGGAAGAGCAAGAAGTGTTCTGAGGTTTATAATCCAGACCAGATAGGGCCTAGAGCCACTTTAATCTCCCAATCTCATTTGAAACACCCCCCCCACCCCCCACCCCCCCCCCCGAAAAAAGATAGAAATGGTCTTCTCCGGTTTTCCTTTCATTTCCTTTCATTTTGTTTCATTTAATTTCATTTCATTATTTCATTTCATTTAATATAATTTTTCTTCCATTTCTAGTTATGCAAGAAGTGATGATCAAAATTTCAGAGGTCAGTGAAGGACTTGGGGGTGTTGATTGACAAGCTCAAAATGACCAAGCAGTATGCACTTGTAGCCCAGAAAGCCAGTCATATGCTGGGCTGTATCAAAAGGATTATGACCAGCAGGTCAAGGGAGGTGATTCTGCATCTATACTGCACTCTTGTAAAACCCCACCTGCAGTACTGTGTTCAGCTCTGGAGGCCCCAGGACAACAGGGACATGGACCTGCCCACACTAGTCCAGAGGAGGGCCATGAAGATGATCAGAGGGCTGGATCACCTCTCCTATGAAGACAGGCTGAAAGAGCTGATTTTGTTCAGCCTGGAGAACAGAAGGCTCAGCCCAAAGGGAGTCTACAAGAAATACGGAGAGCGACGTTTTACAAGGGCATGTAGTGACAGGACAAGGTGCAATGGCCTTAAACTGGAAGGCAGTGGGCTTAGATTAGCTGTTAGGAAGAAGCTCTTTACTATGAGGGTGGCGAGCCACCGAAACAGGTTGCCCCAAAAAGTTGTGGCAGCTCCATCTGTTGATGGAGCCAAATGTTCAAGGCCAGGTTGGACAGGACTTTGAGCAAAGAGGTCTAGTGGAGGGTGTTGCTGCCCACGGCAGCTGGGCTGGAAATAGATGATCATTAAGTACCCATCCAAACCTAAGCATTCTGTGGTTCTATGATTTTCTTATTGAATACTTTGTTTAAGAAGAAGTTTGTGTAAGTAATTTTATCCTCATATTTGGATGAACACCAGTGGTGCTATTAATCTGAATAACATAACACTGGCTACACAGGATTTGGAGAAGGCTGAGGTTCTGAATGACTTCTTTGCCTCGGTCTTCACTGACAAAGGCTCTGACCGCACCTCCCAAGTCTTAGAAGGTAGATGCAGGGACTGTGAGAATGAAGACCTTGGGATCACTGTAGGAGAAGATCTGGTTCGAGACCATCTTAAAAGCCTAAACATGCACAAGTCCATGGGACTGGATGAAATCCATCTGTGGGTACTGAAGGAGCTGGCAAATGAAGTTGCTAAGCCACTGTCTGTCATATGTGAAAAATCCTGGCAGTCAGGTGAAGTTCCCGACGACTGGAAAAAGGGAAATATAACCCCCATTTTCAAGAAGGGGAAAATGGATGACCCGGGGAATTACAGACCAGTCAGTCTCACCTCTGTGCCTGGCAAAATCTTGGAGCACATTCTCCTGGAAGGCATGCTAAGGCACATGAAAAACAACAAGGTGCTTGGTGATAGCCAGCATGGCTTCACTAAGGGGAAATCCCGCCTGACCAATCTGGTGGCCTTCTATGATGGGGTTACAGAACTGATGGACAAGCGTAAAGCAGTTGATGTCATCTACCTGGACTTGTGCAAAGCGTTTGACACTGTCCCACACAACATCCTTCTCTCTAAATTGGAGAGACATCAATTTGATGGATGGACCACTCGGTGGATAAAGAACTGGCTGGATGGCCTCACACAAAGAGTTGTGGTCAATGGCTCGATGTCCGGCTGGAGACCAGTAACGAGTGGTGCCCCTCAGGGATCGGTGTTGGGACCAGTCTTGTTTAACATCTTCATTGCTGACATGGACAGTGGGATTGAGTGCACCCTCAGCAAGTATGCCAATGACACCAAGCTGTGTGGTGCGGTTGATACGCTGGAGGGAAGGAATGCCATCCAGAGGGACCTCGACATGCTTGTGAGGTGGGCTGATACCAACCTTATGAAGTTTAACCATGACAAGTGCAAGGTCGTACACCTGGGTCGGAGCAATCCCAGGCACAGCTACAGATTGGGCAAAGAAGAGATTCAGAGCAGCCCTGCGGAGAAGGACTTGGGGGTGCTGGTCGATGAGAAAATGAACATGAGCCCGCAGTGTGCGCTCACAGCCCAGAAAGCCAACTGTATCCTGGGCTGCATTCAAAAGGAGTGTGACCAGCAGGTCGAAGGAGGTGATCCTGCGCCTCTACTCTGCTCTTGTGGGACCTCACCTGGAGTATTGTGTGCAGTTCTGGT
Source organism: Lathamus discolor (assembly GCF_037157495.1). Lineage (NCBI taxonomy): Eukaryota > Metazoa > Chordata > Aves > Psittaciformes > Psittacidae > Lathamus > Lathamus discolor. Next base: position 79,043,535 of record NC_088885.1, read on the forward strand.
GTCCTCAACATAAAAAGGACATGGAACTGTTGGAACAAGTCCAGAGGAGGGCCACAAGGATGATCAGGGGACTGGAGCAGCTTCCGTATCAAGACAGGCTGAGAAAGTTGGGGCTGTTTAGCCTGGAAAAGAGATGGCTGTGTGGAGACCTCATAGCAGCCTTCCAGTACCTGAAGGGGGCCTATAGGGATGCTGGGGAGGGACTCTTCATTAAGGGCTGTAGTGACAGGACAAGGGGTAACAGGTTTAAGCTTAAACAGGGGAAATTTAGATTGGATATAAGGAAGAAGTCCTTTACTGTAAGGGTGGTGAGGCACTGGAATCGGTTGCCCAGGGAAGTTGTGAATGCTCCATCCCTGGTGGTGTTCAAGGCCAGGTTGGACGAAGCCTTGGGTGGCATGGTTTAGTGTGAGGTGACCCTGCCAATGGTGGGGGAGTTGGAACTAGATGATCTTGAGGTCCTTTCCAGCCATAACTATTCTATGATTCTATAAAGTGCCAGGCCTTCAGAATGTATCAAGGTTTTATGTTTTAGCAGATAAAACTATTTCCAATTTGTGGGATAAGAAAATGCTATCAACTTCATTTATTTATTTATTTTTATTTTATTACTGCAGTTACATAAAGTAAAGAAAACTTCCTGGGTTTATTAGCTATTCACTTCTAGAGCTCTGCAAACAGTGACATATTTGGGTGTTAATATTTTTCAGTTCTTACTGAAATAATGAGAAGTAACTCACATTGTTTGATTCTTTGCTAGTGCACACATTTCCTAGCACCGGGGCACAGCTTAATGGTGTTCAAATCTTTTGCACCCAGAATGTTCTCTAATAAATGCTTTAACACTTGGAAATCATTTGCACTTTGAATACTGTGTGATCCCATAAAGCAATATCAGTTGGTTGACTGGAGCATACTTACAATATATATCTCCCTTGCTGCTATGTGTGTTGGTCATGATGGTCTCAGAATTCAATCAGTGGTATGGGATCTTTACATTTCTACCTCTATGACTCTCAACCAAATGTTGCAGATACATTAGGCTAATTGATAAAGAAAAATTTTGTCATGCTATCTGTTTACAAAATATCACAAAATATGGGAACAGACTGTTAAAGTTTATATTGCACTTTACAGCCCATGAAGAAGAGTATCTTAGATCCGGAAAAAAAAGAGGGAAATGTTCTTTCTAGATTTTCAAAGCCATGTTTGCCCTTCAAAGAGGACAGAGATGTGAGGGACCAGACTTGTTATGCTGGATAGTGCCCTTGGGAAGCTTAGGAGCTGACATGTGTGGGAAGATGTCAGTCCTGAAATCTTATTTGAGGAGCAAGGAGTAACATTCTGTGTACAGTTTTAAAATGAAGCTGTACTGTGCCCGAAAATACCAGTAACTTCTGTTCTGAAATCCAAATAGCTCAATGGAAGTCAAAGATGTTTTTAAAGTTAATCAGAAAAGGACAATTTAATTAGAGAAGTGTATTTCTCTTATACAAATATGTTCAATCAAATGTTCAGTTAACCTCTTAATTATTAGAATATAGTCTATGAAGTTGTGATAAATATTGTGTATCACTTAAAGTATCTTGATTATTGAAAATAATCTAGAAGTTTGTAGTTTGCTCAGAACTACTTCAAGTACCATTCACAAGTTTTCTTAACGAGTTTCCTTTTCCTAATGCAAATTTAAACTAGATTTTTTCATCATTAATATTACTTTAATACATTGAAAGAATGATACTTTAAAAAATACCAAACATACACTTTTGTAGGAGTGAGTCTGAGTCTTTATTCTGACGTATTGCCAACAACTTTTATGCTTTTTCTGATGGTATTTTATGTCTCAAAAATTACATGGTTAGTTGCATATTCTGTCCTTTATTCTTTTTACTGTAGGGTTTTTATTCTTTATTATTTCATCTTCGATTGCTAACATAGGAGATGATCAGCATCTGTGATACACTTGGCATAATAGTTAATATTCTTTGTAAAATGTGAAAGTTCATCCCATACTTCCCTGGAATTTTGACAGCAACCATTTTTCTCCCATGTGACCAAAACCATCAATAAATAAAAATGACCTTTTCACTCACCTGAGATGTAATGAAAAGCAAAAAATAGTCATGAACACTCAGAAAAAAAATCTTATGATCCACAGTATGCCTTGTGCTTGTAATTTTCATGACCGAATTTTGTCATGAGACTTTTTAGATTTGTAAAGAGAAAGCTTTACAGCAGCCATCTATTCCTCTATTTATAAAAATATGCTAAGCTCACAATAAATGAAGCAGACAACTGATTTCATGGGTTAGTGAGGGTGAAATGGCAATTTTAACACTTTATTTTAAATTAATGATGTAAACCTTAACACAAAAACCCCTATATATACTGAAAGTTCTTCTATGCCTACCGGAAGTAAATTTGTAATGAATATTAAGAGTGGTAATGAAATTCTGCCTAAGAACAATATTGCCATTTCTGTTTTAAAATTTAATGGAAATTCAAGATAACCTTAAACCAATCTTTTTAAAAGCAATAAATACATGCATGAAGGTCTGCTTCTGTAGTGGTTATAAGAGAATTACCATATTAAATCAGATACTATTGCCTCAGGAAAGACCACATTAGTATTACCTATGACTTTTTAAACTATGTGACTGTGGAGGATTGGCTTGTCAAAAAAGGTCAAAAGGTCACGTTCCCATCAACGAGCTGAAACAAGACATCTGTGTAGAACATGGTGCAAACCTCTCACGACAGATAATCAGGAAATGAAGGACACCGGCAAACAGCAACATACTATGACCAATCACAGCCAAGGACACTAAGCGATAAGTGCATGAGAAGGAGGATGGTGGGGGGGTGCACGGTGTAGCTGCAAAAATATAGAGCTTACACAATGCCTTATTTGTGCCAGAACCAATCAAGTGCCTAGTATTTGCATATTCACTGTTATATTAACCGAAGGTAGAAGCCCAATAAACGAAGCTTGCTGTTAACTCATATTGAGTCGTCCAAGTCTTCCTTTCACGACATGTGACAACCTGATTTACATGGTATACAGCTTCATAGTAATTCCAGTTTAGTTAGGACCTCATCCTGTTTTCACTCAAGGCAGCTTAATCTTCTATGGGTAGTTTAACGGAATTTGGTTGAAATTGCGAGTACTAGGATAACGCTGCCATGTAAAAAAAAATCAGAACAAATCTGAAACATGCTTAGCTCTGATGAAGTTTCAGTGCATACTCAAATACAGAGTGCAGTTTTTTGTGATAAGGCATTATGATGACTTTTTATATATATCCCTTGAGGATTAAATGAAAAAAAAATCAAATTAAAGATTTGTAGCAATTTAAAATATGAGATTGTACAGAAATTAAGAAGAGGAAAGAAATTATGGAGAGAGACACTTTAACAACTGAGTAACAAATGAACAAACTAACCAGTTTTTTCTATTGTCTTTACCAGGTCTGACATTTACGTAGCTCCACTCTGACTTTCTTCAACATATCAATCCCCCCAGATACTCAAAGCTGACTCTGGAGGAAACACTAAAGAAGCAGCCACCTCTCCATCTCAGCAGTGGTATCACTAGCTTGTTTTTACTATGGTGAAAAACATCCCACATCCACCACTATAATTCTCCAAAAAGGTTGAAATTCAAATATATAACTTAAAAGTGGTAATCAGGAATGTTCAATCAAATATGGAAAGACAATACTTTAAGAAAATAATAATTAGTCCAGGGGGGAAAAAAAGTATGTTTATTACAGCGTTAGAGGAAAAAGGAAAACAAATAAACACGAAAAGAAACAGAGAGGTTTATTTAATGTTCTAGTACAAGACTTTTATTTTCATATTTGTATATTACCTAGCAGGTAGATAAAACATAGGATTTTTCATAATTATTTTTTCATCTTTCAAATAAAGCACCAGAAATTTGCAATGATTTTAGCTTAATTTTCTTACAGGTAAGCACTCTTTAGTTTGATTTATTTTTTCTCTTTGCTTTGTGAATTAACTGTCTTTGTCAAGATTGTCGGGGAGAATAGTGAGATATGCTCAGAAGGCTCATAGAAGGAATAATTCATAACTTAGTCAACCAATAGAGCTCATGTTTTATGTCTTTAAATAATTCTCTATTCAGGGATGAAGATGATCTGTTATGTTGCCAAAACCTTTTAATCATCTTATTTATGATTATTTCTTTAATGAAGAGTAGTGGAAAACTGTTAAAGATGTAATGCATGTTTTAAATATGCTAATTACATTTTTTCCTCATGTGCTATCTTATTATATTTTATTTTAACGAAGAGTGATAACAAGTATGTAAGCATTTTACATGCCAATAGTTGTTTTTTTTCTTAACATTTTAATTCAGAACAAGACTGTGTCAATAAAGCAATTTACATAGAAAATATGATACATAAAAAAGTGTTAAAAAAAAATTAGATGCCAAGAGACTCAAAACTTATGTAACTTCTACAGGTCTTATCACACCATTAAATTAGTGTTAAAACCCCACAAGAATTCTCTCACATAAGAACACAATTAAGTGTCTAATTTCAATTAATTTTACAGGTTCAGTAGTTATGCAAAATTTGTCTGTTAAAAGTTTTCATCATGTTATCTCAAACTTAAAAGTATATTCCTTCAAAATAATTTCCTGAATAGGTCCTTAAAATCTAAAAGCAAATTAAAATTACTGAAAAAATATCAGAAAACAATCTGATGGACAGCCCAAATAAAGTATAAAGTAATATTTTGTATTTTCCTAAATCCATAGCAGTTATTATGAAAAAAAAAATCAAAATCATATTTGTGGGCTTAGTACCATAAGTAGTTCACCCACACATCCTCCTGCAAAGCTGCTGCCATGTTCATGAAAATGAAAGAAATTTGCTGTATGAATTTGGATGCATTGATATCTTGGGGAAACCTGATGAGGGAAATGCATATTTTTTCAGAGAACTTTCTCCCTTTACATTCAGCCTTCCTTAAATTTACATTTTGCTTTCATTTTCTCTTCTGTACCCATGTGCTATTTCAAGTAAGCAGTGGAAAACTCAGGTGATGCATCTGTTTGCTACAAAGGCAATCTAGAGTGCAAAGCCTGTTCTATGAGACTGTGTAGGTCTGGATTCCACAGATATGGTTGTATCTAACAAGAACAATACCATGAGTTCTGTTTGAAAGAAAAAGACTGAACTTCTGCTGGGCATTTTTATTTACTCCTACAGCCTCATGGAGATAGGCACACTGTAAGATTAATATTTTCAGAGAGTCAGTGGTTATATTTTCCTGGCCTACGGATAAGCAGTGTTATGTAGAATAAGAAAGCTGATGTGCTGTAGTCTGACCTAGGCACTGAGCAGACTACATGTGACTCTTGTACCTGACTCTTTCTTGGAAATTTTCAGCTGACCTTTGAGGTGACACTCTTAGTAGTCCAGAAGCCTACTCTGGATATAGGCAGTTTCTGAAATTTAATATCTATCTTTAGCAGTTGCACAGCCTTCTATTTTATTATTAGAAAACATGTCAGGACAAGACTTCCCCCCTTCTGAAAGGGAATGAATGCTTCCCTCTGCCTGTCCTGGTCCTGGTGGTGAAATTATCACAGCCCTTCAAGGTAGTATCAGAAGTATCACTGCACTCTAAAGATGTTTTCTTTCTTGGTGCCGTGGTTTAAGCCCAGTCAGCCATGCAGTCCTCACTCACTCCTGCCCTTCCTCCCCTAGATCCCGGAGGGATGGGGAGGAGAATTGAAATAATGTAACTCCCACGGGTTGAGATAAGAACAGTCCAGTAACTAAGGTATAACACAAATCACTACTGCTACCATCAATAATAATAATGATAAGGGAAATAACAAGGGAAGAGAATACAACCGCTCACCACCCGCCGACTGATACCCAGCCCGACTGAGCAGCGATCTAATCCTTCCGTGTAACTGCCCCCAGTTCTACATCCTGGGCATGATGTGCTGTGGTATGGAATACCTCTTTGGCTAGTTTGGGTTAGGTGTCCTGTCTCTGCTTCCTCCCCGCTCCCCCTCCTCCCTGGCAGAGCATGAGACTCAGAAAGTCCTTGGTCAGACTAAACATTACTAAGCAACAACTAAAAGCATCGGTGTTACCAGTGCTGTTCCCAGGCTGAAAATCAAAAACACAGCACTGCACTAGCTGCTAAGAAGTAGAAAAATGACTGCTACTGCTGAACCCAGGACACTTGGTTATCCCCTGAGGTAAAGATACTGCAGACAAAAATCTGAAGTACTACCTTGGTCCTTCTCAAAAGTTTTTTGCTGTCTTAGCTGTTTCTGACAAGTTGTAGACATGTAGAGTCATAAAGATGTCGAGTTGAGAAAGATTCTGAAACCTAGCTATGTCTTTTAACCGGGTGTTTTAAAACAATGCTCGTAAAGAGGGGAATCAGAAAGGGAATGTTTTAAAAAGTTACACTGGTCACTATAGTCAGCAAATACAACTCTAAATCTACCAGCAGCAAACTCTGTATGCCTCTTACAGCAAATAGCAATCCTCCCTGTAGCAATACTTGCAAGATGATGTAATCTGTCTGCATGAAGGCTTGAAATTTACTGTAACAGATGAAAGCCCTCCCACACCACTTATGCTTTTAAAGCCTATTCATGTTCTGAAACAGTAACCAACACAGTAAAATATTTATTATTAGCTTGCAAGCAAGAAGGTAAGGGAACTACCATGCTGTTTCACCAGTGAGTATGCAGCATGAGGAATTCTAAAATATATAATGGGAAAAATTAGTGTGTATTTAGCCTGTTTGCAGCCTGATTCAGAGACAACAGCAAGTGTGCTAGGGTCTTGTCTTCTGGCACTGAATTAAGGGTTTTGCCCACACTCACTGTATAACACATAAGTGACAAATTGGCTGCACGTATTCCTGCTAAAGATAACTCCAGCTTTATGTGGGTAAAATGAATGAGTATTTAATTCTGTTACTTTACTACTTTCTAAACCCTGGAAATCTTGTTTGTTTGGGGTTGTTTTTTTGTTTTTTTTTTCCTTTCCTCCTTCAGATATTTTCTCCTACTTTTCTACTTCCTTCACCCCAAAACTTGTCTGTGTCTGGATGAGACTATTAGAATTCCTTCCATGAGGCTGGAAAGAATAGTCAGCAGCCTATAAAGAACTGCCATCTCTGACATCATTATAAATGTCTGCAGTTCCTTCCATTTATCTGAGGAAGTGTAAACTGAGTTGCAGTGACTGAGGGGGTTTTCTATGTTTTCAATGATCCCCTGAACATGTCAGATAATTTAGAGCCCAGAAGTCTAACACTGTGGTTGAAGTCATACATAGGTTTGACAATTTTTTGCCCTGTAATTGTAATTCTACTGGTTTAAATGTAGTCAATAAATTCACACATCAGAATACAATATTACTACTTATTTGATAGGAAGGAATTTACTTCATATTGTACCTGCCATTTGCAACATTTATTCAGTTTTCTAGATTAGCTGTTAAGCACTTGGAGGCGGTCACTTTTCATGGAAGCACAATTCAAAACAATATACTAGGATTGGACTTTGGTGATTCACTGAGGTTGAAACACACAGATGCCCAAAACGAATGGAATAAAGATTCACTTGAGTATCTTGTATTTAACACCGATTACCAATAAATGTGTAAGGAGAACTGACTGAGAATGTGCATGGCACTTGCTTTCCTATCCTCTAACCTATGTCCACTTGTGCTGTAATATCAATTAATGACCCTCAGTTAATCTCTCTAACATAAAGTCCAGTCCAGTCTCCTCTAGCACCAAGCGTAAGTTAAAATTTTAATATCCACAGGCATCAACAAATATCACAGGCCTACTATTAATCCCTAAAAAAAACTATCTCCTTCTATTTATTTTTGATATAGCTCCTGACAGCTTTTTGTTGTCCTCCAGTATTTAAATAGAAAAAAAAGAAAAGAAAATAACGTATCACCAAAAGCCTATATGCCTGCCCATGCCACTCATGTTACAGACTGCTGTCGTATCTCTCTCAAGCAACTTTTTATTCAGAAATGAATGATTGTCCTTCCCTCTTCCCTCAGGTTATGTGTCATTCCTCATATAAAAATAATTATAAACCTGATAATCCTTATCTTCTGCACCCAAACCTTCTACAGTTTTACTATATGCTTGTGAGAGAAGGAGAGGAGAAGCAAAAGGCCCAAAAAGCTGTAACTATATACTGTAATCAATATATGGGTAGAAAATAGATATACACAGTAGCTTGGTCTTTGATTTGTGTTCCTTTCACACTAATTTCTAATACTGATTTTTTTTTTTTTGTTTTTGGGGGGGGTGGGTGGGGCGGGCAGGGGGATGGACACACCACTCAGCAGTATCAGACTTCGCTATAAAATTATTGTGACTCCAAGGTCTCATGTCTAAATGTAAATGATCACTTCAGCAGAAACTGTTTCATATGCAAGTTAAGATTGTTTTCTCCCTCATATCATGTTACATTAACTTATACTGAATTACATAGGCCATTTTATTGCCCTGTCACTCAGACAAAAGAAGTTCCACTGTTTCTTACAAGTGACCTTGACCTCGACTTCTAATGCCAAAAATAACTGCTTTAGCAGCAAACTTTGCAAAACCACGTGTGAACTTCTTACACTTTGGCTGCTCAGTTTTATTACATGCTTCTGTGACCAACTTTATTGAAAAACTTTAGGAATTTCAAATAAACAATATCCCTTGCTCTTATACTTCCTCAGAAAACTGAAAGTTTTGTGAAGCTTGATATAGAAAGAGGTCAGTTCTCCATCTGTATATCACATTTGCCGAAGTATCATTAATTCTGCGCAAGCAAGCAAGCAAGCCAGCAATCCATCCTTCCTCCTCCTGCGCTCCAGGCGAGTCCTCTTGACCAGTCAGCTACCCCGCCCTCCGGCACACACAAACTACCTCGACCCGCTCTGTTCGCCGTGCTCCCAGGGCTGGTTTTTAACCACTCACAGCTGCCGTCGAGCCTCCTGGCTCCGCCCCCGGTGAGTCAGCTCCTCGCGTGAGCTGAGCTGCAGGCTCCTGGGCAAGTCCTGTTGAGGACTTGAGGCTCACTCCTCAGTGGCTCTTGTCTTTCCAAGGTGAGGCTGGCTCCTGGACGCGGATCTCGCTTCACTCCACCCCGGTGTTGCAGGCATCCTCTCTCAAAGCTACTCACCCCAGCAATTGGGGTGAAGACTATTTTAATTTCTGAAACTATTAGAAATATCTCTGTGTGTGCATCAGTATTTTGATAGCTTTACAGTCATTAGTCTTCTAATAAAACATCACACACAGATTTGGTAGCAGTAGACCAAAATAAAAAAATTCTTTTTCCTGTGTCTGCTTAACTCTATCAAGAGAAACTAAAAGGTAAGTCATGCAAACATTAATAGTTCTGCTGTCCTCTGTTCTACTTATGAGTACTCAAGCCAATTTTTATTTTTAAAATTTAAGAGGAATTTATTTCTCTATCCCTTTTTCAGAAAAGAATTAATAGTGTTGTTAATATTTTACTGGAAAGAGGCCTACTTTACTCTCCTGAAATCTGTAAGTAACATGACAGATTTGTACTAATTAAATAAAAACGATGATAGAAAAAGTTATGAAAACTTTTTCAAAACCATATTTGCTGTTTGGTTTTAAATGGCAAGTGGTTTAATTATCGCCCTTGAACAATTGTTATAATTTATAATACTATACCAGTATAGGTCACACTGGAATGTTGCCAATCACCTGTCTCTTTATTTTCTTATTCACTTTTATAATAAAACTAATATATAAGAACCAATAGATGTTAAAGCAATTTTAACAAATGTTCATGCATTTGGAGGGGAAATTTCTGATAGGCTGTCAAGTTATATATTCCATAACGTTGATTTTTAATAAAATATCTGTCTTTACTAAAAGTGCAGTAGAATGAATGAGGGTAAGAGATGATATTCACTGAGCAATTAGCCTGATTTAAGTGCGCCTAGCCAAGCTTTAATAAAGAACATCAATCAGTATCGTATTGCATACGCATATCATAACAGATTTAAATACGTGCAGATTTAAATTAAAAATGCATTAAGAAAACAACTGCACATACTGAAAGAAATTGTAACAGTACCTATCAGTTTATACCCTTTAATATATATGAAGTGAACAAAACCAGGTTAGCATATGTTAAATGCAGCTATGTCACTGTTAAATATCTTGCTATAACACATATTTAAAATTAACTTACTACATATGTAAAGACAATTATTTTACTGCATAATGAAATAAAATTAACTTGTAAAATATTATTACAGTAGTTGTAAATGGTACTACAGTCAGTGCTATGCCACTAATTATGTCCAGATAGTAATGATTATTTTACCTGTGCAATGAGTGTATTTGTAGTATGCTAATAAGTTAAACCATTAGTTATGAAAATTAAGATATAAAATTAGGAAGTGAAGAATTAGCCCATATTTTAATCATATTCAAGAATTGCCTTGGCTTTTGGAATAGTAGGTTTTCCTTCTATTGGGTCACAAACAACATCACTGATTTGGGATATACCCAGCAAGAGAGCAAATATAATTGCAACAGAATAACTTGGCTAGTATTTTAATATTGACTTTAAGTCTTTACATATGGAACACATAGCACATCATACAGGAAATGGCTTAAAATTTCTAAGAACAGACACAATTGTGTCAATAATAGGCTATTTTAGTACATTGTCTTGTCCAGTCTGCATTTGAAATGCTCATGAAATATTTAGTATTTGCTTGTAAAGGAAAATAGATTTCCAGATTTCAGCTTCTGTGCTGCCTGTAGTTGAGAGGATTAATACAAGAGATTAATTTGATTTTCTCTTTTATACTGCTTGTCATGGTTTAACCCCAGCTAGTGACTAAACACCACCCAGTTGCTCATTCACTCACCCCATGCTGGGTTGAGGGAGAGAATCAGAAGAGCAAAACTGAGCAAACTTCTGGGGTGGGGTGAGATAAAGACCGTGTAATAGGTAAAGCAGAAGCTGCATATTCAAGCAAAGTAAAATAAGGGATTCATTCCCTACTTCCTGGCAGCAGGTGTTCAGCCACCTCCAGGGTAGCAGAGCTCCATCACATGTAACAGCTACTTGGGAACACAAACATCATCGCTCCAAATTATCATTTTCTTCTTCCCCCAGCTTTGTTACCGAGCATGGCACCATATGGCATGGAATATCCCTTTCTTAAGTTGGGGTCAGCTGTCCTACCTGTGTCCCCTTCCAGCTTCATGGACATCCTCAGCCTACCCACTGGTGAGGTTCGGTGAGAAGCAGAAAAGGTCCTGAATCTGTGCGGGGATTGCTCAGCAATAACTAAAACATACTGTGTTATCTACACGGTTCCCAGCACAAATCCAAAGCATAGCCTCATACTAGCTACTATGAAGAAAATTAACTCTATACCAGTCAAAACCAGCACACTGCTATATAACATATTTGAGACGTTACACATTTAAGAAATAGATAAGTACAGTACTTATTTTTAAGCGCATTATTATTATTAAGGGCACTTTCTTTGTAGGTGGATAGCATTCTGAAGTGAGAATACTAAGTATCCGTTTATGAAATATACTATTAATGGGCTTCTGATTAATATTAATATCTGTCACTAATTTTATTAACGTTGCTGGCATAGGATTAAACTATGGTGACATGGTTAGCTATACTCACATGATTCTTTCCCCAACTCTGCAGAGTTTTGCCCATTCCTTTCATAAATAAAGGGATCCCAAGAAACATGTCTGTGGGTAATCTCAGAAAATCTTGGGTCAAAAAAAGAAATGTTATTAGGGTATTGTATGAAAGTGCTAAACTGGTTTTACTGTAAAATATATAGAACATCATATTTATTAAAATTATTCTACAGGTAAAGATATTTTCCATCCTTTATAGGTTTATGAAACATGAAATCTTGTTACGGACTTAAAAATGAAAATGGATTTCCTCAGAATCCTTGAATGATGCAAATATTACCCAGGGATTTAAATTTTCTTCCTTGCAGGCAGTTTTTCCAAAATGTTCTGCAATATTCTGTAAAGGATTATAAAAAATTGCCCAATCATAGCACAGGTGCTGCCCAAACAAATGCTCAGATGAAAAAAATCAGTCTGTTCTTACTGCGATGCTGCTAGAATATTAATGTAACTTCACCTCTTCAGTTGCATAGACAGATCACAGGAAGACCTGTTTTAATTTGCCCAGCTCAGGCAAGTCTGCATGATGCTTGGTTTACCTGCTATTAGTGAATGCTTATGGTGTTTATGAATAGCCATCCACTACTAACTCCATCTACAAATCATTATTAGCAGATTTAAATTGCATGGAAAGCCTTTACAGATCCTTTGCACTTTTGAGAGTTTCACCTCTAATTTTTTTAAATATAAATAAGATAGCGCACTGTGCTCCAGAACAAAACTGGTATAATAATTTCACCTAAGAATTTCCAATGTCTATGACACAATAATCCCATACAAGAAAATGCTAAAATCTCACTAATCTAGTATTCATAGTATATAATATCATACCCAATAATTTAATGAAGGAGAGGATTAGTTGTTTTTAAAGTAATGATATGGGTTTGCTTTCCCTTTTATTAATCGAGAAGGTGATTCATTGCAAATGTTCATTGTCACTATTAATCAATAGAGTTTTGCAGGGTTGGTTGGTTTTTTTTTTTTTTCCTCTCTCTCTGGTAAGTCGTACGTTATCTTTAGTTGACTTGCTTTCTCAGAAAAATTAAAGGATGCGCTGAAAGAGAAAGTTTTTTTTGGTTTTTTTTTTTTTTTTTTTTTTACATATCTACAGTGTAATAGATCAGCATGACTGAGTTGTTTTATTTACGGTATTTATTGGTTCAGCATGAAACCCAACACATCACTTAAATTGTATTCATTAGTCTGCACATAAAATATTTAAAGTGAGAACAGAAAGCCCTCAACAGAAGTTAAATAGCCCTAGGGGAGAGGAACTATTGCTTGAAATAAGTCAGTTTATCAATCTTGGAAATATCAGCACCCCATAAGAAAAATGAAAGAGAAAAAAATACACTTATAGTTCTTTCCTTTCTTGCCCTACCCTGTCCTACTCTCTCACTGCATTCACACACAGTGTTTTTTACTCTCTTCCCTCTCTGTTACCCCTTCTTGAGAATCCTAGTAGGTAGTTTTCATTCTTAAAACTTGTAATGACTGCTGTTAAGCACATACACTTTTCAGACAGTAACTAGTTGAGTTTGTTCCCCTTTTAAGTATTTCCTATCAGTAAATTACCAGAGTTAAAGTAAAATACCAGAGTTAATGGTGACCTGTTAATTTACTATGTCAAATATATCTCAGGTAATTAAGAATTATGTTGTTTTTTAAGTCTCTGTAGATACAACCTCATCTCAGACACAGTCTGGGAAATCCCTACATCTTTTAAGCACTAAACTGGCAACAACCTTTCTTCACGTTTCTGTTCTTTACCTAGCACAATGTAACAAGATGCACACTATTCTGATCCTGTATATCTACCACTGCTGATGAAAATACTTCTCCATGATATGTTGGGGGTTTTTTTCTATTTATTAAAGAAACTAATTCCTTCTGTTTTAAATTATTCAGAAGAACAACTGTATTTTTGGGCTGTAACTGCATAGTATGGTTTATACAGGTTCTTTATGATTCTTGTGACTTAAAGGCACGACTGATATGCCTATTAATAGCTATTTTAAATCCCCTATCATTCTTCTGTTCAATTGAATTTTGAATATGCATTTTCGTAAACTTTCATTACTTTTTCAGTAAAACACTTTTGATAGAAGTTCCTATTAAAATTTGCAGAACTATTATTTGATATTTTTCTATAAAAACAGAATTTGATATAAAATTTTTGAAAAAGATATAATGTTGAGAAGCAATGATTATTTTTATTCTAATCAACTTTTGCTAGCAGCTTTAAAACAAAAGTATTTTCTTTTTTCTATTGAAATATTTTCTTTTTTTTTCTTGGGGTTTTTTAATAAAATGTATAGACCTATAGATATAACATAGTTTTCCAACTGGTTTTCTCTACTTGACTGTTAAATTTCAGTAATAGGAAACCATGGCAATAGGAAACCATGAGAAATGACATGTGTAAGTCTGTTTTATTACAACTGAAAATTACTATCATATAACATCTCCTACTGTCCTCAGTACTTGTCAGGCTGCACCTGTAGTACTGCATACAGTTCTGGTCCCCACAGTTCAGAAAATATGTGTACAGACTGGGGGGGGTGGTGTCCAAAAGGGAGCTGGAGAACCTCTGCTATGAAGAAAGACTGAAGGAGTTAGGGAGAAAAGACTGCTTGGAGGGAGTTCATTAGAGTATTCTAGTACTTAAAGTGTGCCTTAAAGAGGAAAGAGGCTCTCTCTGCATAAGGAGACACGTGGAGAAAGAAAAGGGCAATAGTTACAAGTTGTAGCTGGAAAGGTTTAATCTCAAATAAGAAAAAATTTGTTTTCCAGTGAAAACTATCAGTCCCTGGAACAACCTCCACAGGGATGAGGTAGAGTCCCCATCACTGGAGATTTCAAAGATGCAGCTGGACAGGATGCTAGATAACCTCATCCAGGCTACATTTCCCACAAAAAGTTGGACTGGATGATTTTTTGAGGTTCCTTCCAACATGAGCCATTGTTTGATTCTGTGGTTGTATAATAAACTGGTTTTTAAAAAAAGAAATAAAAAATTAGGTTACAGTGTTTTAAAGGAATAATTAGAAGAATAGTTAGTAAAGCCAACTACATGCAGATGATAAAATTATAACAACCCTCATTTTTAATAGTTAGTGAAGGAACAACATGGCTTAACTGCTCATTCTTTGCAAATACACAGACTTCAACAGGAATATACCCACCAAAATCAAGAGATGCAGTGCTGAGAACAGACAAGCTTTGGGAATCCATCCTGTCTACCGGCTTATGAGGGAGTGGACAGTAAAAAACTAATGTTACCTTTCCTTATTTAAGACATCATGAGCTTCTTTTTCATTAGGCCTCAAGAAATAATGTATTAGGGAAAATAATAAATTGTACTCCAAGTAAGAAGTAAGAAGTCAGTAGTAAAGTCATATTTTGGGTTAGAATCAAAGAAGAAAACTAAGTCCTGTGTTACCAAACTTGTATGAATTGAATAGTACATACATCCAGTAATATATGAATGTGAACCTAAGTAGACAAGTACAATAGATCAATCCGCAAGTGTGATCAACAGCTGAAGATGTGTTAACACTAGTCATCAAAAACCATATTCAATAGAGCACTTGTAAATATTAGCTCTGGTACCTCTGTATCAGGTTTTCCTCTGCTGTTGTTTTTGCCAGTTTCACAGATAAATGGAAACTGAAATAACAGTGGATTTCGTGAATTGCATTATAGTTTATAAAACCTTCATTCTTTATCAAACCCATAGTTATTTATTCGATTTAGAAAGTCATCCTGTTCTAAACTTGCCAAGGATAAAAATCCTTTATGCAGCAAAGAACATTTAACAACCAATAAGCTGAATTTTAAAAAACAGGTTGACATTATATATAGTACCTGTTACGAGGTTTATTTGAATATTATGTTGAGATAATGTGGCTTGTTTGCTAAGTCATATGTAATAAAATGAAATGTTTTCTAATGTTCTTATTAAAATACTATATTTTACAATGTTGAACAGAAAAGCTATTTAGTTAAAAATAAGAAGCAGGTAATGATGTGTGCATTGTCAAGAAAAAATGATCAATAGTTAGAGCATTAGAATGCCAGTAAACTGAAATATAGTGTTCAAGCAAATATATTGGGTATTTCTTCAGATAATGCCTGAAAGACAGTGTCTTTCCAGTGTCCTGGGAGACAATGTGTGTGATCAGGTTTTTTTTGTAACTAAAATCATTCTAATGTATTTCACTGTCGTCTTATTTGCCATTATCCCCCAGACTCACAAAGCTTTCCAGCCATGCAATCATTTGCATATTTTAATCTTCTTTTCTATCTCCCAGCTCACAATTTATTAGATCTTGACTTTTTTTCTTCCACACCCCCAGGAGCTGCTTGTTTGTCCACTCCAAGGTCAAAACTCTGTCCAAGAGCTTTTTATCTTTTTGATCCTGATTGTTATAGTCTATTCCAAGCTGAACTCTCCGATACGTCTTTATCCCATCCAGTGAAAATGCCACTGGCAAAGTAACTCTCTAACTCCTGTTCTGATCAGATTTGGCTTTTCTTCTTACTATCACCAGCACTTACTCACAAAGTATGTCATGTTCAGGCTCTTCATTTTGTGGGTTTTGAGCTTTTAGTAATTTATAGTTTTGGCCTAATTCTTCAGCCTTGTCTCTTTATACTTCTTCTGTAACTATATGCCCTGCTTGTACCCCTTTATCTTTTAATTGCAAGTCTTTGCTGTCTCTTTTGCTGCTCATTCTGCCTTTAGGTGGTCTGCAAAAACTTCATCTTTTTTCTCTCAAATACAATGTATAAACATAAAATCTTCTTCCAGAGAATCATGGGGACAGATTGAGAGAACTGGATCAATTCAGGATGCAAAAGAGAAGATGCAGGGAGAAGCTTACAAATGTGTTTGAATACCCAGTGGGAAAGAGTAAAAAAGGTGGAACCAGACACTTCTCAGTGGTGTCCTGTGACATGAAAAGAGGCAATGGGTACAAAATGAAAGACCAGGCATTCTATTTAAACATAAACAGTTTTCCCCCGCTGCAAACTGTGGGGGTGTTCAAACACTGGAGCAGATTGCCCAGGGAGGTTGTGAAGCCTCCATCCTTGGAGATATTTAGCATATGACTGGGCATGACCCTGTGCATCTGAGTGGGCATTACCCTGCTTTAGATGGTTTCCACTGGCACTTTCCAGCCTCAGTCTTTCTGTGTGGTTCTGCATGCAGTTTACTCCTGTATTTGTTCCCACACCTGCTTCATGCTGCTTTTTGTTTAGTTTTGGTATTCTTTTCTCAACAGTCTGCTAACTATTGAATCTAGAGATTAGTTTGCAAGTAGAATTAATAGGAACTAGATTTCTAGGTAGCTGATTTTAAAAGAATTAAAATCTAAGCTCTTAGTGTCTTTTGATTACCATATCAGTTATAAGAACAGTTCTTTCTGGCAAGAGCAAACTCGCCATAATGTTGCCTTCTGTTTCTTTCTCTAGGCTTTTCTGGCACGACAGTGGTTTCTAGCATCCAAGCAATTGTGCATTAGTAAAACTGTTGGGCACTTGTTAAACTTTAGGCCCTTTGCTATTATACTTGCTTATTTGCAACTGCTTTTTTTGCCAATAAGAGTAGCTAAGTTGTTGCAGTATTAGATGAATAGTCTTCAGTTCTGATTCTGCTTTTAACTTCAACATGAAATCTTTCTGAATAACTTCTGGTTGGCCTGAACTCCCTGGTAGTATAGCTTACAGGGAATAAAATAATGTCTTGCAAAGTATGACAGGAAAGATTCAATAGCAAAATCCTCCTCTGCAAAAGTTAAAACCAGAGTAAAATAATCATAATTTTCACCAAATCTAGAAAAAATGTTAGACTTCATGGACATCCATTACAGTTCTTCATCCAGTCTTGTAGTAATAATGGCAGAAGAAGAAGGAAAGAATGGTTCTCTTAACACCCCTTTATCTCGTACTTCCTGGACCTTTAGGTTAGCTGCAATCTATAGGTCTGACTGCTGCAGATGAACAGTTTTTGAGAGTTTCACCTCAGTGTACTCAAGCACTGGTGAATCTATTTTTTTATGCTGTAAAATCAAGCACTGAAACTGAATAAGTTAGTATATTTCAAATTTTACTTGAATTTTACATTACCATAAAGAAGGTGTTTACTCATATAGCACTGTAACAGAGCGATAACATTAACTTATATTTATGTATAGGTAGCCATGAAACACACATGCAAATTTGCTGCTCATTTCACAACATCTTAATTCCTGCTTGGCCTCAGTCCTGCTTGGACTTTCACCCTTATGCAACTGATTATAACTGTCAGCAGTGAAGCTAGAGGGCCAGATTTTCCTTGTAAAGTAATAGTACAACTATTTCAGATTTAATGATACATTTTTTTTCTGGCTCTAACTTTTATGTATCTCTTCAGAAGCACTAGTTAGACTACCCATACTAAAACAGGTGTGGTGACTTCATTCAGTGACCTATACATCTTGCAATTGAAAATTTCAATCAGGTTTCATAACATATGCTTTCTACTCTTCATATTTCTAAATATGAAGAAATATTTTAAAGATTTAGAAATTTTATGTGTGTATCTCAACTGTATTCTTAAATCTCTTGAACTGGAAAACATAACACTTACCATCTAGATATACAAGTATTACAAAAGATTGGTAATATTTCCCCCAGTGCAACTAAAGACCAAAGTAAAATGGCCATAGTGTATAAAAGTCAGTGGGCCCTATGCACAGTAAGACAGCTAAGTTTGCATTAGTATGAAAAGACCTTTATCTTATGATACTTCTGAGAAATTATAAAAGATTACCAAAACTTCTACGCCTCCAGCTCAAAATCTTAACTTCGTTATAATAATAATAATTAATAATTATAGGATGTGCAGTATTTTCATCAAAAATAAAGTGAACAATTATTTTACATATAACTATTTTTTTTTTTTATCTTAGTCAATCATTTGGAAATAAAATAAAGATTTTTTTTTTAACTACATACCTGACAGACATTTTCTGATATATTTTGATCTCATGACAATATATGTATAAAGGAAGAATGATAACTTTAGAAGCATTGAGACAATCCCTTGAGAACTGCTTTAATCACATAATGGAAAGATGAACAGGTCCATATGTGCAGGATCATTTGACGTACAAAGGCAGAGCTTTACAACAGCAAAAAACCCACCCAAACCACACCATGTAAGCCAGATGTAAACACATTTTTCTCATTTTCACAGGTCCTGAGCATTTGCTTCTTCCTCTGAAATAAGCCAATGCCAACATTTACAAAAGTCATACTGGTTGGTGCCTAATTTTAGGCATATGTGAGAACATTAGCTTCCATAGTTTTCAAGTAACAGAATGCAGGCTGAACTTCTAAACTTTTTTTGCTCTGGCAGCTACAGTGAGCATACAAATGACATTGGGATACTTGAGCACAGCTATAGGTATCATCCATGAGCATCAGGTTTATTTGTTAGAGTTAGAATCCAAGAAAGTCAAAACAGAATTACGTGTTGGTCTATTGTTCATGTTTAAAGTTGATATTTATTCCTCTTTGAGATCAATGCAGTGTTGCAAAAGCAGGACAAAGGCCTGCAATATATTCAGGAATACAGCATGTGTTTTTCAAAAGGAGGACTGCAAAAGCAGACGAATAAATTTTCCACTTCTTTAGATTTGGGATATTAGGCATAAAAGAAAAAAAAAAAAGATACTTTCAGAAGAACAATGTTTTGTAGGAATCATACCACATAAAGAATTGCTATTACTGTGAAGCAAAAAAGGTGTGCAGGTTAAGAACTTCCCTATAATATTTTGAGGTGAAGAGGTGATACTCATATTCTAAATGAAGGATTTAAAACTTTTAAGAAACACAAGGTTTAATTTTTGTAGTTTTTAAGAAAAATTACTTAATTTAGGACAGGGTACTGCAAATGACTTCTCAGAATAGTATTCAAAAATCACTTTTCACTAACACAGTATTATGCTTGTACATAGATGTGTTCAAGGTAATTTAGAAAAGGATAATTATTGGTTTTATTTTCCTGTTTTCCACCCTTTCTTACTCAAAGACTATATTGTATCATCCTTCTGAATCTTTTGGTGTTAATTTTTTTTTTTTTTAATTTCTTTGTAATTTGTTTGACTGGTACATCTTACAGAATATGTTGAGGATAATCTGTTTTGATCAGACATTTATTACATGTGACATGTTTCTGTGCCTCAGGCAGATAAGAATCATACTCATCATGCAATTTCAGGATCACAATGTTTACGAATTCAGTATTAGTTTAACCCAATATACCGGGTGATTTGCTTACAGCATTCGTGAAACTAATCTTCACAAGAATATATGTGGAAAATGCGAAGCAGAAGTCCAGCAGTGGAAATTTAAGTCAGATCTGCTAACACAATCACACAGAAAATGAAACGTGAAATGATCAAATATTCTGCTGGTTATTTTTAGCTTTCTTAATTAACTGATAATGATTTATAGATATTTTAACATGTTTTTTTAATGACAAATGAACATTTCAAAAGCGAAATACCAAAATAATGATAAAAAAAAGTTTGTATTCATGTGGGTTCACGTTAGCCTCTTTTCAGAAGCCTTTATGAAATTGAAACTGCATGAAATCAGAGAGAGCTGTTGGCTACTAAAAACCCTTGTGTTGAAGTTACTTGTATTGTTTATCCTTACACAGGGATAAACTTGCACATCTCTTATCAAAATTAGTTCAGAATAAATCAATGTCTGCAGGAAAAGAAGGGCTAGCTTCTCTATCTGAAAACAGACACAGTTTTATTTAGAGCTGCTGAGTATTAAGGGAATAAAGAACGCTCAGAAAATGTTAGTTTTGTAGGGCATAGATATTTTTCAGCGCACTTCAGGCAGGGAAAAGCCATTCCATAACAGATTTTATTTTTTTAAATCTGTCTTTGAGAAGAAAAAAAACAGCTTTCTCCTGCATTTGTATTTACTATCTGTAGTGCAAAGGTGACTATTTAACTTTTATAACTCTTTTAACAAACTCTATGAAAATATTAAAAATCTTACCAAGTTCTCTTAACAGCAATATTTTTAAAAGTATATTCCTGCAAAAAATAAGTCAGTATCTGCATATATGTTATTATATAATTTCTTAAAAAGATAATTTAGGATAGGTAAGGTAACGTTTTAATATTTTGAATTGAAATTAAATGCACAACAGTAAGCTGTTATTATGGTGTATCTCTGGAGCTAAAATAGCTTCTTATGTCACAGCATGTGTCATTCTTGATAAAGATGGATGTAGTAAATTGTCATGTTTATAACCTGTCAGTGCATGAACTGTTACCCCATAAAATAAAATTAAGGGATTTTGAAAAACTTTGAAGAGGTGGTGGGTATTAGTTTCTTTTTAGGTGTTAACACTAGCTCTATCACCCTCATTCATGACTAGATAGTAAAACATGTCTTTATGCTGAATAGTGGCTGTGGCGAGAGTACTGTTGAATTTAATATACAGGTATAGCGACTTTGTTCAAAGCCCAAGATGTTATGCTTAAATAAAGAGATGTATGCATGTATATGTTAAGAATACCATGTTTTCAAACATTTTCAATATAAATGTTTTTCTCTAGCACCCATCATGAATTTAGATCACACCATCTACATTCAAATAGTGCCTTATAATACATTCTGCAATGACCTATTGGAGCTGTACAACACAAAAAAAAAAAAAAAAAAAAGAAAGGGAGGTCTGACTCAGAAAATTCAAATAAGTAAATCCAAATTTTATTTATAACTGCAAGACCAAATCCTGAGCATGCATTTTCATGGCTTCTTTTCTTCTCCAGTGCTCACATTTGTCAAGTCCTTAGCTATTGCATTTTTGCATAAAATATTTTTCATGATTGGTTATGCCAAAAAAGAAAAAAAAAGATAACAATAAAACCCTACATTAAAAAAATGGTTTTAGTGGTTGGTTGGTTTTATTTTGTTTTGTTTTGTTGTGGTTTTTTTCCCCCCATCATGTACTACCTTAATATGAGCTATTACTAGTTCTTCTAGGCTTACCCATAAATAGTTGTTAGAAATAGCTTGACATTTATCCATTTCCTTTTGACATTATCAGGGTTAATTAAATGATAACCTCTCCATTCGTTAAACATGTGAGAGGCAGTAATGTCAGCTGGGTTTATAACTACAGAAGCTGCACAAGGTAATGTTTACTGTTATATGAAATGCTCCTGCATCTATTATGCAAATAATGTAGAAAGAGACAGAAAATCAGAAAATCAGTCTTCAATCATATCACAGCCAGCTATGGAATGAGAAGTAAAAGAAATACATCCATATAGCTGTCTTCAATAGAAACATAACTTCAGACAGTATGCTTCAGTAGCTAGGGTCAAAGACTAAGTTTAGCATTGTCATTTTCAAAAGACAGGCATATTTCCTGAGTAATCCCTTTATAATGGACATGAAGATATCACTAATTCAACTTTCAAAATGCTTTATATTGATCAATACAATGTTTCAAGTATTAAGCTTTATAATAAATAAGTCAGCACTGAAGCAAGTTAAGAAAGTTTAGAACTGATTTTATCATTTAAGTAACTGGGTGTAAAGGAATAATCCTTTACTGGAACAGCTATACTGCACAGTAACATACGGTGTGATGACAAAAGCAAAAAAAACCAAGTTACTGCTCTGAGCTTTACTTTTTTAAAGAAAGAAACCCAAACATAACAAACTATGCTACAGTGTGATTTAGGTGTTTTACCACAGATGAGCAATAAAATTTTTATATTCTAGAGATATTTACAAGGGAGAGAAAATGAGATAGTGAGAAATACTCTAGAGAAGAGATAATACAAAATTAAGGAGGTTTTATTGAATTTTGATTTTGGATGAAGATGCGAAAGTTCAATGAGAATGACAAAGGGAAAAAACTGCTGCAAAGGAGAAGCATTTTTTGATGGAGAAGTAGTAACAGGAAGGAGAGAGGGAAAAATAAAGTTACTGTTGAAACTCTAGCTGAGTGCTCTAAAGGAGCTGGGGAGCAGTTACCCTCTGCAGCTGAAGTACTAGCTGAAGGCATTCAGTCTATGGACAGAGAAGTTTGACAGTGTGGCTGAAATGGGTCATTTAACACAGAAAATATTACAGATATGTAAAGAATGCCTAAGCACTTCGAGTATCTCCCAAAATACCTGTGCGGTTAGGAATTTAAACCCTTGTACCTCAGCTGCCTCTTGTAACATAGAGTACTGTTAACTTTCTATGCAGACATGCTATTAAAAATCCTACAGAGAAGTAAAGCTGTCTATATTCAGGAAAATAATACACAGGAGAGAACATGATTTCTTAGAGGACCCTCAGGGCACAGATTTTCACAACAGTTTAGATACCTACTTAACCTGCATAATCAAAATTCCAATATTTTATCTCTTATAAACAATAAAAAATAAAATATTGTTTAAAAATAAATAAAAATAATAAACTTTATTGATAAAAATAATATATTTTAAATTGTTTCTTTCCATGAAATAGGAA
Organism: Lathamus discolor; assembly: GCF_037157495.1. Lineage (NCBI taxonomy): Eukaryota > Metazoa > Chordata > Aves > Psittaciformes > Psittacidae > Lathamus > Lathamus discolor. The sequence continues at coordinate 79,066,836 of NC_088885.1, forward strand.
AATAATCAGAGAATGGTTGAGGTTGGAAGGGACCTGTCTGTCTCCCACTGCTCAAGGAAGGTCACCTAGAGCAGGCTATGCAGGACCTATAAAGTGGGAAAACATAGCCTACTAGAACAGCAGTATTAAGAGTTCCAACTATTTCATCTAGGCCTGGCAGCACAGGAAGAACTACACTGGAGAATTTCTTCATGGAATGAAAATAGTAACAATACTTTTTATTTCTTTACTGGAAAGGATTGTTCATGTGTGGACCAATGCTATGGAACAGTTTTAAGCTGCCCCTGTGACTGTAGATACATTTAACTGCCATTTAGGACAAAATGAAAGAAAACCAGTGACAAACCATAATTAGTGTTTTACTTTTTAAATCAAAATTACAGAATGGACTTAAATAAAAAGTATTTAGAAACTTTCATTAATTTGCATTATTTCAAAAATAAACCAAATAAATATCTATTCCTCTACAACAGTTTATGCAATGCTTCTTTGACACCTAATATCAAATACTTTCATGCAAAGAGATCTGTTTCCTTCGTTCTCTAGTCAAACTGCTAAGGCACCAACATTCGGAAAATACACAGTTTTATAGAACATTTATTTCCTTTGATAATAAGCAGACTGACATGGAAAAAGAGCTAATGCCTTTCCATATTTTGTAAGAATGAATGGAGGGAGAATTGCATTTTTAAATCAACCTTCTCTCAATAACAAGCTAATGAATTGTAATTAGACTAAGTTCTTCAAAGCTTTACCAGTTTAATAATTTCTTAAGCTTTCTGTAAAACTAGCTACATCTAAGGAGAATGTAGATAGTTGATTTTTTCTTTTTTTTTTTAAATAATAGACACCTCTTTCAGACAGTGAAGAATCAGTGTTGACAATCCTTTAATTATCAGAGCCTTCAAGGGATTTACAAAGCCCTATTAGCTGTTTTTTACAGATAATTGCAGATGTGCTTTCCCCACTTCTGTTTAGTTTTTCTTTCAGCATGGTGAGAAGGACAGTCACAATGTTATCTAGGACCCTGCTCAAGGAGCTGCATCCTTAAGAAGCAGTACAATGTGAAGAAGTGAATTAGAAGTCAAGAGTAGCTGTGCCTATTTCCTAATTGCATCTAGCACCTACTTTCCACTTTTCTGCCTCAAGTTTTTGCTTCTGTAAAACATACATACCATTTCCCTGTTGCTGTTTTTAAAACAGGGAATGCTGATGTCATGATGCCTACACAGTGTTTTGAATATGCAGTATGCTATATAAATGACATTTATTTTTAGAGTTCAAATTATTTCTGTAGTTAGAACATTTTGAACATAACTCTGAATTATAAGAGCTTCCTAGTGATGGGCTTGTCAGCAGAACTTGCCACTTACGAAACTGTGCCACTGTAGATTTAGGAAATGAAGGAAACTATTAAGGATCCTACAGTACTCAAAGTAAATGGCTGGGAATTTCTCTTCTGACTTCAAATGCGGAAAGGGCCAAAGTGTAACTGAACTCCTTCAGATTTGAAAGCCATTGTTTTAAACGCATATTTCTTATGAAGACATAATGCTTATACAGCAATTTCCTAGGCACACTGGATAAAAAAATATGCATTTCTGCATAGCGAAATGTTTAATAAATCTCATTTGAACTGGATTCACGTACATTTTAATAAAAATAGGAAAAGTCAGCTCTTCTGGGACGTTAGCATTTGTTTCAAAGAGGCAATTAATGTAAAAGACAATAAGCTGGTTACCAGGCTCAAATCAAACCTATCTGATACTTAAAAGTTGTATGTGACAGTGAAATATTATCATTTGGTTCAACCAACCTGAACACAGCAGGCAAGTGAATAAAGTACTTAGGTTAAACAGGCAAAAACTAGAATCTATCCTCAGATTTGCCATGGGCCTCCTAAGGAATACTCATTTCACTACTTGACGGTATTATTTTTTTCCTCATCAGTATAGTGGGACTAGTGCTACTTATATCCATTAAAGCAACAAAACTGTCTGTGATGTAAGCAGACTTAGAGGAGGTAAAGTATACGGCACATTTGAAAACTACTGCCATGCCTTCTGCCATGATTAAAAAAATGGAGGACTTGCAGATTACGTTTCTGTTTATTGTGTGACCTCAAGAGGACAGGAAAAGATGAGTAATATAAACAGGCTCATTGTCATAGGTAATTAACACCATATGTTTTCATTTGTTATCAAACTTTTAATAAAAGGGAAGAAGACACAAGGGGAAAGAGGGGAAGGGTAAAGGAGACACCTACTGAATAAATTGTAACAGTGCTAAACTAGCTACTGGCAAAGTACAAGAGTACTCTGCAAAGAGCTAGTGTATAGCACATTTATTTTGGGAAAGAAAATTGGAGGAGATAACCACAAACTTCAGAATTCTCTTACAGCAGGAAAAAATGGAATTTTAAAATAGTTACCAAAGAAAGAACTTCTCTTTTGAGCTCCAATGCAAGGAACTTACATCAATTAAACCTATCCTGAAGTAAGAGTGTGTCATTGCTGAATGGATTTCCTTATTCTATTCTTTAGAAATCAGTGCTGTCTGGCAACAAAAATCAATGTAGAAAACAAAGTTCAAAAGAAATCTTAGTAAAGCAGGAATTGTATTCACTTGTGTTCCAGTGTGTAAATTTAGCTCCTCTCAATTAACAGGTTTGTTTATGAACCAAAGAGAAATTAATGTATTTGCGGATGATTTGCTAACGCTTCCAGCAGTAAATTCACTTTCATGACCTATGCCAAAATTTAAAAAAATATGAAATCTTATCTGCCTTTGAAATCCTTCCTCTCTCTTCTTCGCCTGTTAGCATCAGTAATGTCACCATCCTGACCATTTTGGTAATTGTGGGAAAGGTGTGTATATCTAGAATTAATTTCTTCCTTACTGTTTCTTACTTGTGTTCCACTTGCAAAATATGTAACAAATATATTACAAAGTATTTAATTGTTAATATGCAATATTATAAATATAAAATATTCCTATACTTCATATTAAGTATTTACACAAGGGCTTTCAAGTGTGGCTGTGAACAAATTAGGGGAGAATCTATATCTGCAATACAACAGGCACTCAGTTGACAAAATAAATATAGGCTTAACAACATACATATACATATGTAATGACAGCAACACAGCAACAATGTTATTTAGCTGGTTTTGTCCTAAAAAACCCTATAACCTTTGCAGTTTCAACCAGAATAAAAATAATACTTCTTAAGATTCTTGTGAGTAGTTTGGGATTTCATTTTGTCATTACCCAAGAAAACAAAATCATTATTTTATGAGGCATTTTTACTTTAAAATTTAAGTGTCCTGAGAACTGAAAGCAAATTTCAGTTCTTGGAAAGGCTATCACAGGCCTTCACAGGGCAGATTACTTACAGTGTAAGATTGATTCTTTTCAGCATACAAATGTATGTTTCAGAAAAGTGTATAATGAATGTCTTTCCAGGTAACAAAAGGGAAGTATTATGTTAAATGCTGTGTTGACCAATTGGAGGACATGAAACTTTATGACATAAATTCACATTTGTAAGCTTGAAAGGTTTTCATATTTAATTTGTGAAAGAGGACATTAGTCTTCTTCTAGTCTTTCACACAGGTTTTCTGCACAAGCTGTTGACATTTTGAAGGCTGTTCTTGTCTCTTGGGGTAACATTTTTCCTTTCTTCTCCTTCATCTGTATGCTGATGAAAAGCCTCCTCCTTTCCAACACCTTTGAGTCCTTATCCCAGAAACAAGTTCCTTGTTCCTTACAAGTTGCTTGCTCCTTATAAAACTCGTCTTTGATGATCTGCAGACTGAATGTAGCCAACTACTCTATGGGAACACCCAATCTCGCCCCACACCAGAAGATGCTGCCCCAGCCAAAGTACCAAAGGCAGGACAGCAATATGACAGACAACTTCACTATACCCTTCGTAACTAGACTGTACAATATACAATATTTATACAAGCTGAAAACCTGCATCATTCATCACTTACAGCTGCAGCATCCACCACTAACCTTGGTTTAGAATTTCTTGTTGAAGGGGAATACTTGTAATACACCTTAATAAAAGTTTGAGGAGGTGTTTGGTCACACCATGACTTCATCTCCCAGTGGGTCAAGTTTCATTACAGATGGGGAAATTCATGATAAAGTGCTTCCCTGGAGAAGAAGAAAGAAGTAAATCCAGACCACCCATTTATTCAGATGGAGCTGCTAAGAGTGAGATAGTTCCTAAGGCATTGTTCACAGTATGTCTTAGAGGAAGATTTCTATCCGAAAGAGGTAGAGGACAAACCCCACTGTGTAAAGGACTGTTATTTCCTGTTCTTCATAAGATGTGGCAGCTGAACAGGAAGGAACTTTTTTGGTTTGGTTTGGTTTGGATTTTTTTTTTTTTTTAACGAATGGGTAGAGTGGCCCATCATACTCTATGAAGTTTTCTTATAACTCTCCCTGGGAAAAAAAACAACAGAATTCATCCTAAGTTGGTGTGCCCAGCATATGTAGCACCTGAAAAATAATCCATTTCACTAAGAAATTCTGCATTATCTCCATCTGCATGGGGGGATGCACATGGACGCTTATTTAACTGATCGTGTTTTCTACCCCTCTCATCCTACCTGACACATGTCCAAGCACCTTTTCCAGTCACTGCCAGCAGCAGGAGGAATAGTTATTTCAGTGCTTATTCTGCTTAGTCAGCTCCTGGCCTCTCCTTCCCACAACAGAGTTACCATAATCTCTTGAACTGCGAGTGATCAGTTCGAAAATACAGGCAGGAAATATTATTAAGCATGCCTGGCAAAACAAGTTCATTGTCTATGCACTCTTCATTGTGCAAAAAATTAAACACCATCTCTCCCACCCTTTCCCCCTGGAATTAGGAGTGAGTAGGTGCATATTGCTGTCTATACCATGATGAATCGATTCATATACTTTCTGCTCCACAGCAATAGCATGAATTAAACATAAATACAAGACAGGGACCTGCTGCCTAGTGCTGACCAGCACTGGCTGCACCTCTGTGTTTACTGTGAGTGTGTTCACTGCCTTCTGTGCCTGGGTTTAGTAGTGGAGGCATGTTCAGAATACTCTTAGGATAGCTTTGAGTCGTTAGGATTGTGAGGATTGATCAAGTGTTGTTAGGATGCTTGAGAACAACCCAATGTGATGGACTACTGCTGCATGGGAGCTAGTGATTTTCAACCTCAGGCCTTTTCACAGCTGGAAAATTCTATGTTTCTCTGCCTATAGTTCCTCCATGTCTGGACTTGTTCAAAAAAATTGAGGAAAATAAAAAAAAATCATCTAACAGAAAGATTGCTTTTACTCTATTCCATTCAGACAGAAGAACAGTCGTCACAGTTTTAGAAGTCTGAGGTCCAGCAAGATATTAATAGGAAATGTTTGCTGAGCAATATAACACGCACAGGAAAAAATCACTACAACCTGTAGGCTTGTACAGTACATGGGTTCATAGAAAACAATAGACTGCTTTGAAAAGAAATGTAACAGCTCAGCCTGCTTATAACTGATACACTTCTTCTGCAGGTACGTCTTGGATGGAAAGTGCTCCTAGCATTCTATTCCTAGGATATCATATCCCAGCTGCAACATTAAACCCCTGAAGTGCCAAGAGGTCACCACCAACAGGTCTACTGAAGCTCTGTTTCAGCCAATTCCATTAAGTTCTCTCTGTTTCAATAAGGAGATTTTTCTTTCTGCACAAGTTTGACTTTGAGAATGTGGAAATACCAAAGGAATACAGTTCAGATAAGGGCTTGCTGACTGATCTGTAGTTGTCTGACATGGATAATCTCTACAGAGTTGAAGCAAACAGCATCTGATAGGGTGCCTGTTTTTATCTGAGCCAGTGTCACCTCTTCTCGGAAGAATGACTGCTTTCTCCTCCTCAAGTCACTGCAGGTTCTCTCAGATTTGGGAATGTCAGTATTTCAATAATCTGTGTTGATAAAGTGGACTAACAGTGGCCCTTTGTTTCAGCTGCTGGCAGTAAATTCTACAGATTCTTTAAGGAGATATTTATCTTTGGTCCCTTGGCTCCAGATCTACCATAAAAGCTTGCTAACTTGCTTATTACAAAACTTCTCATTATGGCTGCAGCCTGAAATTCCTGGGAAGTCCTTCAGATTTTTCCCCCATTCTTTCATGTAACAAATGAAAAAAGTATCTGCTCCAGCTGCAGATCCTCAGTCTCCCTTGGACCAAGATTTCCAGTTCCATAGATAGGAACTAAAAGCCTAAAGGGAAATATCTTCAATTATGGTTGAAATATTGCTCTGTATATACCAAAAAGCACATAAGACTCCTGTATGCCAGATCAATCCTATGGTACAGTGTACATATAAACTTTAGTTTTATCCAGAGACCCTCAGACTAAATTAAAAGTTTGCATTGACTTAGCTGAACCACTTGAAAGAGTCTTAGGCATGAATCATGGGCAGTAGTGGTCAGCCATATTGGCTGTGATCAGTAAAGTACAATATGTTCTTACCACACTTAAATTATTATCAGGGTTTCTTTGGTAGTGGTGCTGATTTCAATAACAACAGCTGCAAATAAAAACCGCAGAATAAATACTTAGACTTTATTTGCCTAAAGGCAAATAAGACTGACATATATGGAAAAATGTTCAAATTATTTAATTGGTGGAAAAATGTGTGAAATTAAATGGCACATGCTTGTCCTCCACTGATATCCTGTTTATCCTGTGAAATGCTAAGGTAGCTGACCTTCAACCCCATCCTGAACAGAATATCTCTATGTACTACTCTAAACAGAAGCCTGATACAAAGTTTTAGGTATAATGAAATTAGACAATCCTTAAAGATCAGATTTACAATCATCATTTAACAGATTGGAAGTACTTGGGAATCTTAATATATATACCATAATATGTATATTGAAGTATAGAAAACTGAACCAACAGTGGCCTCAACTCACATAGGTCTTTAGATGTTGCTAAAATGAGTCAGTTCATTTGCAGCTTGAGCAACAGAAGCCAGAATTTTTCTCCCTCCCTCATATCCTTTGTCCATGTTTATAGTGAGAACATACAGGCTCAGAAAAGCTTACAATACCTCTATACTCTAGGGAGTTACCCTTAATACAGTATTTTATTTTATTTTATTTTATTTTATTTTATTTTATTTTATTTTATTTTATTTTATTTTATTTTATTTTATTTTATTTTATTTTATTTTATTTTATTTTTAATCACTGTGCTTATGCTTGTTTTCAACATTTGATCAGTCATACTAAAGAGCAGGGGGAACCCTCACAGTTAAGGTGAAAATGTCACAGTAAAGCTGGTCATATTGTAAGATGCGTTACATTATTTAAATTGTCATGACTATAAAACAGCTTGTCCAAAATAAGAAAAGTTTTAGTTCTTCACAAACATGGTAAATATAACTGGAATAATCTGTAATAGCTCCATTAACAAAGATAATCAAAACAAAATGAAAACTGTTCAGGAGCCACCTGCAACCACTATGGCAATGCAATTTCTTCAACTGACTGAACATAGAAAAAGATTCCCATCTACCATTATACGTCTTTGGTTTCCTGACTCCAACAGCCACATACTTGTTTACATCAGAGTTAACTTGCAGCAATCTAAGATCCCCAAGACACAAATTTAACATATTCTTCTGGAAACATGCTGATATGCTATAACTACTTTGACATCGCATACATATCAAGATCCTGGAAAATAAAGTTCAGACATAAAATGTACACAGTAAAACCACAAAGCACCAAATAAAACAAACAAACAGAAAATAACAGTTTGTCAATGCAAGAGAAAATGAAAAGATCTCATAAGTAGGAAATAGCTCCAGGTTATTGTAATTCGTAAAGATGTGAAAGCACTAATTCTTCTGCATTGCAAAAGTATTAGTTTTCACACTTCAACACTGTCCTCAGGAACTAACAAAGAGCAAGTCTGACTGATAAATTTGCTTTAGCAAGCTGTTAGTGTTCTGTACTATCTATAAACTGCTTGCCTTAAGTAGCAGCATATGTTCTGATCACCACAAAGCTATTTGAAATCTATATTTAAAATTAATACTTGGAGAAACATAAAACTTTCCTTGTTTGGGTAATTCTAAACTACATACTGACAATGATTGTTAATTTCTGTGTGTCCTCTTTGCAGTGTTTAAGTTCATGTTAGAGCTGTTAAGAACTTGAAATTTTACAAACTTAAAGTAAAATCCCTTCTAAGCCAATGTTAACCTGACTGAAACTGGCATGACTGTAATGCATCAAGGTAATTACTATCTTAATTTTCAGCATTCTGGAATGGCTTTTACTCTATGTGCAGAATCAGCTAAAATATATTTTGTTCATAAACTGTGCAATAAAATAGCATTAAGAATATATTTTACCTCCGAAAATTACAAGAGAAAAATGTTTATGGAAAAAGTTAACTTCAGAAGATAACTAAGTTTCTCATTGTTTATCAATAAAGGACTTTTTTATATTATATTCATATAAGCAATGTTATTGTATGTAAAATGCAAAACATTTTTATGTTTTAGATAATTTATTCAATATGCACACTGTCATGTGTGAATGAACAGAGCTGCATAAACATAAACCTGCATTTTTAGGTCAGGCTTCCATAAAAGTACTAGCAGCAGTCAAAATACAGGCTATATTCATAGTACCAACTATATTCTATATAAAGTCATCTTAACAAAAGAATGAAAGACATTTAAAATGCAGTTACAAGGTTGATGATGAAAAAAGATTTCTTTCAAGTATGAAAATTTCAAATAGAATATCTAGCCAGTCCTACTGAGTAGTTCCGCTCCCTCCAATGTGTAGAGGGAATCTCTACATCTACCTTCAAGGTGAAATCAGAGGACAGTTGTTATTAACAGACAGAATAAGGCAAGTTAATATTCCAGAAATACAGGGCTGATGGCCACAGCTTGCAACATTACATTTACATGTTCTTGTCCCAGAAGCTGTAAAATGCTAACTTTCCTGCTGACTTTTTATATGCCACTCAGTGGATTAAAAAGGCCAGAAATACCTGAGCACTGCCTTAAATCTGGGCAAAGGTTAATTATGCAGCTGTAGAGACAGCATTACCAAACCCAGAACAATGCCTTTATGAGCAACTTGATTCAGTAACTGTTAGCTTGAACATACATGAAAAATACTTGCTAGTGATTATCCAGTTCTATTAATCTGGAAATACCAGTCATATGAACTCTCTTCAGCCTTTTCTCTACCAACACTTTGACCAGAATTTAGGATATTATTTGGCCCACCTGTACATTTTCATTCTTCTTAAACCTCTTGCATGTGTTTCTGAAAAATAGGAAGGTTTTAGGTGTTTGAATGACAGAGCTAATCTTGACAAGCCATCTGAGTAATCAACTAATGAACAATTTCCGTGCTTGATAGCAAGTGTGGGCAGACAACAGAAGAGCCCACGTCTGCATTTTCTTGATAGCTAGAAATGGAAACCCAAGTGTGGTGCAAAGATATGAGAGGAAGAAGATTCTTGAGAAATGCAAAATTTCATCCATTCAAGTACTGATGAAACTTGCAAACTCTGAAAGTAATGGTTATGCTCCCATTCAATTGTACATACTTTCTGCTTTTCTTAGTATCCTTGAAGCAAATGTAATTGGATTTTTATTATCCTGTGAGCATAATTTCGGATATGACTGCTCTCACCCAATAGGGAGAATGCATCACATGTTAATTGTATAGGCAAATCAAAACCAAATTGTGTTAATACATCAAAAGAGTGTAACAGGTTTCACATATTTTGAAAAAATCTGTCACTCTTATCTGCCAAAACTCAGAATTTTCCTTGACCTGGAATATCATGTCAATAATTCAACTACAACAGTCAGATCATGAACGAAGTTCATATAGAATTTTAGTAATCTCATAAGAAAGAAGGATGCCTATTTTCTGGACCTGTTATGGCCTCTTTGATAGGGACAATTTCTGTTTCACCGTTTTACCTGGAAAGTTCTGTTTCATGGCTACTGATTCTAATGGATTACGTTCTTTCTGAAAATAATGTTATGTGAGTTACTTTATAACTTGTTTTTTTTCATTGGTAATGCTGTAACTGCTGTTTTATTTGCTCATTTTTTGCTTTTTTGTGTTGTGGGTTTTTTGGGGGGCATGGAGCAGGGTTTTGGGTTTTTTTATTCTTACTGTATCTGTTGTGTTGTAACATACTGGAGTGGAGTGGGTGTAAACAGAAAATAATTTTATGTTCTCCTTGACCTACTTAATCCTTGACTTGAGAAATAAATGAAAGGATCTTATTTATTTATTTATATATTTTTATTTTTAGCTTATTGCACTACCTCATTGCACCTGCAATAAAGAAAGCTCTCATTTGTAAAGCTGTCTAGGTTCGGAAGTGCATGCTGTATGAATATGGCAATAATAAGGAACAGGATGAGTACATAATGCTGTAGTTCAGAACATAAATAACCAGTTTGGGTTAAAGGTAAGATATAGGTACACTTTATTGCCAGAAGTGAAAGTGGAGGAACTTTACCTCAGAGTGGTGAAATAGATTCTGGAAGTTACTCAGATACACATTAAAAAAAAAAAAAAAAATCAACTACAAACTATTTAAAATTTAACATTTTAAGTTTGCTCTTAATGTTAGTCATAGGGTGCTGGACACAGTTTATAACTCATGAAAGACTTAATTCTGAAAAGTACTCAACAGAGCTGCAGGAACATGCTGTTCAGATTCTGACTACCTGAGTGAAAAACTGCATCGCCTTGTACCCTTGTACCAGTCAAGTTCAAGCAATAAATATAGAGCAAACATGCTAAACTAAAGCAAACCATAAACCATTCTGTGTGTGCACTTCCAAATCATTTTTTGGTTGCTAGTAGTAAGCTTGTATTTACGACTCCCTTCAAACATAATTTGGAAGCTTTTTTCCATCAGAAGAGTGATTTTTTCTATGTAATTACATGTAAGTCAGATATATTAAAATAAAATAGAAAGAACCTGCATCTTTTACCACCATGATATTCTACCTTAAATAATCAATTACACTACAACATGCTCTCATTTTGGTTTAGTAGCACTTCATATACATTTTATCAATTTATCTAACTGAACACAATAGAGATGCAGAATTTTAATTTTAATGTTTCTTCCAGGCAGTGGTATCTATTATAGATTAATTCTTCCATGTTATGTGATCAAAAGTTAAATACCATGAATTTTCTCTAATTTTTTTTAATCTTACATTGTTCTCATAAAAGCTATATGGAAATCATAAGTTGCTAAAGAACAGCAAACAGGCTATTTCCATGATGAAGACTGTTCTTGTCATCTTTAACGGTGTCACCAAAGAGTGAGAAAATCAACACTAAGATGGATCACTGAAGTCATCTACTCGGACAGGCACATACATCCTTTGACTACACTCCCTGGAGGGTACTGAGAAACGTTAATTAAGTCAAGCCTCTCTTCAAGTTAAAAAAAAAAAAAAAAATCTCTATTAAGGGTCTCTGAAGATTTCCAGCCTCTTTGGTCATGTAACTTAATGCTTAAATATCTGTGACTTATTTCAGAACAAATGTACAACTGGTAAAGGAATACTTACAAGGTTACTCTCTTTAATGAAAGATAGATACCTGCCTCTACTGTATTAGCTGTTTTAATTATAGATGATGTACAACAAAGATCATATCTCAAGAATAGTAATAGAATGTCAATTAGAAATCAAAGTTGTTTTGAACTCTTGAGGTCAGGAAGGAAATAAAACCAGCCAGAAAAGCTTCCAAATAGTCCTCCAAGTCTACTCCTAAAAGAAGGTGTGTGCCCTTGACAAAAGTTGCTGCACAAAAATGCAAGTGTCCTCAAATGTCGAAATTTAGTGTGGGGAGGGAGGAGTTTGTCAGGAGTGACCCATGTCAGGGAGGAAGTCAAGGAATTTTTCAGTGCTCAGATACTTGAACTATGCTTGAATAAATGGCATGGTCTTTCAAGTATGACCTAGGTTAGTTTCATATTAGCTTCAGGACTAAGCTGGTATCTCAGTAAAGGTCTGCAATACTGCTATGTTCTTAGTTAAAAAACATAGGGGTATTTGGATTCTATTTCCAGACCATCTCTTTATATAACCTGTATAACACACAAAAAAAAAGCAAACTAACTCTTTAAACCTTAGTTTCCTTGTAAGTACAGATAGACTGAAAAAGTTGTTTCAGTGGGAGATAAACCAGGAAAACAGCTCAAAAAAGCTCAGTTCCCAGCAGCCACCACAAAAAAATCCAAGCCAACCCCAAAACACTCATTGCAGTGCTGCATATAAGTATTAGGCAGACTACGTAATAGTATTGACTAATCTGGTGCCAATATCCAGCAGACACCTTACTTTCTGCCATCCAAAAATCTCCAGTCTAATTAAAGTTCCCACCTTCTGGGCAATAAATGAATACAAGAAGTTACAATAAAGTATTGCACTTATTTCCATTTGGAAACACCCTCACAGGACCCTGCAAGGAAGACCAAGTGTTTTAGCTGTAGCCTATTTTACATTGCTTACTAGTCATGCAAACACAAGGAAAATAAAAGCTGCCTCTCACCTTCACTGCAAACACTAGCTAAGTGACTGTAAGTGTCAGCGCCTGTCAGGCATCCACGCACTGCTTCTGTCATGGCTGAAGTCTGCTAAAAGAAATTTCGCTGCACTGTCTGATTCTTGGGTAAGGGAGGGGTTGCACCTCTCCTTGCTTTCAGGTGTGCCAGCTAAGTTTAATGAAAAAAACAACTTTTTTTTATGGCTTATGCTAGTCTTGTATTCCTTGCCTCTCTCCTCCTCTGTATCCAAAAAATCTCTCTGAGATTAAAAGGCGACTCTTATATACACGAGTGTTAAAGTTTTGAAATATCAGAATTTTGGTTTTAGCATTGACATACGGTTCATACAAAATAATAAAAAATTCAAAACAGACCTCCCCTTTCTTTCTGCTGCACATAACTGGGAACAAATCTGTCCTGCTATGTTAGTTTCAAAAGCAGTGCCTAAGGGAGTTACAGGGCAGCATATTTGTTCGCGTCACACTTTTGCCTTAAATTTCATGAATACCAATATAGCTCAACATTGTTATCTTAGAAAAGAATTAGGATTTTTACCATGACTCAAGAATTTTATATAAACTATAAAGCATAATATTTAAAGGCCAAATCCCAGATGCAGATATCGTGTTGCCAAAAGCCATCATTTCTTTTTTTTACTCAGCTCAGTTGAAATTAAAGTATTGACAGAGACAATTTGCCTGGAAAGTGGAAAAGTTAATAAAGGATGATATTGAATTTGTTTTTCTACATTTTTTTTTCCTGGGTAATCCACATTTCACATTCTACAAAATATTGCTGAAACTAAATAAGAAAAATAAACCCACTGAAATGACAGGTTTTTCTGCTGTTTTCTTTTGTATATGTAGAATAAATCTAGAAGTAGAGGTTGAAATGCTGAGCAATGTATTTTTTTGCCATAAATTTCAAGTGTTTTGTGCAGCATAAGGGAAATACAAAAGCATTAAGATGTATTTATACATCTTAATGAGTGATTTTTGTAAGGTTGAGAAAGAAATCCACCATGGTCTACATACCATATTGAAGGATGTTTATGACACTACTGGAGTAAATTCCCGAGGAAGTGTATCCAGGATAGTTTATATTTGCTGCAGTGCTGTTCTTTGTCAGTCAAAGTGGTAGCACCATTCATTCTGCATGAAGACAAAAAACCCAAACCAACAACAAAGCCCTTGCAACCAAAACACAGCCTCAGAAGTTGGCTCTTACAAAAGAGAAAATGGAAACTCTTGCGCAGGAAACCACAGAACAACCTAGAGGGGCCACATGATTGATATTTTTTCCCTGCTAGTACATGCAGTCAGTCATGTTTGCTATAAGGAATATCTAAAGAACTACTAAAATGTCATTTTCCCTTACCTGGCGTATTACACAACATGAGGCTATATTTATACTGAAGCAGTTGAAAAACATTTTTAACCAGATGGCCAACACTGAGCTTCTTACAAACTCACTATCTAAAAATGCCTTACCTAGCTCAATACAAAGCCACACTATAGTAATTTTTTTTCCTCATACAGCAGTGTCAGAAAAGTTACTTGGTCTAAAAACTCTGCTTCTACATGTATTAGACTACCAGACTAAAATGCTGCTTTACTAGAATTTATAAGGTTTCTTTTTCCAAAAAAGAAAAATATCAGTCATCTTTATGGTTCAAATTCCAGTTCTGGGCCCCTCTGTTCAAGAAGGACAGGGAATTACTTGAAGGAGTCCAGCGCAGAGCCACAAAGATGATTAGGGGAGTGGAACATCTCCCTTATGAGGAGAGGCTGAGGGAGCTGGGTCTCTTTAGCTTGGAGGAGACTGAGGGGTGACCTCATCAATGTTTACAAATATGTAAAGGGTAGGTGTCAGGATGATGGAGCTAGGCTTTTTTCAGTGATATCCAGTGATAGGACAAGGGGCAATGGGTGTAAACTGGAGCATAAGAAGTTCCACGTTAATATCAGGAAGAACTTCTTTACTGTAAGAGTGACAGAGCACTGGAACAGGTTGCCCAGGGGGGTTGTGGAGTCTCCTACACTGGAGATATTCAAGGCCCGCCTGGACAAGTTCCTGTGTGATGTACTGTAGGTTACCCTGCTCTTGCAGGGGGGTTGGACTAGATGATCTTTTGAGGTCCCTTCCAACCCTTGGGATTCTGTGATTCTGTTTTCAGACAAAAGTTGTACAAGTGATACCACCTTTATGATAAGAAGAGCAGGAGAGTAAAATACAAGGAAAACCAACAATAGCTCCAACAATAAACCATGAAAAAAAAAAAAAAGAAATAAGATACAAATTGTATTTTGCTACATAACAAATCTGTGACAATTCTTATTGGCAGCTATTGATTTGCTTACCTCAGTTTTACAATAGTTAACACAGTATAGCTTCTACATAAAATAAACTGAACATCCTTCATTTGTCTAGGAAAGTAACTGAAATAATGTTGACAGCTTTTTAATAGCCACGGAAGTAGAATCTTTTACAGCAGATTATAGCTTAAAAACCAGTCATCTCTCCATTTTTCACTGTTAGTATTCTCAGAATGGACATAAGGTAATAAGAAGAAAAGCTACTTTTCAAATTTATTTCCGTTTGATTTAAGGTATTTTCAGTGAAAATACAGCAATCTGTATTTTAACTAAGCCTATTTCAGAGAGTTGCATATTCAAATCTTTTACAGAATTAAACAATATTGTAATTACAATATGTAAGAAAACAATTCAGAATATTAAGAATAGCACTAGCTGAAAGGCAATTCTAAATCTTCCATCCCAAAACCTATTATAATATTTTGTACTTGTTTTTATTATAAATCTGGAGAAAAAAATCAACATTTATTAAATTATAATCTCTAGATCAATTTGATTGAGTTACAAATAAATGCAAGAGATTTTTGTATTAGCCTTTTTAACAAACTTTTTTTTCCCATTCTTGAACTTAAATTCATGATTTCTATTTTCTGACCCAAAATGTGTGTTGTATTATGTGCAATAATCTTTACCTACCCGTGAAAAAACAGTCAGTGCCTTAAGAGGCTTATTTCAGCCTTGGTACAGCTCCAGTGGAGTTCCTTCAGAAAGGAATCCTGAGAAGTTTGGACTACAACTGCCTAGTTACTCAGCTTCTATGAAGTCTATCAGAGAGCTCCTCTTTTGGGAAAAAAACTTTGATTCAGGAGTTCTGAAATATTTTGTTTCCTATAAAAATTCAGTATAATTTAGATGCAAAATAGTCTAATGACAGGCATAAAAACTTATTTTGGTTTTCCAAAAAAAAAAAAGCCACTGAATCCACCTACTATGGATCATATAAATTTTTGGAAAATTTGGTTCGCAATCCAAAAGTATTATGTCAAAAGACTACAATATTATGCATATTACACAGATATGTACATGATATCCATTATACATATATATGTACACATATGTATATATGTATAGAGATAAACATATTAATATGCTACAGCTAATTGAATGGAGGGACTACAGTCAGAGTTAATAGTCAGTGGAGGTAGATTTGAAATTGTACCTGCACCAAAGAACAATGATTTTCCTCTGCTTTCTTTCTCCCTGTCTCTCTTCTCTCCCCTGTGTCAGGTCTAAGAAGTATGAAGTCGCATGGCAGTTAGATCAGTTTCCTGATCAGACTGTGGACTAATAATTCATTCTGCATAATTCTTGGTTGGATCAATGGCACGATGTTCTTCAGTCAGTTGGCAGATGCTTTCTAGAATGCACTTTTTTATATTACTATGAATATGGCCTAGGACGGAGTGAGACCACTGATCTCAAAGGCAGTACAACTTCTGATAGGCACAAGCTGATGCAGAAAATGTACCTCAGACACAAAAGACCCAAGCAAAAGCTCTGACAATTATATTACATTAAAACAATTAAAGGGAGTATGATTCTAATTTAGGATTATTGTGAGTCATTTAAGATAACCCAATCAGAATAAAATTATTGTCAAATTGACAATTTGAAACAGCTCTGCATCCTTAATGTGTTTTTTTTCTCCACATTGGAGTTTTCCTCTTTCTCCTACAACTGCTGGTGTTCCAGTACAAGAGATCGCTCCACTTACGTCTAACAAAACTGCTGTTCAGGGAGCAGTAGTTGCTAGGGAGCAATTGTAATTATAAAAGAGATTGCAAGTTATATACTTCTGTAATTTAAGTCAAAGGTGTAACTGCTTTCAGAGAAAAATAAGTTTTAACTTTGACGATAGTTATCACATACATTTTAAATTTCATTTTTTCCTCAAAGGTCTAAGTTCATCCTCCACCATTCACAAATCAATGTTTCCTTTTGAAATACTAAGTCAAAAGTGTTAGAAAATGTGACATCCTTCAGCTATGACCATTCTAATAAGATTAGTTAATTAAAAGAAACTTCTAGTTTTCTAAGTCTACTTTAGCATAAATGCTATAGATCTATAGCTTCTCGTTAAATACCACTGACTATCATCATTAAAGTGCCATTCACATCAAAACAACTGCTTTAGACAAGCTATTACAGGACATCCAGACCATGAATAAAATATTTCCTCAGGGAAGTGTTTTGAAAAATAACTCCCTGGAAAAGAGGTTGCTTAGGACAATTCTTCTTATAGCAACTCGTGGGGTTTACATACCTGTCAAAAATCATTCCAAGCTCAGAGATGTCTGCATGAAGTTCTGAACCGGCAGATGATCAGATAGATCATCTGACAACTATGTCCATGAAATTGGATAACAACAACTTCGGAGGAACAAGAAAAACAAAACACATGGCTTTGGTGTTTCCTTTCAGTAATTTCCAGTTTTCTTTTGATACACCAGGACTGTCAACTTCAGACACCTGATTTTAGGACACACTTTCACATGGTCGCTCTTCAACTAATTTGGAATAGCTCAGCTCTTGCATTGAATTGATTTTACCAGGAAGAACCTATTTCTTTATTTGTCAAAGTTAATAGCATAAATTATACAATAGCATCATATCGCTATTTGGGACTTTGAAGGGATTTTTTTTATCAGTAACAGCTTTTCACCAGGAACGATTACACGAGTGAGAGAAGGAAGGATTTTTCCAGCTTTCTGCATAAGGCAGAAATAACAGCAACTGGAGCCAAACTAGAAACCCATAGTTCCTCATATCTACCCTTCTCTTGCCCTGAACACACGTGATGCCTAAGATGACAATTGAATAGTATAAAGTTGAGAATCTGTCTTTTTTTTTTTTTTTCCTCTCATATTTTTAAAAAACACTGAACCTTTCAACAAGATATAACGACATGTGTAAGACAAGAAAGGCAATGGTTTTTACATCCATCAAATTCACAGCTGAACAAACTGCATGGGACATAATTTGGCCTTGGTAAGTCTTGAAGACCTGCATCATTCTTATAGAAGCTTTTAAGAATGTTGAGAATCTAACAAGTCTACGTTTCTTTTTTGAACCACAGCTAAACTTTACATAGAAGTTATACAAGTGTAGGTGCAGACTAAACGACTGTTAGAGTCCAATCTGACCTCCCATAAGGCCTCAGAAACTTAATACAGACCTTTCAATTTAAAATGTTGGCTATTGAACTTTAGCTAGTTAGTAGTCCCTTCTAACTCCATAGCTTCTAAAACACATAATAGGTAGTTTCCACGGTTTCAGTGGTCTTATTACATTCTGTGGTAGAAGGACATGGGTGCAACAGATACCAATGGTTGCTATCAGTAGTCTAGGTCTTTCCTAAAAGACCGTTTTCTGCAAGAATCCAAGGATTAGTTCCTTATTTCATTGTATAATAGCCTTAATTTCCTTGATATGACTTACAGACACATATCTGTATGTCATAATTGCAATTTTTTAAATCACTGAGTAGTTGAAGAACATAACTGCCTCTGCCTTTTAATTTTAGACTTTTGCATGTTGTCTTCTGCTGTATATATTTCAAAAAGCTAAGTAATTGTAAGAATTACCCCAAGAACTAAACTTGTTAGATGTATGAAGATCAAAACATGTCTGAAAACCATGAATTTATCTACATTTATAAGACAATGGTGTGCATGCTTACCCCTCTACTCTGCTCTTGTGAGACCTCACCTGGAGTACTGTGTGCAGTTCTGGTGTCCTCAACATAAAAAGGGCATGGAATTGTTGGAACAAGTCCAGAGGGCCACGAGGATGATCAGGGGACTGGAGCACCTCCCGTATGGAGATAGGCTGAGGAATTTGGGGCTGTTCAGCCTGGAGAAGAGAAGGCTGAGTGGAGACCTCATAGCAGCATTCCAGTATCTGAAGGGGGCCTATAGGGATGCTGGGGAGGGACTCTTCATCAGGGACTGTAGTGACAGGACAAGGGGTAATGGGTTAAAACTTAAGACAGGGGAAGTTTATATTGGATATAAGGAAGAAATTCTTTCCTGTTAGGGTGGTGAGGCACTGGAATGGGTTGCCCAGGGAGGCTGTGAGTGCTCCATCCCTGGCGGTGTTCAAGGCCAGGTTGGATGAAGTCTTGTGTGGGATGGTTTAATGTGAGGTGTCCCTGCCCATGGCAGGGGGGTTGGAACTAGATGATCTTGAGGTCCTTTCCAACCCTAATTATTCTATGATTCTATTCTATGATTCTATGCTTGTATTCAGAGTGTGAGGTTGCATATTTAAATGCTTTCATTATTTTATGACATTATTACCTCAGGGCCACTAAAACTGAACATTTTTCATTACTTTGCTCCAATATTTATAAGCATGCTTTGCAGATCTCAGGAGCTAAATAACATACCATAAAATCTCAGCAGATACTACAAAGAATAAATTCCAGGTGTCCTTTTGGTTCCACATACTGATTGAGGTCCCTGTGGGCTTTTCGCCATAAGTAGCTCACAATGTGCCAGATAATCCAAAGTAATGGTGCCAAGTCCACACACTATTGGTATTGCATATCAGTTGATATATGCTGTCCCCTCAGGGGGATAAGGGTGGGACTTGAGGTTCCTACGCTTGTTCTCCTGCATGATCTTCAGTTCTGGAGAAAACACTTGAACCCTTTTTGTCTGGATGAAAGGTACAAGAGTTGAATTGTCATCTCATAGACTCCAACTAACAGCTCAGAGACCCATCCAACCTGATCTTAAACACTTCCAGGGATGGGGCATCTACTGTCTCTCTGGGCAACCTGTTTACCTGTGATAAACCCCCCTCACAGTAAATAACTTCTTTCTAATATCTAATCTAAATCTACTTTCTTTCAGTTTAAAGCCATTCCTCCTTGTCCTACCACTAATAGCTTCTGTAAAAAGTCCCTCTGTAGCATTCCTGTAGGCTCCTTTTTAGTACTGGAAGGTTGCAATAATGTCTTCCTGGAGCCTTCTCCAGGCTCAACAAACCCAACTCTCTCAGCCTCCCTCACAGGAGAGGTGCTACAGCCCTCTGATCATTTCATGTCCCTCCTCTGGACCTGCTCCAGCAGATCCATGTCTCATGTGCTGAGGATTTCAAAGCTGAATGCAGTACTTGATGTAGGGTCTCATTAGAGCAGAAGAGCAAAATCATCTCTCTCAACCTGCTGGCCATAATTATCTGATGAAGCCCAGGATATGGTTGGCTGCCTGGGCTGTGAGCTCACATTGCAGGGTAATTTCCAGTTTTTCATCCATCAGTGCCCCCAAATAGTCCTCCACAGGGATGTTTTCAATCCCTTAATTTCCTCAGCCCATACTGATACTGGAGGTTGCACTGACCCAGGTGGTGGACTTTGCACATGACCTTGTTGAATTTCATGAGGTTCACAAAGGCCTGCTTCTGGAGCTTGTCCAGGCCCCTCTGTATGGCATCCTGCTTCTCGGGCATGTCAACTGCACTACTCAGTTTGGATGTTTGCTTTCCTAAAATTCAGCGTCCTGAACTTGCACTTTACCTGACACATAACCCTGTGAATTCTACCACTGCATAATCACTGCAGCCCAGGCTCACTTGCTTTGGTGACACCATCAGGTCCAGTATCGCATCCTCTCTGGTAGAGCTGTCTATCACCTGGTTTAAGAAGTTATCCTCAGTGCAGGCTGCACAATGCTTGTGGAGTCATTCAATCCAGGAGTCTCCTGGGTTGCCTACAGCTTGTCATGGTTTTTCAGAAGATGTCAGGGTGGTTGAAGTCCCCCAGCAGGATGAGAGCCTGCAAGCATGATGCCTCCTGTCTTCATCATTTGGCTCCCCTTGATCAGGTGGCCTGTAGTAAACACCAGCTGCAAGGTTCCCTTTGTTGGTTTGGTCTCTAATTCTTACTCATAAGCTTTCAACCTACTTATGGCTATTCTTCAGAGACAGCTCTTCATAATCTAGCCATTTCTTGATATAGTGGGCAACCCCTCTGACTCTGCTTCCTCGCCTGTCCATTCTAAACAGCCTGTAGCCGTTGATAGCTGCATTTCATTCATGGGATTCATCCCATCAAGTTTCAGGAATGGCAACTAGGTTACAGTAGCTTCCAGCTCCTCCTGTTTGTGGCCCATGATGCGTGCATTGGTGTAAAGACACTTCAACTGGGCGGTCAGACGTGTCACTTTCTTAGAAAAGCGCAAGTTAATTCCTTTGATGTATTTCACTGGTGTTTCCCTGTTGGTTCATATTACCTCAGGTGCCCCTGGCTCATCTCTGTAAGACTTCAAGTGTGCTGCAGTGACACAGCACACCACAGAGCAACAGGCCAAGGGCCCTTCCTAGCATCCTGCCCCTCTACACATAGTCTGTTGTCCCACAGCTTGTCACAGGTAAGCCTGATATTATTCCCCTCCACCTCCCAGTCTAGTTTAAAGCTCTGTCAATGAGACCCAGTAGCTTGTGAGCAAAGACCCTCTTCCCCCTTTGAAAAAGGTGAATCCCATTTGACAACAGGAAGGCTGGTGCTATGTAGGCCATCTTGCTATTGAAAAACCCACAGCTGTTGTGGTGACACTAGCCACGGAGCCATGCATTAATAGATTGGGTCCATCTGTTTCTTCCAATGTCACTGCCCACAACTGGAAGCACAAAGAAAGAAGACTTGCAGTTACTAGCTCCAGTGACTACTATAAGATCAGATCTTGTTCTGCTATTATTCCACAGCCTAAAGGAAAGACTTTCATCATACATGAAGAATTAATCAGCCAAATTCACCTGCACAAAGTAAGGAGCAGACTCATCCCCTTCCAAATTTAGACCCCTGTTTTAAAAGTGGTGAGAGTTAGAAGAGTACATACATTTGCATATCTGGGATCAAATCCAGAATTTACTCCTTCAAGTGATTCATTTGAGACCTGTTGTGAATCACCTTATGATTTTCAAAACTGCTGTAGTTCAATTGTCTATAAAACTGTCTCAGTACATAACAATCCGATATTGATTTTTGAAAATTTTTAGATGATACTTAAAAAGAAACTGTAATGATTTAAGACTCCACTAAGCTCTTCTAGTTTATGCTAATAAAGTAATTCACTGTGTTTAATAATAAAAAGCTGTAGGTGATTTTTTTCTGTTGTTATTTTCAGGTCACATAAAAAAATCCTATACAATACACTATAATATGTGTGCATTGCAGCTTTACACCAGCTTAATTTACAATTCAATCAATGTGAGCCACATGAGAGGCTGTGCTAAGCATGGTCTTTCTGTATTCATTAGAGTGGCTGCTCATTCAACAATAATGCTTCACTTGCCAGTAGTCATTCTTTCCAAATCCTTGCAAGCCTACTGAGGATGCAGCTCTGCTAATAAGCTGCAATGGGGCCTTGTGCTTACAGCTATACCATTTATTGTACATTATCCATCTCAAACATTGCCAAGCTGTTTAGTTTTTACATCAAACATTGAGTAAATTACACATTTACATACTGTACATATCAATATCCCAGATGAGAAAAGTGTCACATATGTTCCAGGAAGGGGGAATAACATGATTTTCTATACAGCCTCTTGCTGTTCCTTCATGTCCATGTTGACTTTTTTGTTTCTAAGTGTAGGAGAAAATCCATCTCTTAACCTGAGCATAACATAATCTCAGCTACATTTGTGCTTCTTTCGAAGCAGCTATTCTATATGCAGCTATTAAAAACCCTTTAACTACAAGTATCCTGAATTAAACATCACACTGAAATTTAACTGGAAAAAAGTACTGACTGACAAAAACGCAGCTGCTTTTCTTTCTCTTCTTACAATACCTGTATCAAAGAGACATGGAAACAGAACTGAGTCCTACTTCTTTTTAAGACTTGTGGAGATGGTAATGGCTTCTTTTCCACATTGTATCTAACCGGACAGCAAATTTGTATTTTCAGTTCAAAGTTTGCCTGCAGCAGCAAAAACTCAAAAAACTACTACACTAATTGCAGCCATAAAACATGCTACTTTTGGTCACTGATTGATTGGCTTTGCCTCTTAGAAAAGATATGCTATTTCCTGAATAAGAAAGTTAATGGAACAACCATTGTACTTGTTGCAATAACACCCAGCAATCCCAGGAATCACCAACCTGATTTTTGAGGTAAATGTGCAATCTTCTTAAACCAAGAATAACAAAAAAGGTGCAAACCATAAACAAAAGAATTAAAGTAACAATGCTTTTAAAAAGGAAAAAACTCACCTGTAGTGGACAAAACAAAACAGATTAACACAAATCTTCTTTCACACTTATGATCACCACTGTAACATGAGCCTTTTCCTTCAGGCTCAGTCTTAGTATAACGACATACAGCCTCTTTCTCAGCAGCAAGAAATCCTTCACAGCATCTTCTAAGAAATGGCATTTTGAAAGCTATGAATCCCATCTTTCTACTCTTCTTTGAGGATTTTCAGGCTTTCCGAAGCACAGTCTCCCATGTCCTTCTCCACATTAGTCCTTCTCTGCTTGCCCACATGGCATGCTCATTTGCAATCAGGAAGGAAATCATCTCTTCCACTCAGTCCACTTTTCAAGAGGCAAGAAAGGGCAAAACAAATAAATTCATTCCTGATGAGAAGTCAGAATCTTTTAACAGAACACAATCTACTGAAGCAATTAAAACAGACACGATATTACAAAAAGAGAGAGCACTGGGAGGAGCAAACATTTAGACCATTTAGACAAACTCGCATACATCTCTTTATGCACTTGTAGTCTTGCTTCAGAATTGACCTAAATGAATTGCAGAGCTGTACTTATGGGAAATGAAAGTAGTACAATAACAGAAACTTCCCAGACAATACAGTGGGAATGTTACTTATATAAACATTTTAGACTTGAAAACTTAGCTACTTTTTCTATTCTTGAAACATATAATACATTGGATGAACTCACTTCTAGGCAACCATCTTAGCTGACATGATTAGTTTTATTTCTCCCTTATTAGCCCTGCCATGCATTCTCAAGTCAATATAAGCTGTCTAACAACACTCTTACCTCATTAAAATATTTGTATCCTTATACATTTGGCCAACCTAAATGTCTGTATTATTCCAAAGTATCTATGGTAGGAAAACCTTATCAAAATTCCATTTGGGAAGCCTGGGAAAAAAAACCCCAACACCTCCCCCCCCCCCAAAAAAAAACAAACCAAAACACAAGCACAACAACAACAACAAAACAAAACAAAACAAAAAAACACTACCTTTTTAGCATTTTACTCTGGTTTATTGGTATCCCTTTTTTTTTTTTTTTTTTTTTAACCTGTACATACATACAGAATACAAAAGCTGTGAAGTGTGTTTTTCAGCTATTGTAGCTGCATATTTTTTGTAGTATTTTTCTGTTAAAATCCAAATTCAAGGAATTTATTATTACCTCACACTTTTATTTTGCATTGCTTTGCACGATGGGCAAAAATCTTCAGGTATTCCCAAAGTACTTCGACTTTTTGCAGTTCAGAGAAGATTTCTTAAGGTCTTCTCTGTTGTGTTTGGTTTTTTACCTACGAAGCAACACCTTTACTATTTTCTCCTGAACTTATCTCCTGTGTCAGAACGTTAGATGGCTTGGGGGGAGGGTGCTAATAAAGCTGACATCTGCTGCCAATGTATTAATCCACTAAGCACATAGGGCTCAGTTACAACAATAAACATTTTTACTTTTTCCTTAGACTTGTCATTATTCAGTTTATGCTCACTTTCTTTTACACTAGTGAGTGTTGCTGTATCAGTATAAACTTGATTCTTGGCTGAATATGATTTTGGATGTCTATCATAATTTTCTCTAACAGAAAGCAGCAAAAAATCAAAACACAAAGGGATCATGGTATTGAAGGGCCAGCAATAAACTTTTCCACAGCTAATGTGCAGTATACTTCCATGATTCAGTTAATTCTGAATGACTTTTCTTGCAAGAGAAAATGATACTTGGTGTTACCTTCTGTGATACATAGAAGCTACAAAAACATATTTCTTTCACCCACCCTAGAACTATAAAGCAGTGGGCAAAGATGAATACCATGCACACACACACAGATACATCTGCAAACATAAAGGTATTTTAGGGAAACAAGGAGTTATAAAGAGCTGCTTGAATCTCTGTGGTAGATGAAATGGAAAATCTAAGAGTAAGTTCTGTCATATATCTAATAAAGTAATCAACGTTCTTTGATATAAAACAGGCAGATCCTGGCTTCACTTTTCTGAATGCCTGAATGGCATTTTAGCCAAAAGAATTTCTATATTTCAACTTCATGGATAAAAACTGACCTAGCATGATGTTCAATTTTATACAATCAACAAAACCATTCAGTTAGAATAGGAGAAACATAAAATTGAGGTTATCTTTTGTATAAAAACTGACACAGTTGAATGATTTACTGATCATGATTGACGAGTGTCTTATTCTGTATATGAAAAGGGAGAAGAAAATTACTGATGTTGATGTGTTACTGCTAGTCAGGCAATACTCCATACCATAGGAGACAGGGGTTTCATACTTTCCAGTTAAGTTTTCTAGCCTTGCTTACATTTTGTAATGAACTCGGTAGGAACACACAATAACCACTGTTGTCTAATAGAAAGTTTATAGAACTACAAAAAGCCTGGGGTAAATAAAAATAAAATAGAAGCATTTTTGACTCTTACGGAAAGACTTAAATTTGAAAGTGAAAGGTCTTTTCTTAATAGGGTACAATTTTCTTCAAAAATCCTTGTATATCTGGGATAGGTTTAGCAGGCATAGATTAGAGTGAAGTACACCCTGCTCCCTCTCTGCAGGGAATCTGGTCTGTATTATAGATGTTGCTGGTATTCAGTATGTAGACTTCATCCCCATGTATTTGTGGCAGTTCCTTTTAAGGGATTTACAAGGCATTTATGTAGAGTATCCAGCTTTCCAGGTACCTCACAATCTTCCTATAGCTTCACAAAGTCAGCTAACATCCAGCCTGTTTTATGTTTTGGTAAAGGCAAACACTGATATTTCTACAATGAATATTAAAGCTGTCTTTGTTCAAAAATCATATAGATGGGTAGATAACATAACAATTCCCTTAACAAAGAGTGCAGAAGTATAAGGCATTGCTACTATTTTAATAAATACATATATTACAATAATAAGCATATATATAATTTATCAGTGTATGCATGCGTGTGTGCATATATATAGGATATACATCCTGAGTCAGTCTTTCATCAGAGGGCTTGGAACTAGATGATCTTTAAGTTCCCTTCCAACTCTAACCATTCTATGATTCTATGATTCATATGCCAACTCTCTGCAAAGATGCTATGTATCTTTACATTAAAAAGTGGGGTTTTTTTCTTAAAATATTGGGGAAAAAAAAAAGAAAAAAAAAGGAATGCAAAAGCATTCAGCTCAAGTTCATAGAAAAGTTGCTGAATTGAGTTCTCTTATTTGGTGTTTCTTTCACAAAATGTAATGATATAAAATTGCAGTGCTGCAGACATTGTTACTTAGTATTTGTATCACAGAAGCAATAGAAGTGTCACAATTTTGAGAACTATTTGGGTTAGCAAGTTTTTGTAATACATCTTTCCTGCCTGATCGCGTTTCTGTTCCATATCTTCCATTTTCAGTCATCAAGAGGAAGAGCACAGAACAACTTACCTCCCAAGTACAATCATAACATGGTAAAGTGAAACAATAATATAGACTCAAATCTAGATTATAGTGTCATAAACTGTTAAAATTATAAAATGTTTAAAATTCTCAGTACATTCTTGATACACAGACTATTTCTTATTTGATTTGCTATGACAATTGAAAAATGTAGATACTTGAAACTATGAACAAACTTTCAGATGTATGGGAAAAAAGAAATTGGCTCAAACCACATGACACAAGATATCTAAACAGAAGTCAATATAGCAGTGGGGAGTGTACACGAGAAGCATTCCTGCATATGGGAAGGGAATGGACACACTCTTAAACATCTCGCTCTGTTTCTGTTTATCTACTTAGGCGATATTTAAGTGTGTTTTTTTTCAGGATTAGATTTCATTTGACATTTTTTTACTGAGTGAGGGACTAAACAGTGATTCTGAGAAGGTAAAGAGCACAATCATGCATCACCATTTATGTTTTAAGAAATTTATTAATCAACAGTGCATTTAGAAAAATCAAATGTGTCCAGCATTTACCAAGTGCTTCATAGTTGACAATGCCTAAATTACTGAAATGATTAAATGTTTCATTAGAATAACTAATGCTAAGCATATGAAAAATACTGTAGTTGAACCAATTCTATTTCTTGATTTTTAGTAGAACACAATTATTTCTGCTTGTTACATTTTCCTTATATCATAGAATCATAGAAGCATTGAATGGTTAGAGTTGGAAGGGACCTTAAAGATCACCTATTTCCAATCCCATTGCCACAGCCAGGAACACCTTCCAGACCAGGTTGCTCAAAGCCCTATCCAGCCTGAGTCTGAATACTTACAGGGATGGGTCATCCAAAACTTCTTAGGGTAACTTACTCCAGTCTCTTACCACCCTCACAGTAAAGGACTTCTTCCTAATATCCAATTCCCCCTTGTCCTATCACTACTTGCTTTTACAAAAAGTCCCTGTAAAGCATTCTTGTAGATCCCCTTGTGGTATTGAAAGGCCTGTTCATCAGGCTGAACGAACCCAACTCTCTCAATTGCTCTTCATGGGAAAGGTGCTACAGCCTTAGCTCTGTGCTGCAGTTGACATGCTGGAGGGAAACGATTCTATCCAGAGGGGCCTGGACAGGCTTGAGATGTTAGGAGAAGGATTTGAGAGTGTTGGTTGATGAGAAGCTCAAAATGATATTTGCGCTTGCATCCCAGAAAGCCAACCATACCCTGGACTGCATCGCTTGCAGAGCAAGTTTTGGGTAGCAGGGGTCCACAGGGGTGGCTTCCGTGAGAAGCTGCCAGAACCTTTTCCTGGTAGAGCCAATGCCAGGCAGCTCCAAGATGTACCTACCACTGGTCAAGGGCAAGCAAATCAGTGAAGGTGATAGCGCCTCTAGGATAGCATATTTAAGAAGGAGAAAAAAAAAAAAAAACCCAACAAAAAAACAAACCCACAACTGCAATTTTAGCTGGAGAAAGGAATGACAACAAGCAAGAGAAACAACTCTGCAGACGCCAAGGTCAGTGAAGAGGGAGGGGGAGGTGGTGCTTCAGGCACTGGAGCAGCAACTCCCCTGCTGCCCACGGTAAAGACCATGGAAGGCAGGCTGTCCCCTGCAGCACATGGAGGTCCATGGTGGATCAGATATCCACCTGCAGTCCATGGAGGACCTCACAGTGCAGCAGGTGAATGTCTGAAGGAGGCTGTGAACTCATAGGAAGCCTGCTCTGGAGCAGGCTCCTGGCAGCACCTGTGTCCCCACAGAGAGAGGAGCCCATGATGGAGCAAGTTCGCTGGCAGGACTTATGACCCCGTGAGGGACTCATGCAGGAACAGTCTGTTCCTGAAGGACTGCACCCAGTGGAAGAAACCCGTGCTGGAGCAGTTGGTGAAGAACTGTGAAGCCCATGGGAAGGATGCACATTAAAGAAATTCATGAAGAATGCCTCCTGTGGGAGGGACCCCATGCTGGAGCAGGGAAGAGTATGCAGAGTCCTGCCTCTGAGGACGAAGGACTGATAGTAACAATATGTGATGACTGCAACCCCCATTCACCATCCCCCTGTGCTACTGGGGAAGAGGGTGTAGAGTATTCAGGAGTAAAGTTAAGCCCAGAAAAAGGGAGGTGTGGGGGGAAGGTGTTTCTAAGATTTGGTTTTATTTCTTATTATCCTACTCTGATTTGATTGATAGTAAATTAAGTCAAGCCTGTTTTGCCCATGATAGTAATTAATGAATGATTTCTCCTTGTCTTTATTTTGACCTGTGAGCCTCTTGTCAAATTTATCTCTCCCTGTCCAGCTTAGAACAGCTTTGGCAGGCAGCTAGCATCCAGTCAGGGTCAACCAAACACAGAAGGAGTGTTAAAGCTTTTATTGCTTTATACAGAAAAGCCCAGAGAACCAAATCTATGTGCAGCCTTCCCTTTGTACTGTCTGTTCTCTCAAACTGTGCTTTAATATTTTTTGAAATATCCAGCATGCTTCAAATCGGAATAGGCATTAGCAGATGCTTAGTACCTATTTAGGTCCAAATTACATGTTCACAAAATAACTCCTGTAACATTAGAAAAATTCACTACTTCCTGCTCCCTTGATTTTATCCTCACAATATTTAATGCTTTTTATTTTTCATGGTTTAGCAGAGCCCTAACTCCTGATGTCACGTTCTAATATAAAAAAATCTTTTTTTTTTATTAGTGATAATGTAGAAAAATGTATTTTCAGTTCCTATCAATGTGAAAGAAACTTGGAATTTGAGAAGCAAATACTCAAAAGTCTCTATATTTGAATGTTTGGGATTAATATTGCAGACCTAGTTTTCAAGCTTTAAGTTACGATTTTAGCTTCTATCTGTAAAGTGTCATATATCCCTAAAAAATTCAAAAGACAAGATTAAATTAGCCAGTTTATAAGCAATTGGTAGTTGTTTAAGAAGTGCTAAATAGGTATTTTGTTCAATGCAGGTCAGGGAAAGGAAAAAACAAAACAGAATAATAGCAGACATGTATTTCATTTCAGACCTGTCTGTCTACTGAGACCTTCATTCTTATGTTATTAACAAGAGGAAATCATCCTGAAGTAGCATTAATGAAGGGAAAAGGGGAAGCTTACTGACTTATCTGGGGATTTAAGATAGTTGCATAGTACTGTGAATGTGTATTAGACAAACTCCAGTATACCAAGCAAAAGTTTTAGATGAGGGGTTGAACCATTAGCACAGATTATTGAGTGCACACTAGGGAAAGCATATGCAGAGATATAATTGCACATCTGTCATGAAGGGGAGTGGTTTAGATTGCTCAGACTGTCACCATCAAAGGTATTAGTGAAAACAAGCTTTAATATAAATTTGCAAAAGCACAACAAATTTTTTGGCAAGGTTTACTCTACTACTTAGTGTGTGGGTAATAGCTCTAGAGGAAAATCAGATTAGAATCAGTTAAGAGTGATTTATACAGAAGCTGGAATGAAAAGGGGTAAGGGAGGAGTCCAAATGCAGTAAGATTTAATCTTAGGCTCAGACTCAGTCAACTGTTTATGTCTAAAGGATTTAAGAGCACTTGATCATAGCAACACTTAACTGTTAGATAACCACTGATCACCTATAAACATAACAATAATAACAATATTATAGATTCAAGATAATAACAGGTATATTTGTTAGAGGGTGTTCAAGTCAGTATACCCACAGAGGCATGTGTAGGCAGATGTACAAAGGTAACACACATACAGAGATATATACATACACACATATATATACACATATACACACACACATATATATACATATATAGGTAGGCCTATTTAAAAATTCCCCTTGAGAATGAGTGAAATACTCACATATACTGCCTTTTTGGCACTTCTCAATGAGCAGGGGTTGAGCCTTGAGTTGTGGGAGTATCAGCCCAGGTCCTGTCATCAGCTAACAGTTGTCTTTTCACAAAGACAACCAAACTTGAGAGTTCACACACTCAGTGTGTCCTACTCAGAAGGAGGTACTGGTGCAGCCCACCACTGGACAGAAGAGCTCAAAGGGTCTTACTTAGGACTGCTGTTTATATAGCTACCAGATGGCTGGCTTTAGTCATCTGTAAATTCACTTGGAGCATTCAGAAAAGAAATGTTCCAAGGCTATCAGCAAAATAACTGATTATCCCTGCTCTCATCCCCTGCACTGGAGTTCCTGGTATGGGTCATACTGCCCTCGCCTTAGCCTTTCAAGAATTCCCAATATGATTAAGGGATGTCTTGTGGCCAAACTCTTACGCTAAGACCAAGGCCTGACTTGAGTGGTTGAAATTGTAGAACAAGACCGAGCAGGCCAGAGGGGATAGGGAGAATGCACCACCACAACATGCTCTTGCAAGACAATGTAGAGACAATTTTTAAGGCTACAGTTTTTGAAAACATGCTGTTTGTTTAATATTAGACTAGAGCAAAAACTGGTTTTAAGGACGTGTACAAAGGAGAGTTCATATGTTTTTTGGAACAGCAAGATTGAATCTAGATTTACTTCTGGATTTTACCAGTAAAGTTAATTTTACAGCGTGCAGAACTGTGACCTATAACCTGAAGCCCAAAAGAGTATTAGAACACTTTATCTGTAATGCGCATTCAAGATCTGAATGTTGCCATCTGAGCCCACTGCTAAAGTGGATAATGAGAAATAAGACTGAATTTTTCTTAAATTCTGCATTTCTGAAAAGTCTTCATTGCTTCCAAAAAAAACCCAACAAAACCCAAAAAACAACCAACCAAATAAATAAACAAAACGTACTTCATTACAGATGCATCTCAAAAAGTCTTCAAACAGAAACCTAATCCTATAATTTGAAATGTTCCTCTCTAAATAGAAAAAAATTATGGCAACGATCACTTTTGAGGCTCTTGGAGAGAAGCTTCCGAATTCTGACAACTGATATCCTTGAGTTTGATTCCAATTTAATTTGTTTCAACCAGAAGACTCTAAGTAGTACAATTGGTCCTCAGATTCAAGACAGTAGTAAAATGTGGGTTTGCATTTTTCTATGCAGAGTTCAAAGTGGACAGTGAAGGAAATACAGAGGGAAAAGAGAAGACAGAGGAGGAAAAATCCCAATACATTGTTAGCTGTGGTTCTTATTTAAATTGAATTTATGAGAAAGAAAGAAAGAAAGAAAGAAAGCTAAACAGAGAATCAAAACCATAATGTTATGAAATGAATGCAGCTTGTTAATGAACACTGACAAAAAAAAAAAAAAAAAAAAAGAAGAAATGTCAAACTAGAAGGAACAAGAAAATATCTTAGCAGAACTTCAACAGCTGTTAACTCAGACAATGAGTCCACAGGAGATCTGAAGATTATTGGCCTGTCCATGCAGTCACAAACATCCTTAATACGAGAATGCTGTGGGGACCAGCTGATCCCTGGTGGCAGGAATATCAAGGCAGGGTCTAGCATCCTTTATTTTACTAGGTATTTCTAACACTGACTCATAAAGATCAAAGAGGCATGTTTGTTTATAACTGAAGTCAGTGCTCAAATGTTTGTGTGCTTGGAGTATATCTAGATCAGACCCTGAGCACTGACGTTTTTACTTTGAAAAAGGCATTTGACTACAAGCTTTGTTAGCATTAAGCAGCCTTAAAGGTTGATTGCATGCCTCAGATTGACTGTTCATACTTTTGCTGATGTAGTTTTTCTTGATTTCAGTAAGGCATTTGATACTGTCTCCCACAGCATCCTCATAGATAAGCTAAGGAAGTGTGGGCTTGACGATCAAGTAGTGAGGTGGATCGAGAACTGGTTGAAAGGAAGAAGGCAGAGAGTTGTGGTCAATGGCGCAGAATCTAGCTGGAGGTCTGTGACTTGTGGAGTTCCTCAGGGGTCGGTGCTGGGACCGGTGCTGTTTAATATTTTCATCAATGACCTGGATGAGGGAACTGAGTGCACCCTCAGCAAGTTTGCTGATGACACAAAACTGGGAGGAGTGGCTGACACACCAGAAGGCTGTGCTGCCATTCAGTGAGACCTGGACAGGCTGGAGAGTTGGGCGGGGAGAAACTTGATGAAATTTAACAAGGGCAAGTGTAGAGTCTTGCATCTGGGGAAGAACAACCCCATGTACCAGTACAGGTTGGGGGTTGACCTGCTGGAAAGTAGTGAACGGGAAAGGGACCTGGGGGTCCTAGTGGATAGGAGGATGACCATGAGCCAGCAATGTGCTCTTGTGGCCAAGAAGGCAAATGGCATCTTAGGGTGCATTAGAAAGGGAGTGGTTAGTAGGTCAAGAGAGGTTCTCCTCCCCCTCTACTCAGCCTTGGTGAGGCCGCATCTGGAATATTGCGTCCAGTTCTGGGCCTCTCTGTTCAAGAAGGACAGGGAATTGCTTGAAGGAGTCCAGCGCAGAGCCACAAAGATGATTAAGGGAGTGGAACATCTCCCTTATGAGGAGAGGCTGAGGGAGCTGGGTCTCTTTAGCTTGGAGAAGAGGAGACTGAGGGGTGACCTCATCAATGTTTACAAATATGTAAAGGGTAGGTGTCAGGATGATGGAGCTAGGCTTTTTTCAGTGATATCCAGTGATAGGACAAGGGGCAATGGGTGTAAACTGGAGCATAGGAAGTTCCACGTTAACATCAGGAAGAACTTCTTTACTGTAAGAGTGACAGAGCACTGGAACAGGTTGCCCAGGGGGGTTGTGGAGTCTCCTACACTGGAGATATTCAAGGCCCGCCTGGACAAGTTCCTGTGTGATGTACTGTAGGTTACCCTGCTCTTGCGGGGGGGTTGGACTAGATGATCTTTTGAGGTCCCTTCCAACCCTTGGGATTCTGTGATTCTGTGATTCTGTGTAATTGTGTCCAAGTGTTGCTACACCTGGTTGCATTCAAAATGTTTTTAATTGTCTGATGTTTTACTTTAAGATTGGGAAAGCAAATGGTCCGAACTGTGAAGGTTTTTTTTATGCATTGAAATTTCGTAGTAATTTCTTCTTTCGTTCTTTGTCTCAAGTGCAATACTCTTAATTGGATCCTAGCCACTGAACTGCAATCATGGTTTATGGCTTAGCTAGCAGTCTTTAAAGGTTTGATTCAGCTTCATCTGCAACTTTCAAAGCACACAATTACGTCAGTGAATATCATGAGGAGACAAGCACTGTGTCCTTTCACTTTTACCATCTGTTAGTGGTACAGTAAGGTATAACAATCTTCTTTCACCTTTGGGTTCACTAACTCAGTGATGATAGCTGATGTCATAACCACTGTGCTCTCTTGCTTTTTTGAGCCCAAAAATCCTTAAAGCTTGGTGTAGAGAGGCAGCAAGAAGAACTTTGATGTCATAGTGTTCCACAGTGGAACACTGAATCCCTGTATTTATGTCTTTTATTTCCTAGAGCTTTTGTTAAAAAAAATCATGTTATTTCCTCATTTTGTTTTATACTATAATGAAAGAAAAATGTTTCTTTGGTGTGAATTTTTCATGCATAAAGTACATGACAATGGACCTGAACAGATAAATCCATAAACTAACTAAATATATTTATAGTTTGATAAGTACTGCAAATTACACAGCCATTTAATTTTCATTACTGTTATTCATATGTTTCCATCTCCTTGATATACTGATTTATTCTATTCTAGGGCCCACTAGAACAAACATTTTTATTTTTAAAATAGCAGAAAGACTGCAGCAGGTCTTTAAAGTAGCTTCGCAAGCAGTATTTTGTTTATTGAAAAATTCATCTCTGTTTAGAAAATCACTCAAGAGTATATTAAGTCTCATAAGAATATAAATTTGGTTCTGTTAGACAGCCAACATGTACATTTCACATTATAGTCAACAGGACTTCAACTTATGTTTAAAGGTTTTCCCATCAGGGCTTCAGCGGGTCCGTTTTTCACACATATACTAAATGACAGGAGTTGAAAATAACAGGTCTCATCAGTAACATACATTTAACTCTTCCTGAAGAAGCTTCAGCTAAGGTTTTGAAGACTAAGCTTGTATTCATCATATTTAATTATATTCAATTGTTTCTGCACAAGTGCAAATAAACTTCTCTAGGAATCATAGGTTCATAGAATCATGTAATAGTTTGGGTTGGAAGGGACCTTCAAAGGTCATCTAGTCTAACCATCCTTAAATGAGCAGGGACATCTTCAGCTAGATCAGATTGCTCACAACAACATCAAGCCTGGCCTTGAATGTCTCCAGGGATAGGAGACTTCTCTGGGCAACATGTTTCAGTATTTTACCACCCTCACAGTAATTATTTTTTTTTTTTTCCTCATGCTCAGCCTGAATCTTCCCTCTTTTAGTTTAAAACCATTACCCCTTGTCCATATCACCAGGCCCAGCTAAAAGTCTCTCCCTATCTTTCTTATAGGCCCCTTTTAATTACTGAAAGGACACAATAACGTCTCCCTGGAGTCTTCTCTTCTCCAGGCTGAAAAACCCCAGCTCTCTCAGCACTTCTTTATAAGTTCTTCTGGAAGACTGTGTTGTCTTATATTTCTTCTAAATGTGTCTGTTGTTACTTGCAACAAGTACATCTCCCAGCTAATCAGCAGGACAGTATCAAGTTCCTGTGCAGGAAGGCAGGAGATGCGCATCCCAGCATTGCCCAAGCAAACTTACACAGAAAGATTCATGTCTATGCCTACAGCAGCTTTGTGCTCCACAGATGAAGCTCCATTTTCTTCTAGACTGCTGCTTTATTTATCTTTATCCTCCACTTCAGAAGGGTATGTCTTAGTATATGAAGAATAATAATCTTTCATTTGCAATACCACAAGGGAACATGTTTGGGATCAGGTGGAGGTTATTGCCAGTATGACAGTTTCTTTTTTGTCATTTGGTTCCAAGATTCTGTCAGCTTCATTGATATCCTTCAAGGTATCAAGATCCTGTCCATGTAATGCTGTGTATGTAGCCTGAGTTACATTCCTGAGAGCCTCTAACTGTTTAAACCTTATGCATCAATAATACTCCTCTAAGGCTAATAGAAAAGGCTATAAACATGATACTTTAAACTGTTAATTGAGTTATAATAGACCTTGATTCTGATTGCTCTCCATGAGTAGATTATTCTCCTTTAGCTCCTCCACATTACTGGATCCACCATCAAAACCTTTATATTTTTTTTTTTTTATGGTTAAATAAAAGAAACTAAAAAGCTTCTGTTAGAAATTATCTGGAGGCAAATGTGGACAGCTTTTGTCTCTGAATGTTTTATTTATGATGGAAATAACTGTAGCAGATATTTTATATTGAAACAAAAAAACCCCATTATTTATTTATAAATAAATACAGCTGACATTAACTGTGGTTCCTATTGTTCAATAAGCTTTTGTCAAATGGAAGACTAGAATGTGATATATTTAGATTTTGATAAAGAATACAGTATCTATTAGCAGATTAATCTTATAGTAAAGATCTGTCATTTAAAAAAATCTGTAGTCTCCTACCTAAATCTCTCACATGTATTACAATTTGTATGGTTTCTGCAATAAAATTTAGGTGGGAGGTAAATCACTATAGATGAGTACACAGTACTCGACATCATTTTTTGAAAGCAACATTAATAAACTAAGAAATACTTTTATCTTTCCCATTCATATAATATACAGTATTCAACATTTCCTTAGGTTAAATAGTTAGGTAAGAGCTTTAATACTTTGCATAATGGCAGTACGAATTACTTGATCATTCTATACAAATGTTTAGATAGAAGCATACTAACTGCCTCATTCAATACCATAATCTTATTTTTTCCCTTTTACAACTAATAATCTTTGTGCCAAAATAGTGCTTTCAGGGAATTAGCTGACAGCAGAAATTATCTGAAAAGTGATTTTAGAGCTATCTATGAGTATCTTAAGACACTAGTTGCAATATTTATACTAAACCAGCAGCCAAGTACTCTATACTACATAAACCATCCAATCACTGGGCATTGTCACAGTTAGTCAGCTTTTTTTTTTTTTTGCTTTATTTTTTCCAAAGAGGCTGGATTTTCCGCCTAACACTTTTTGTTATAACATTGAATTGTTCTTCCTGGTAATTTTCATAGCTGCTTCTGAGCTATACAATTAATCTGATTTTGAGTTGACATGAAGGCAGCACATCCTGCCAGCAGTTTCCTGATGGTGATATCCTCTGCATGCTACGGAGGAATCACAGCAACACACTGAGTTAAGAGTTTGTTTTTAACTCTCTCTCCAGGGGTTCAGAAACAGGAACACTCTCAATGCAGAGAAAGCTAATGGTTAGGAAAAGATGTAAAGTTTGCAGCGCAATTTAGATAAACTGTTTTTAATCACTCTCTAAGATAAAGCAGCAATGAGCCTACATAGTCTTGGTGGAGAATAAAGGATAGCATCCTGGCAACCCTCTCGATGAGGAGCTAAATGCTTACCTGTCCTTCCCCAAGCAAACTAGTGCAGATATGAAAATGGCTAGCCCTTGCTGCATAAAGGGACTTAGAATATGCAATCCAAACACACCTACAGAAAGGAACCGTGTGGTTTCAGTGTTCCAGGGAAAAGTAACAATCTGGTGGCATGATGCTCGCCAGCTGCTAGATGCCCACTCAGCTGCTCTCTCTCTCCCTCTTGTTAACAGCACTGAGGAAAAAATAAGATGGAAAAGCTTGTGGGTTACAAAGACAGGGACATCACTGACCTGTTACTGTGACAGGCAAAGCAAACTTGACTTGTTGAAATTAATTTAATATAGTAAATATTTTTAATTAAATACTTGAAAATTAAATAATTACAAGACTAGATTTGGATGTTGAGGAACAAAGAAAAAAAAACAACTTAAACCATCTCTTCCTCCATCCCTTCTTCTGCCCAGGCTCAACTTCACTCCTCCATTCCTGATTCTTGTACAAGGGAGATGGGGACCTGTGGTCAACCCGTAGCAGCCCCTCTCTGCTGCTCACACTTTCCTTGCTGCAGCCTGGGGCCTTCCCACGGGCTGCAGCCCTTCAGGATAAACCTGCTTCAGCCTGAGCTCCCCATGGGCTGCACCATCCTCCAGGGCACGTCCCCTCCCCACCGGGGTCCCTCCCGGTGCCGCAGGGGCATCTCTGCCGGGCTCCCGGAGCCCCTCCTGCCCTGCTCCCGCTCTGCCCTCGGGGCTCGCAGGGCTGTCTCTCACCCGGTTCCCCTCAGCCCTGGCTGCCGGGCACCGTTTGCCCTTCCTTACCCAGGCTTTCCCCGAGGCGCCCGCCCGTGGCTGAGGGGCTCAGCTCTGCCCTGCGGTGAGGCCGTTGGCGACGGATGGGACCGGCTGTGTCCTGCACCTGGCAGCACCGTCCACTGCGCACAAGAGACACCCGGGCAGCGCCTCACTGCTGCTGCACCGAGTATCACATAACTTTGGGTGGAAAAAAGGGGAAAGGAAAAAAGATAGAGTGTTAACCAGTTGAAAGAAAATACCATCAAATTGAGAAAGTACTAACTTGAAATAAGTAAATTTTACTGGTACAGCACACAGATGGAATGTGCAAAACAAACTGAAAGCTGAGGGATTTTGATACATTTCTAATTTTGGAGGGTGCAGAACCCATTATGTGAGTGCCTAAGGACACCTGCACCTGCCTGCCAAATCTTCGAAACACTAGGCAGTAGCTTCTATGCAGTACAGTGAAGAAAGAGATATCATCTATTGAGTACGAAGGAGATAGAGAAATTTTTGTTTAACTAATTTTGTCATTGATTCAGAACTCAGCCCGTAACATATTCAAAAGCAAAGGTGAAATCTGTGTATGTTAAAGACCTGAAGCCTAAGTTTAAAGGAAGGTATTTTTCAGTCAAATCTAAATTTTTATCGCTTTATATATTCTTCTTGTGTTTGTCCATGCCTATTTTATCAGGCTACACTGAGCAACAAAACATACTTGATTATCATAAATGTTTGATAAAGCATGGCCTGCAAAATAACTTAAAAATATAATTAGGTTTGGGGTTTTTTTGTTGTTTTGTTTGTTTTTTTTTTTTCCCCTGGGGCTTTTTTGTTTAGGTTTTTTTTTTTTTTTTATTGTTGTTGTTTTGTTTTTAAAAGGTGATGAAGCAAAACAAATGCCAACAGGTCATTAGAAATAATGTCATTTTCCCTCACAGGAAATTCTTAATTCTGCAAGGTCACCATCTTAAATAAAAGGATGTTATCATCCCTTGTAACACTCTCCCAGAACATCAACTACCTCTCTAGGAAGCCTGTTCCAGGGTTTGACCACCCTCTCCATAAAGAAATGTTTACTAATGTCCAGTCAAAACCTTCCCTGTCATAGCTTTGAACAATTCCTATGTATCCTTTCACAGGATATCAGGGAAAAAAGATCAGCACCTCCCTCTCCATTTCCCCTCCTCAGGAAGCTGCAGAAAAGTAGCCCTTTCAGCAACTTTGTTGTCTTCTTCTGGACACATTCAAGGATCTCCACATAGTAAACCCTGGGGCCTATAACTCGGCACAGTATGCAAAGTGAGGCTGCACCAATGCTGAAGAGAGCAGGATGGTCACTTCTTTTCAACAGATGGTTATTCTGTGTTTGATGCATCCCAGAATCAGTTTGCCTTGTTGATTGCCAGGGCATACTATTGACTCAAATTGAGCCTGCTCCTGACCAGCGCCCTCAGGTCCCTTTCTGCAAGGTTGCTTTTCACCCATTCCTCTCCCAATTTATATTTGTCCCTGGCATTACTTTGGACTAGGTACAGAGGTGCTCCAGGTGCCAGAGCAGATTCCCCTGCAGCCCGTGGTGAAGGCAGCGGTGAGACAGACTGTCACTCTGCAGCGTGTGTAGGTTAAAGGTGGATCAGATATCTACCTTCACCCACACTGGAGCTGTAGCCCATGGAAAGGACTCACGTTGGAGAAATTAAGGAAGAGCCGTCTCCTGTGGGAGGGACCCCACGTTTGAACAGGGGAAGAGTGTGAGGAGTCCTCCCTTTGAGAAGGAAGGAGTGGCAGAAACAATCTGTGATGAACTGACTGCACCACCCCCCACCCCATCCCCCCCCCCCCCCAGCCCCGTGCCACTGAGGGGGGAGGAGGTAGGGTGTTCAGGAGCAAAGTGTGTGGGGAAGGTGTTTTTAAGGTTTGGTTTTATTTCTCATTATCTTACTCTGAGTTGATTGGTAATAAATTAAATTAATTTCCCCAAGTCAAGCCTGTTTTGCCCATGGTATTAATTAGTGAATAATCTATCCCTGTCCTAATCTTGACCAACAAGCCTTTCATTACATTTTTCCTTCCTTCTCCAATTGAAGAAGGGGAGTGATAGAGTGGCTTTGGTGGACACTTGGCATCCAACCAAGGTCAACCCACCACACCACTACACTACAATATCTTTGTTTTCCATCCCTGTGATCCTCACCCAGAGGCTCTCAACCATATCAGCACTAACTGTAAGGGCTGTGCAATTAATCCTT
Source organism: Lathamus discolor (assembly GCF_037157495.1). Lineage (NCBI taxonomy): Eukaryota > Metazoa > Chordata > Aves > Psittaciformes > Psittacidae > Lathamus > Lathamus discolor. The sequence continues at coordinate 79,106,907 of NC_088885.1, forward strand.
TCCATTACAGTAGTGTGACACCTGCACCTCACTTGCCCTCCTGAACAGCCTGTAGCACTCCATCCTGGCACTCCAATCATGCGCATCATTACGCCAGGTCTCACTTATACCAATGCTATCATAGCTCTGAGAACTGATCAAAGCTTCCAGTATATCCTGCTTGTTTCTTATACTATAGGCATTTCAAATATGTTCCGGAGCTCCCCATGTTTCCAGGAACAGTCTAAAAGTTCTCACTAGCATTGCCACCCTCAGATGATGCCATGCCAACCCTTGGCTTACTTATTCCTATCCTGTTGGTATCCTTTTCCCCCATATATACATATAATAATGTATCTATGAAACTTCTGAAGGTACCATTTGGTTGAGTGACAAAAAAAAAGCCCATGGTGCATATTTGCTTCATATAAACATCGTTGACACCAATTACTCATCAGACATCCTGACTAGAAAACTCTGTTTTCCTCATTGAAACTGCAGACTCACTATAAAATAAAAATGTGAATGGATTTCTCTTTAGGGGGAGACATTATGTGTGACAAATCAAGCATACCCCCTGAATTAAATTTCAAGTTCTATAAAAGATGCTTTGTTCACTTTTCCTTCTCTTTCTGGTCTTCAAATATAGATGAGACCAAAACAAAGCATGACAAGATACTGTCTGGTTGATTTTACTCTACTGTTAGGGTTACGGTTACCTGAAGCAACCCTTGTGTTTCACCTAACATCCATCAGTATCCACTTTTTAAGGAAAATTAATTATTAAAAAAAAAAAAAAAATCACTGCTTGGACTACTCTAACTTAACCAATCAGAATCTGGTTCTTAACATGAAGAGATATATTTTTCACAGCTGAAAATAACCCCCATAGTAACTCTCTTTCTTGTATCTGAACTGACATATATAGATTCTGGCATCTGTCAAAGGGCTGATCTGGAGATAGAAAGCAAACAGATGAACTCAAGCACTAAAACCAGTGAACACAGTAAGAATGCTATTGCTGACTACTATTTCAGAAATAACAGAAAGCTTCAAAAATGTGTCATGCCATGAAATTCTAGGGAAATAATGACAGTGAAATACATATGACAATTTGTGGTATGTCAGCTTGTTCAATATGTACAGCAGTGAATACAGTACCTCGAGAATATGATCTGAAGTTTAGTTACTCCTTCAGAACAGATTCAGATCTTCTAGAGTTTCAAGGGAAAATCATAGCCAAATATTTTTAAGTTAAAAATTTTTTTCATCTTAAAAAGTCCACCTGACTCAGAGAACAAATACTATACTTTCAATAAGCATATGGACTTTTACTGAAAAGTAAAATAATTCTGTCTCCTATATTTCAGATCTGATGAGGTGTGATTATCAAATTGATAGTCATTACTTTAAAATTTAATCAATAATATAAACATTATATTGCCTAATCTGACTGCAAATATAAGATGCTGGTTTAATCTGTGGTGGAAAAAACATCCTCTAAGTTAACATAAGAGACTAAGATCAGTAATGAATGTTGTCTCAGAAATAAATTGAAAGAAAATTTGAAAAATTCAGTAATTACTAATATTAGAATATAAGATAACTTAAAGTATGCATATGTAACTTTTTTTAAGATTTTCAAAAGAAAGAGAACATATTTTAATCATCACAACATCCATATTTTCTTTCTTCAAAAAGCACAACTAAAAAAATGTTGCTGAAAAATTATTGCTGAACCAAACCTCTATAGCTCACAAATTGTGCAACCCACTTACTGTTTCAAACACTGCTGAAGTTTTATCATTTGTTATAAATCATTATGCACACAGAGAACTATGAAGAGTGAGCACATACTACATTAATAATAGATAAACTGCTCTGAAAATTACTTTCTTGACCATCACTTCAAATTTTAAGGATCACTAAAATCCTTACTAAAGTAAGAAAAAATCTTACTAAAGTAAGAAAAGATTTGAACAAGTTGGAACAAGGCCAAACTTCAGAAATATGTAGCAGTTTCAGTGTCAGCAAATATGATGGGGGTAATTATTCAGGCTAATATTTGTGAAGATACTGGAACAAAAATATTTATAAGAAACAGTCTTATAAGTACATTTTCAGAGTATATAATTTTTGAATGCAGAGTAACAAAGTATTTGCCACTGTACTTCCTTTTTATCACATACCTTGGCTCGACATTACCTATAGCTCTGAAGAAGAATCCTTATGAATCATATCTGCCTCTCTCAACAGAAAATAAAATAAGACAAAAACCTGATGCCATCACATACAGTGACTTTTAAGTACATCCAGGTGAGACAAAGTATCAGATTCAAAAACTCAGTTTAGCTAAGGTCTCAGTGCAATGGGTCAAAGACACCTAAGCATGACTCAGCACCATTAAATTACTTTCAGGTAATTTTGTTAATGGGAAATAAAGACTTCAGATGTCTTTATATAATGTATTTTAATAAGTGCTATTGAAATAAATTATATAAAAATTATATTGGAAGGAGGGGAAGTGAAAAAGTTGTTATTTCTGGAACAGTCTGGGTGTCTTTAGTGGAGCGATTCATATCTGAAGGCTGAGTCTGTAAATCATATAGTGTCAATATCTATACATATTTTTTAAAGCTCTTTCAGATGGTGCTATTATTTGTCATTTACCACAGCACTGCAAGCCTTTGAGCAACTAGACTTTTCATTATATAGTATAACACAGAATTGCTGCAGCTTTTAGCTATATGCAAACAAAGAGTTCCTACAAAACATTAATGTTTATCTAGTTTTATACACTTATACACCATCATTTGAGATGGAAGTAAAATATCAAACACATTTGTTCTGCAGGTGTATCCTAGGAACCAGTGTTTCTGTGGTATTCTAAGAAGTATTAGTATATGCAATATACCAAATTGCAAATCAACGTTTTTCAAACAGTGACATTCTCTGTCCACAGATACATTTTCTTTGGTATGTTACCACACACAGACTAGCATGTACTCAGCTAGTGATTCTAAAATTTACATTAAAATTAGGTTATTATTCTAGTTTAGTAAAGTGCATTAAAGTGAATGTCAAAGCCAACAGCTAATAAATTCTAGTTATGTGACATTTTTTCTTATTTTTAACACCTCACTGAACACACAGACTATACACTTAAAGGAAGGCAATCTCATTAACACCACTTACAAGTAGGACTTAGTTGCCCTTAATCAGGCTAGATTATTTAAAAGATTGGCATGCAACAATATATAACTCTCAAAAAAAAAAAAAAAGTCTAATTAAAAAACATAAAAGAAAAAGGAAAAAGATGATAGTGCTGCATTCCACAGAATCCACAGAATCCCAAGGGTTGGAAGGGACCTAAAAGATCATCTAGTCCAACCCCCCTGCAAGAGCAGGGTAACCTACAGTACATCACACAGGAACTTGTCCAGGCGGGCCTTGAATATCTCCAGTGTAGGAGACTCCACAACCCCCCTGGGCAACCTGTTCCAGTGCTCTGTCACTCTTACAGTAAAGAAGTTCTTCCTGATGTTAACGTGGAACTTCCTATGCTCCAGTTTACACCCATTGCCCCTTGTCCTATCACTGGATATCACTGAAAAAAGCCTAGCTCCATCATCCTGACACCTACCCTTTACATATTTGTAAACATTGATGAGGTCACCCCTCAGTCTCCTCTTCTCCAAGCTAAAGAGACCCAGCTCCCTCAGCCTCTCCTCATAAGGGAGATGTTCCACTCCCCTAATCATCTTTGTGGCTCTGCGCTGGACTCCTTCAAGCAATTCCCTGTCCTTCTTGAACAGAGGGGCCCAGAACTGGACGCAATATTCCAGATGCGGCCTCACCAAGGCTGAGTAGAGGGGGAGGAGAACCTCTCTTGACCTACTAACCACTCCCTTTCTAATGCACCCTAAGATGCCATTGCCTTCTTGGCTGCAAGAGCACATTGCTGGCTCATGGTCATCCTCCTATCCACCAGGACCCCCAGGTCCCTTTCCCCTTCACTACTTTCCAGCAGGTCAACCCCCAACCTGTATTATTTGTACATCAGTCTTTTTCACCCTTTGAACAGAGACCATACTTCTCATAAACCTTTTTCCTGCACATCTGTCATTTTTATTAAATATATACATCTTAATCAGAATCTATTTTAATAAAAGTGTGCTTTGCAACCAATACATTACTCAGTATTTTCTCAAATTAATAATTAAAAAAAAAAGCTGAAAAGAAGAAACTATGATGAAAAGTGGCTTCATTGGAATTTCAGAAGGACAGCATTTATATCTATATCTGGAAATATTTTGTAATGGTGGGGGAGATACTTCATTAAGTTTAAAACAAGCAAAATAAGTGGGATTTTTGTTTGTTTGTTTGGTCCTTTTTTTGTTTTGTTTTTGTTTTTTTTTCCCATACAATGGGCAGCAGATTTGTGGATCCCCTTGCTAAGGGGAAGTGGTCAATGGAAGAAGTTTATACTAGTTCTGGATGCAGTTGCACAAATACACAGAAGATACAAGGCATACAGTCTCTGGAACTTTTCTGTAAAATTTCGTGTCGTGTACACTCCCCACCAAATATGAATAACATAAGGACAATTACCAGCATCATAGTTTGAGATTATATACTACTATTAGAAATTCACCTGTTTTGTCCTAGAATTCCTAGAGAGCCTGTAGTGTTGTCCAGGTGAATGCCACCCAATTTTAATGGCTGGGTGCTGGTAATTCTACTTACTTGTAACTCTTTTAAGCCTGTCACTTCAATTTCAGATTTTCTGGTGAGTCCCCTTCATGAAAAGGTTCTTGTATGGCAATCTCCTCATCTTTTTCACTGTGCATTTTCCTGTAAAGAACTTTTTTTTTTTTTTTTTCTTACAATGTTATTATCCTTTCTGGGAATTTTGTTATGCCTTCTGTCCATAAACCTTACAGATTTGGGGATAGGGCTTCTTTTTTCTTATGTCTCACAAAGTTACTAGTAGTCTTGATTCCCTAACTTGGCTTTTCATCAATTTTTTTTTTTTTTTTTGCTTAAATAAGTTTATGTTTTTATCTATCATATTTCAAAATCTTTTTCTTTGTCCAGATGCTTCTCTTACTACTAAACTTTACCTTTCATATTTGCCACTCTGACCTCATTTTATACTTTCTAAAGCATTTTATAAAAGGTGATGTGAACTGTCACTGTGTTACCAGCATGGTCTTGTTCAACAGTTTCTGCACTGCTTGGAAGCATGCAGTTCTCTGAAGCAGCTGCCCCCTTTAGCTTCCTTTTAGCAAGAGTTCCCATTTTCACCTAGTTCCCCTTATTAGTATTTAGCAGTGAATTCTCTGGCCTTTCATACTCCTGTAGGGATGGTGAATGTAGGTACCTTATGGTTGCTCTTATAGGTGGTGCTTCCATAGTGAGATTTTTTGAAGCAGATCCTACAATTTATGGAGCCAAATAAAGAGTTACTTTTCTTCCTGTGGGCTTGCAAGCCAGCTATTCTATTAAACAATTATTGATATCACCTGTTGAGATTTGGCCTCTGTCCATAGAGTAATTGAGGTCACCTATTTCTCTCTTACTCTCCCTGATCTCTCTCAGGATATAGGAGTCAGTCCCACCTTTCCACTTTTTTGGACAGGCTACTGTACTCTCCCTGTTCAGGCCTGTGATTTCAGTTCATGAAGATTCTGGTACTTGAAATAGCCAAGTTTACTAATTTGGCTTAATTCTAGGAAAATTTAAATGCCTACTTCATCAGCAGTATGTTTTATACTATAATTCTTATATATTTTATAGCTTAATTTTATGTTATTCTGTTATTACCATTTTTCTTCCTTCAGCATTACCGTAACTTAAGGCATAACATGCTAGTTTTCATACCTTAGTTCTTAAGCTTCTAATATTTATATAGAAGGGGGTGTATCACACTTTCTGTCTCAAAGAACTTTTTAAAGAACACTTGTTTTCCTCTTCTCTATTTGACCACTTCCATCCTTTGACATACCCTTCTCCTGAAGATACAGAATTATCAAAAATTCCCCTTTGGGATGTTCTCGTTAGCTGTGTGTTGTCTGACTGTGCAATCCTACGCATAGAACTTTACTAGCAATTACTTAAATAGGCCGCTTCTTTGCTGGGCATTCCTCAGCTCCTGATGAAGCTGATACATCCTTCTTTATATTACCTTTCAAGCATGAAAACCTTACCTTACCTCTGCTTTTCTTTCTCGTAGCTTAAAGAGTGATAACTCACACCAAAACTGACTCCAAGTCTGATCAATGGGTCTGACCATCTGACCGATAGGTCAACTTAATATATATCTAGGTTCCACTGATTATATTGATTGTCTTTCCACTGGCTACACAGGGAGCTTAGATATATGTTAATGTTATATATGTGGATGCCTATATGCAGGCACCAAAAATTTGGATGTTTCAATCTTGAAATAAATCTAATCTTCAGGTTCTCCCAGCACCAGCTTCTCTGGAATATTTTGTCCATGATCGGTAGCTCTCCAAACAAAGAATTTTCTTTTTTTTCCCTTTTTTTAAACCAAATTTTCATGCTGTTGTTGTGACTTCTTCTGAAGGAAATACAACACAGAGTAAGCAAAAAAACCCTGATGTTGTGCGCCATGATTATAAAATGATGGAGATTCTGGAGAGTTTATCTTTATAAAAGGTGAACAAAGGGGCTTGAAAATAAATTTTTGTTACTGTGTTTTGCAAATTTTAGCTAGGAATGACAAAAAAGAAACATACAGAATATGACATAAATGCAGTACACAAGGTGCTGTGCAAGTTACTAAGGAACCTTATCACTTGATCAAAACCAGGAGCAGGATAAAATTTTTTTCTCCAAACTTTCAGGAGTGGAAATTGTCCTTTAGCAAGCAAACACCAAATAGCTTTAGCTAAATCTAAAAATCACTTTCTTTCTGATGTCAAGATCACTGCAGATTCATTTTATATGTGAGTCTTTATATCAACACATTATGCTAAAGGATTCTGATATTATAATTGTAGATGGTTTCCATAGATACTTGGAAGAAGACTGGCATATTATGGTAAATATTGAATTACACTGAGAATGCACCGAGATGCATATTTTCAGACGACAACATCTATTTTAAAGATTTACAGAGAGGAAGGGCAAAAAAAAGATTTTTATAAAATGATAAACTCATGGGTGAAATAATATGTTGAGCAGAGTATGAAAATAAAATGCTTCTGCTTCCAGTACTTTTTTTCCCACTGAAGAGTCATGTTTTAGTCTTTACTGTCCCAGACTGGTATGCTTCTGTTTCGCATAAATGCAATGTAGAATTAAAAAAATATGAAATTGCTTTTGTTTAGCACAGAGGTCTGCAGTGAAAGACATAGAATCCTAGAACGGTTAGGGTTATAAAAGACATTAAGATCATCTAGTTCCAAAGCCCTTGTTGTGGGCAGGGACACCTCCCACTAGATCAGGTTGCTCAAGGCCCTGTCCAACCAGGCCTTGAACACTGCCATGGAGCATTCACAGCTTCTTGGGCAACCTGTTCCAGTGCTTCACCACCCTTACACTTGTTTGTCATAGCTGTGAGCAGAGGCAAGAGGCCATGGACAGAACTTGTGCTCCTTTAATTGAAATAAAGAGAGCTTGGGCCTTAACATAACCAGAGCGTCTGGGGAGGCATATTAGGGAAGTAAGATTGCTGATGCTGTATAGTTAAGATGTTATAAAGTTGTGGTCGGCAAGCAATGTTTAGCAAGTCGACATTGTTAACTTTTGAATGTTAGAATGTTAGCCAATGGAATTGCTGTTGCTAGGCTTGTGATGTAAGTTAACCTTTGAATGTTAGCCAATGGAATTGCTGTATCTAAGGAAATGACACAAGCTGGAAGAATGAGATCGGTATATAACCCAGATCTCACCTGTTTAAGTTTGAAGCCATTACCCCTTGTCCTATTGCTACAGTCCCTGATGAAGATTCCCTCTCTGGCATTCTTGTATGCCCCCCTTCAGTTATTAGAAGGCTAAGAGGTCTTCACGCAGACTTCTCTTCTCCAGGCTGAACAGCTCAAATTTTCTTAACTTGTCTTTTTATGGAAGGCGCTCTAGTCCCCTTATCGTTGTTGCTATCCTCTGGACTTGCTTGTTCTTGCAGTTCTATATCCTTCTTATGTGGGGACACCAGAAGTGGTTAAAGCAAATAGTACGCCGAGTCCCTGTGAAAAGTAAAAGTTAACTGTTGATTGACAATAGAAAGGAAAATTTTCAAAGTCTCTTTTATTTCTGGATTTTTGTTAAAATCTTTCTTAATTGTTTATGAAAAGGTTGCATCTAAAACACTGGCTGCATTTTATGGGTAATCAGCAAAAGTTAGAAAACAACTCCTATGATTTTTTACTGAAAATCAGAGCTAAGAAAATGCATAATCTGCATGTCGTGGTTTAAACCAATCCACACAGGTCGTCCACTCACACCCCCCCCCCCCGACCCTCCCCACTCCCGGAGGGATGGGGAGGAAAATCAGGAGAATGTAACTCCCACGGGTTGAGATAAGAACAGCCCAGTAACTAAGGTATAACACAAACCACTGCTGCTACCACAAATGATAATATTGATAAGAGAAAATAACAAGAGAATACGATACCACCGCCGAACGAGTTCGACCCCCCCGAAGAGCCAGAGCCTGCCCCCTCCGGGTAACTTCCAGTTCCCCCTCCAGGCATGACGTGCTATGGTATGGAATACCTCCTTGGCTAGTTCGGGTCAGGTGCCCTGTCTCTGCTTCCTCCCGGCCTCCCTCGTCCCCAGCAGAGCATGAGACTCACAGAGTCCTTGGCCAGAATAAACATTACCTAGCAACAATTAAAAACAATCGGTATTATCAGCTCTCTGCCCAGGCTGGAAGTCAAAACACAGAGCTTGCACCAGTTACTAAGAAGGAGCAAAACGGCTCCTGGTAAACCCAGGACAGTATCCACCCCTTATTCCATACCATTCACATCATGCTCAGATCCCACATTTTTCAGTATACCATCAGTCTTATCTCAGTACACTCTTAGTGCATAGACCAGTCCTTATAAAGCTGCTGAGTCCATTCGGTCCATGATGTCAGGTTCCATCCTTTGTAACAGTCTTTTTAGGGCAGGAAAAGCTGTGTGCAGTGTTGGATTGTTGCCTGCTGGTGATAATTCTTCACTGCAGAACTTGTCTGGTTCTATCAGAATTCATTCTTTGTTGGGATGACGGTTGGAGGGAAGTCAGGGCCAGTCACTGGTAACCTGAAAACATCTAATTGATGGTCTCTAAAAGTATTACACAGCAGGCAACAGCACACAATTAAGTTCATTGGCTGTTTTCCCCTAAAATCAAATCCCCTTGAGGTATACATCGGACTTCCCCGTTTTCCTGCATTACCCACCAAGTATATCCGGGTCCCTGAGCAAAAGCAATCCCACGAGTGGGTTTGCCTTTACCTGAAGCAGGAATAACCCAGACTGTCTTCCCCAGCAAATTCTTCATATGCACCACAGGAACTTTGTCCCCCTCTATAATATGTAAAAGTTCTGACTGGGCTGGGCCAGCTCTATTGACTGATCCTCTAGTGTTAACCAACCAGGTGGCCTTTGGTAAGTGTGTATCCCAATGCTTGAAAGTTCCCCCACCCATTGCTCTCAGTGTGGTTTTTAACAGCCCATTGTACCGTTCGATTTTCCCAGAGGCTGGTGCATGGTAAGGGATGTGATATACCCACTCAATGCCATGCTCTTTGGCCCAAGTGTCTATAAGGTTATTCCGGAAATGAGTCCCATTGTCTGACTCAATTCTCTCTGGGGTGCCATGTCGCCACAAAATCTGTTTCTCAAGGCCCAGGATAGTATTCCGGGCGGTGGTGTGGGGCACAGCGTATGTTTCAAGCCATCCGGTGGTTGCTTCCACCATGGTAAGGACATGACGCTTGCCTTGGCGGGTTGGTGGGAGTGTGATATAGTCAATCTGCCAGGCCTCCCCATATTTGTACTTCAGCCATCGTCCTCCATACCAGAGAGGCTTTAACCGTTTGGCTTGTTTAATTGCAGCACATGTTTCACAGTCATGAATAACCTGGGCAATAGTGTCCATTGTTAAGTCCACCCCTCGGTCACGGGCCCATCTGTATGTTGCATCTCTGCCCTGATGGCCTGAAGCGTCATGGGCCCACCGGGCCAAAAATAATTCACCTTTACGTTGCCAGTCTAAGTCCATCTGAGCCACTTCAATTTTAGCAGCTTTATCCACTTGTTCGGTGGTGAAATTCCAAAGTACTGGAGGAGCCCACTGACCTAGATACTTGCCCATGCTATCCCACACACCCTGCCACTCATGGCTGTCCAGCCCCGGGGAAAATCTCTTGGTCCTCCTATATCGTCGTTTAACCCCAGACAAGGCCCAAACCTGACTCTGCTTAACTCTTGAAATCAGACGAGATGGTTGTGGGCAAAACACACTCCGTATGCGGGCCAACATGGAAATCCCCATCACAATCAGGAAACAGGTCTCAACAATATTAAAAGGCCATTCAAGAACTTCAAAACTCTCAAATGATGCTGTAGCTGGTCTAAGAGGGGGACTAAGAGGGTAAAAGAGTGTTTCCTTCGCAGGTTGACCACCCGAGAAGGAGGAAAAAGATGTGAAATTGCTAAGCACCTGTATTATATACCTCCCAAAGTATAAAGGTGGTGACCACACTGGGAGCATAAGACCGATCAGTTTCATGATCAATGATTCTATTGTATTGCAAGTCATTATAAAAAAATACAATGAGATAAAAACCTTAGCCCACGCCCCACACTTGAAAAACATTACCACAGCAAATACCGGCTCTATGTAATGTACAGAGTTCTGAACCTGTGAGACCCAGAGGAACAGCTTTGAGAGCCAATAAATCAGCATTGTGATGAGTGACTATTAATCTGGTCAGATCTGTCGTTATCTCAACCCTTCGTGCCCCACGTTGGGCGCCAAAAAGAACTGTCGTGGTTTAAACCAATCCACACAGGTCGTCCACTCACACCCCCCCCCCGACCCTCCCCACTCCCGGAGGGATGGGGAGGAAAATCAGGAGAATGTAACTCCCACGGGTTGAGATAAGAACAGCCCAGTAACTAAGGTATAACACAAACCACTGCTGCTACCACAAATGATAATATTGATAAGAGAAAATAACAAGAGAATACGATACCACCGCCGAACGAGTTCGACCCCCCCCGAAGAGCCAGAGCCTGCCCCCTCCGGGTAACTTCCAGTTCTCCCTCCAGGCATGACGTGCTATGGTATGGAATACCTCCTTGGCTAGTTCGGGTCAGGTGCCCTGTCTCTGCTTCCTCCCGGCCTCCCTCGTCCCCAGCAGAGCATGAGACTCACAGAGTCCTTGGCCAGAATAAACATTACCTAGCAACAATTAAAAACAATCGGTATTATCAGCTCTCTGCCCAGGCTGGAAGTCAAAACACAGAGCTTGCACCAGTTACTAAGAAGGAGCAAAACGGCTCCTGGTAAACCCAGGACAGTGATATTGCAAAGTATACTGCATCCTGGCTCAGTTACAGATCAGATTGTGTAACAGTTGACTCTTGCAAAAATAAAAGCAAATCTACAACTATTTTTTTCTTAATCTAGGTAACATTTCTACTGTGTCTCCTCCTTTAAAATAAATTCTTTTCAAATAAAAGTAGTGGAAAAGGGGGCAAGTCCTCAGATCTCCTTTTTCCCTTTTTCCCTTTTTCTTTTTTTCCCTTTACTTTTTTCTCTTTCTCTTTTTCTTTTTGTTCTTTTTCTTTTTCTTTTCTTTTTCTTTTTTCTCTTTCCTCTTTTTTTCTTTTCTTTTTCCTCTTTTTTCTTTTTTCTTTTCTTTCTCTTTTTCTTTTCCTTTTTCTTTTTTCTTTTTCTTTTTCTTTTTCCTTTTTCTTTTTCCTTTTCTTTTTTGTTCTTGTTCTCTTTCCTTTTATTGTTCTTCTTTTTTTCTTTTTCTTTTTCTTTCTCTCTTTCTTTTTCTTTATTTTTTCCCTTTTTCCTTTTTTTCTCATGAAATTTAACTATCAGTTTAAATTATTGATTTCTTGCTTAGATTAACCAACTTCTCCATAATCACTTGTAAAACTAATATATTATAATTACAGGATGAGATAAGTAATGGAGATTGGTCTCATAAAATAATTAGGCTTCTCAGTTTGAAAGATATTAAAGTAATGTGTTTCCCACCTAATGGGTGACAAAAGAGGTAATTTATAATAATATCTTTCTCATTTTCAGTTGTTTCATTATGTAAAAAGAATGATTTGCACATTCTCCCATGTGTGTGAAAGGAACAAATTCTCTTCTGTTTAATCAGCTTATCCAGAATATCTGTAACTTCAGCATGCAGTGGGAAACCTTCCAGTAAGAAGTATATTACTACTAAACACCATTTTCCAGTAAATGTCTATAGTTTTCTATATTCTGTCTGTATGGAATGCCACCCATAGAACTATTTCTCTTACCTTCTTGCTGATTCACTATCCTGTGTTGCCTTCTTTATTCACTGTTCCATCTTGATTGTCAGAGCAAAGTGTCACTGCTGCTGCAAAAAAAAAAAAAAGAAAACAAGAGAACAAACAGGAGAAATGTTTTTAGCATGACTTACACAATGTAGCTCTAATGCTTAGTGCTTTCTGGCACTACTGGGAAACAAATACATTACATCATATCAAATTAAGCCAATCTTGATCTTGTCTATCAAGAAAATAGTAACAGTGTTGCACAGTTTTAATTTATAATTGTAAAACATGTAAAAATTATAAATATATATATATTATAAGTTTATTATAGATGTTCCTATGCTCCTATGTAGCATTCTATAGAAATTTTATAGATTTAATAAAAAACTTGTCTCCATTAAAAAAATCTGACAAAGTACCCACAGATTTTATTCAAGATTGCAAAATTAAACATGATATTAAAAAAACATGTAGTTCCTAAGACAGTAGAGAATCTAGAAATTTACATCAATTTTAAGAAAGGAACTTATATGTAAAACTTTAGAGAAATGGAGAAGCTGAAACTTCCTTGATAAATTAATGTATGGAAAACATGGATATGAGAGATTAGTGAAAATAAATCCTAAAATTTTAAACTTTTCAAGCAGGATTCAACATCACATTTTCCCTACTTTTTTCTGGTGTTTTCACTATTCCTGTTACATTTTGAAATGGAAAGGAGTAAACAAGAGAAGCTAAGGTATTACAGGAGAAACAGAAAAGAAAGGTATGTTTTCTTTCTAAATGTTGTTGCATAGAGGGAAAAAAAAAAAACAAAACAAACACAAAACTAGAACAAAACTTTTCCACAAACATATTGAGAAAAGTAGAATTTTTTAAAAGCCTTTTTTCCAATAGCTGCCGCAATGATATATTGTTACAAAAAACAATTTTTATTTTCTTTTTTAAGTACCTTGGAGTTCAGTCAGTTGGAATTCAAAACTATGTTCTAGACCTAGAACCTAGATAACTAAAATGTTTATCTATCTCAGTGATAAGTTTCATGCAAAGTGCTTATAATTTCAGCTCAACCTGAATATAAGAACATGAGTTCACTTCTAAGAAGTGTATAACTTCTTGACCAAAGAAACATACCATAAATGCATGGTACATAGATATATTAATAGATATGCAGTATAATTAGACACATTGTATAGTAAATCAAATTATGGCATTATGAACTTTAAATTTTTACACTTCAGTACAGAGACATTACATTTATAATTAATATCTGAAAGTTATTGATTAGAAAATAAACAAATATCTTCAAACAATTTACCCTGAGTTAATGTGCTATTTCATATTTTGAATTAGCATAACTAATGATAGTCTAGGTTTATCTATTTTGCACCTTGTCGTGGTTTAAACCCACGCATCCATATGCAACAATTTAGGGTGATAGCATAAAGTATATGTGTTGTGCTAGATTTGAAAAAAACAGAGGCTTCATTCAGTGTGGAATAGAATTAGATCTGCTTCTTTATATGAGATAAAGGAGAAATATTGAGAAAATAAGACCTGCCTACAAGTACTGAACATAAATTTTACAGCTTATAAGTACAAACACTGAAAAAAACCCATGGCAGAAATACAGACATCAAGATTAACAAATTGATATTATATATTAGAAATAGGACTGTGACTAAGGTTATTGATGGTTCTTTATTTAGTAGACTAGTAAAGCTAACAAAAATGAGTCTCAGGAGGGTCTGAGTGTTGAATGCTTCTTTGCAATGCCTTCAGTCTTCATCAGCCTTAATTAAAAGGTCAGTTTAAATCAGACAGTTAATGCAATTAATATCAGAGAAAAGGGGCATTAACACAATATCAGAGACAAAGGATAAGATCTCAACTTTGATAGAAAAGGAAAGGTCAGAGATTATGAAAGCCTCCAGTTTAGCTAACTAGTCTCTAAATTGCTTTTCCTTTATTCAAGGTTTACCTCACTTCATTGTAGTTGCATTTATTGTGATTGTTATCTGAATATTCTATGAAAGCAATTGATGAGAAATCATCAGTGTTTTCTGCTGGACCTGATAAATTTTGTACTGCATGTATCTACATACAGTCCTGGCTGTAGCAATCTTTAGTAGTGCACTTTATTGAAAGACAGTACAAAGATCTTCATGGGGTCTTCATGAAAAAAAGAGGAAGAATTTTAAATTAGGCAAATTTCCTTCAGCTCTAGGAGAAACACCAATGCAAATTTCCATATATCTGCAAGAAAACAACAATCATTAACTGAAAAGAACAAGTTGCATACATTTTTTTTCTTTCTCTGCAATATGATAACATGCATTGTGAACAGAACAGAAGCAACAGCTAAAATATCTGGGGCGTAATAAATTTTTACATTCCTTTGCATACTATTTTCCTAAGCAAGCTTGGAAAACAAACTAGATTAATTCACTAAGAAGTGGCCACAGAGGTGGATGGAGTGAAATGTTCACTGTCTAAAGAAGATACATAGAACAGGCTTTCATTATCATTTGATATGGATCTATCAGAAATGCTCTTAAAAATTATCCAAATGAAATAAACAGGAAAGGAGAGGAGGGGAGAGGAAAGGAGAGGAGATGAGAGGAGGGGAAGGGAGCCATTCAGTTGGAAGGGACCTGCAATTGCCATGTAGTCCAACTGCCTGACCAATTCAAGGCTGAGCAAAAGTTAAAGCATATTAATTTCTCTCAGTAAAAAAAAATGTTTTGCTCAAATGCATCCCTTAGTTTTACAGGACCTTAGATCTATTAACAGAATTTGTAAGAAACAGTGCTTGAGTCTAAACCAATCCCTGAAATAGACCAAACACATTCCTGACTATCATGAGAGTACCCTGCAGTAATTTTCAGCAATAAGATGCACAGTTTTGCTCACTCAATGTTGAAAGCAAGGCTC
Organism: Lathamus discolor; assembly: GCF_037157495.1. NCBI lineage: Eukaryota > Metazoa > Chordata > Aves > Psittaciformes > Psittacidae > Lathamus > Lathamus discolor. The sequence goes on from NC_088885.1 coordinate 79,122,332, forward strand.
TTAGCTAGAGCATTCTGCCTGATTTCAGATGGCATGGTGATAAGCCAGAAATATACCTGCTGACTGGACAGAAACAAGTGAAGCCATTGAAAGCTTTTTAACTCTTAATCAAAGCCACTCAGCATTTTGTACAGATTTTGAAGACAGACTTACTGGACTTGCTCAGCTAGCTTGTCTGGGTAAGTTTGTCTCTTAATTCTGTGATCTCTATCTGGAGGAAAAGGGTACTACCAGTAATGGTGTACAGCAGTCTGGAGGCGTGCCATTAAGATCTGTATCAAGAAAAACTGTTCATGCATATGTGTGCTGCATGGTTCTTTCTAGCTGAAATTTCAGCATAACCATTTTAGAAAAATGCTTTACCTACTGTCAGAATGTGTAAACTGCAACAATATGAGGTTAGGAAAATTCTAACATACAATATTGTTCTTGTACATCCATGGACAGCTATACTGGGCTTAATGAGATGGTCTATGTCACAAAGTGTAGAAAACATGCCTTTCTTCCCTCTACAACATCTCATATGGAAATACTACAGTCACATCTGTATGGTCTTTCTGTAATTAATGATTTTTTTTTTTTTTAAGAAAAAAATGTTAAAAATTGCTTCTTACAGAGTTTAAGGAAAGAGCTTGGATTTATTTAATCACTGAAAAGAAAAACAAATGCAAAACCAAACAACGAACTTGCAAAAAGGAATTAAAAATAATAAATTAAATATGTAGCATCCAGATTTCACTCACATCTATTTATTCATCTTTATCTTATGCTTTAAAGTCCATTGTATATTAAAGATAAAATTCACCCATCTGATTTAATATGAATGATTCAATTGTATGCAAACTGAAACACATAAAGCACTAAGTATATTGGGAATGAAAGCACTATATTATATGCAGTTAAATGATTTTGAGCTTCTACTTCTGCTATTAACTCTTCTAGAAATGTGCCTTGTTCACCAAGTAAAATTTAAAAAATCGATTGAATAGAGCTGCCAAAATCACTTATGCTATATGTTTGCCTAACACAATATGCAGGCAATACTGTAAGACTGAATTAGTTTCAGATAGGAACAGAAAAATCAACTTCTACCATCACATTCCTACCTAGGAATACGATTAACAGTTTATAGACTCATGATTTTTAAGCAGAACTGCTAAGAAGTTATTTCATTGTTTTTGTCATCCTTTTCCACTGCTCATAAATTAATTCCACTTTAATCCCTTAATCACTAGCCTTTGTTGTTTTCATGCTAAAAACAGATCATGTCAAGCTGAGGATCTGACAATTACCAACTCTGGAAGAGCTTTGATTTAAATTAATTTATTATGAAATACCAGACTTCTTGTCTGAATGATAGCAGGTTCCAAACTGATCATTTCATTATACACATTATTGGTGTTTTGTTTTGTTTTGTTTTTCTTTCTGCAGCAAATCTCTAATTGTTGCTGCTGTGCATATTCAATATATAATGTTGCTTCATGCTGCTGACATTCATATGAAAACCACAATTCCACACACAATAAACATTAGACCAAGATGACAGACTTTCTAAAAATTGACCAACAAACTGTCTCTGTATAGTGTATGTCCATTTACCTTGTATAGCACATAACTTCAGAGCCTTCTAGAAGATATTGTTTTCAAATGCTAAAGCAGAAAGTTGATAAATGAAGTGGTCCTGTTAAGAAGTTGTAACCTAGTGTTTTGAAGCTGATATTTATAAGAACCAAGGTACAGAGCAGGCTATCGCAGAAAACAGGTAAGGTTGAAAAAAGATTCTAAACAGAAGAAGAAATATCCATAGAACCTCCTTTGGGTTTTAGCTACAGCTCTTTCTTATACATAGTTTCTGAATTTTATGATCATTGTCCCAGGATTCAAACAGATGAAGTATTTCAAACTGTATTTTTAAAACTTTAAGATGATTTTAGAACTTTAAGATGATTGCTGGACTGTAACTTGACTAATATTGTATTAGCAGCTTAATTGTAATGTTATCTGTTATTATATTAATTGGTGAGTAATTTGGAAAAGAGAAGACAATTATACTGGAAAATACCAATACTTGTGGCTTTTACAGGTGAAAACATTTACTCTCAAATTTTAAAATGTTGCTTTAAAACTACCTATTGCAATTTTGGCTTTTAAACTTCCATTTCTTTGACTTGAGGTGCTGTACTTAACCAACCACACAGAGCCATGTCAGCTGACATAGATAAAGAAAAAGAAGAGGAAAAAAAAATCAAAAAATAAAATCCTGACTAGTAAGGGTGCTTTAGGCTAGAAATGAACCAGAAGTGAAGCTTCATAAATGTGGAGGACAAGGGATGGAAACTTAAACAGACCTATACTACCTTCAAGCTAAAAATATTGCTGTCAAAAGAATCTCTATTGTCTCATGCCAAGGAGAACTACTGAAAGGTATTATAGCAATAAGAATAGAAACTCTTATACAAAGAACCATACAAGTATGTAGTACTGTTAATTATGTATAAAAAAATAAACTTTAGTGATCTATTTAGGCATGGCGTGAAGCTAAAATTCCAGTGTGGCAGTCTGGAACCAAGGGAAGCAACAGCTTACTAACAACTGATTACCTTCTGTCTGGCAAATGAGAAAATAATGAAAAGCAAACAATTCTAGAATTATTTCTTGTCAAAATAATTAACATTCACTAAGCAATGAATCCTATCTAGTCCAAACTGAAAGGCAAAAGAAGCAGATACTGGACAGATTTTTTGATAATAAATCAAAACTAATACAAGGAATACAGAAGAGAGAAAATGTGAGACATCTCCTTCTGTGAGAAAGAGATGAAGCAGAACTCAAAATTCTAATCTATAGGCAGCATAGAAAGCTGTTCATGCTGGGCCAACTGTTGTGAGCTGAGCTAAAGCCAAGTATCTGGAGAAAAGACCAATTAGAAAGACTATAGTTTGTGAGAGTTTGCAAGCCTCACTAAGTTTGTACAAAGCAAAAAAAGAATTTTTTGCAGGAAAAAAAAATGTGTAAAGAACGTAGCCTGCCACCCTTAAAGCTAACAGGATATAACATAACTTTTAATTTAAAAAAATTATATCAAGATTTTCTGAGGCTACATACCTGAGATTTTTTTTTTTTTTAACATAGATCCTAGCTCTAGGGCTGTCCAAAAAAAAGTAGTATCAAGTCCATTTCTGTCAGCTTTATACAGTTAGAATTACATGTCTGTGTTTTCTGTATCTATTGGTGACTATAAAACACAGTTAAGGAAACAGTTTAGTAATAGTAAATGAAGTTCTTTAACCTCATTTCAAGTAACTTCATACAGAAAAGGGCTGCAGAAGTAAGTACATTTTCAGCATAAATACTAAAAATTTGATTACATTCATTATCATGTGGACTTGAATTCTCTCAAGTGTCTAAATAAATTGTCAATACAAGTTTTGGAAGTTGTTACAAGTTGTGCTTGCAAAAACTACACTGTTTCCAAGTCAACTCTTATTATCTGAGTAGCATATTCTCCTTGTTGACTTTCATAGGCCAAATTTTTAGTAATACAAAAGTTCCTATGGAGCTCGTTAAGTGCTAAGCTATTTAGCAGTTATGCACCTTATCTTCATTATATCATAATATCAATGCATTGAAACAAAATAGCCATTTTTAACTAAACTTAATAGTGATCTGTTTGACTGAGCTTTTAATTACACAAAACTTAATTTTATGTGTATTGTGTTGCACTGTGGGGTACTTGCATGTAGGTAGTTATGGAAGTGTGATTTGTTTTTTTATATTGCATTTTTACTGAAATAGCCCTGTTATTCATTCCTGATAAAGAATCTGTACAAACAGTAGAATGTATTAGCTATGGCTGAATATAGCCCTGAAGCAGCAGAAAATTGTATTAATTGATGTGCCACAGAAAGTGGGAATCTTTTAATTTAAACCTGTAATGTTAACATTTATATAAGCTACATTTATGATCTGTTTACAATGACTTTTTTATTCTTTTCAACTCTGTTGACACTGAAAGTTACATATAAATTCTTACACACTAATTTAATGGTTCTAATGGCTCTACTGATTCTGGGAGTAGAAAACATTCTACTTTTTTGGCAAAACATTAGCATAAGCCTATATTTATGTCCTTTTCAAGAAAGCTCTTAGATTTTTGTTAAAGTTTAGATGTGCAAATAGCCCTCATTTATATCAATGAATAATCTGTACTTCAGTGCTTTTCTGTATGAGAATGATTTTTCTAAATTGATACATTTAATTTTGAAGAATTAATTACTCTGATTATTGACATTAGAGGCAGAACAAAGTAGCATCTTTCTCTTTTACTTGAAGAAAAATACCTTTAAAATCAAAACATCATCACTGTATTATATTGAGCATTTACTGAATAAAAGACTCTTTTCAGTGATGCCCAGTGACAGGACAAGATGTACCAGGCAGAGATGGATACATAGGACGTTTCATCTGAAGATCAGCAAGCTTTTTTACTGTGAGGGTGACTGAGTGTTGGCATGAGTTGCCCACAGAGGTTGTAGAGTCTCCATCCTTGGACACTGGATGGAACTGTCTGAACATTTCCTTAAGCTTTAGGTGGCTGGGTATTGGTCAGTGGGTGATGAGCAATTGCATTGTGCATTGCTATTGTTAATTGTTTTTTATCCCTTTACTTTTAAACCTCTCTCCTTGCTATTCCCCTTAATAGCAGTAGTAGTTGTAGTATATTGTACTTTATTTATTAAACTGTTCTTATCTCAACTCGCAGGTTTTGTATTCTTTTGATTCTCCTCCCCATCCTGCCAGGGGAGGTAGGAAGGGGTGAGAAAGAGGCTGTGTGGTACTTAGTTGCCAGCTGGGTTTAAACCATGACACCCTACTTGAGTAGAGGCATTGAGCTAGATGACCTTCAGAGGTCCCTTCCAACCCCAATTCTTCTGTGATTCTGTGAAAGGTACAACTTGGAGAATAAAGGACTTCTGTACAACTTGGAGAATAAAGTACTTTGATTAGAGAATTAAACTCATTTAGATGTGTTATACTAGCTCTAAAACAGACAAAGAAAATGTGAAAAAAACAGAAATATAAACCATGTTATAAATGCATATACACTTTTACAGAAATAAGTACATACAAAATAGGCTACAAGTCTAGAAGATCATCCATGATATGTAAATGATATCTTATATATACAACAATATATATAAAAAGAAAATATGCAAATTTAATCATACCCACCTACAATAAGAGATTAGGAAACTGTTAAGTACTGAGCCTCACAGTTCTTAAAGGGGTTCTTTGAGCTGTATTCAAAGTTTTAGTAAACAAAATCCAATTTCTATTATTTCTGAGAATTAGACTGATTTTAAAAGTAGAGAAGGCAAATGCCACAAAATGACATTTTGAGATCTAAAACCAAGCATGCAGGTGACAAGCTGGCCTTTCTTCATCCTCTTATTCACAGATGATTGTTTTTGTTGTTGTTTGGTGTTTTTTTTTTTTTTTTAATTTGAAGATCTTTTCCATTAAATTTATTTCAATACTAATCCTAGTTAGAAGTAGAAAATAAGTGGACTCTGTAAATAAAATGACTGACATCTGTGAACAAAAAGCAAAGCAAAGCAAACCAAACAAACAAAAAAACCCCAAACCCTAAAAAAACAAAACCCAAAACCCAAGATAGTTTAATTATTTTCAATATTAACTAATTTGGAAAGATTCATATGTGTTCATGGCTGTATCTGTATTTGCAAATATCAACCATGTATATATATTCTTTATCCCAAATTCTCTGAAGTAGAAGATATTATTCCTACGAAATTTCTTTGCAGTGCTTTAAATCTCTACCTGATTATGATCAATCATTAAATATTAAATGAGAAGATATCTGGGAAATGTAGACTTCCTGGACAAATTAGCGATGGTGTACCACCAAACAAATCATTGAGAATAATGAAAAAGTGTATCCTGAAAACAAGTTGTTCATTTTAAATGGGAAGGGAAGTAATGATGACAATATCTCAGCAAGACAGCTTCAGGAGAGTAAAGTCTAAAATTACGATGTTTAATGAGCAAGATAGGAATCAATAAATCATCATATTAATGAAGTAATTACTAGATATGACAAATAAAAAACATATACACAATAGCCCAGTAATGCCTTAATCTTTGAAATATATGCTTTCCAATACAATAATTCCTTGCTTTCCTTTTTTTAATGTCTTGTTTACCCACTTAATTTTCTTTTTTTCTTATTTTTTTCGTTTTCCCTTTCTTTACTTCATTCTTCATATTATTTAGAAAATATTTACTTTTTTTCATTTAAACTTCCTCAGTCATGATACTCCTGTATGTAAGAAGCTCTCTAAACCAATTTGGCCCAGCAGTCAAGTTCACTCTTTCTGGGGTTTTACAATTCCCTGAAGAAATTGTCAGCATATTTTGCAATAATACAATTTTCTTGATCTCTCTCTCTCTCTGTCCTAATCATTGCTTGCTTTTCATTGAATCATGGAATGGTTGGGGTCAGAAGAGACCTTCAAGATAATTTAGTTCCAACCCACCTGCCATGGGCAGGGATGCTTAAAACTAGACCAGGTTCTTCAAAGCCTCATCAAACCTGGCCATGAATGGGGTGGGGCAGCCAGAACATCTCAGGGCAACCTCTTCCAGTGTCTCACCACCATCGTAGTGAAGAATTTTTTCCTAATGCCTAATCTAAATCTACTCTCCCCAGTTCAAAGACATTCCCCCTTGTTCAGTCACTACACACCCTTCTAAAACATTCTTCCCCAGATATTTTGTAGGCCCCCTTTAGGAAAATCTGACTCCTATCTAAATCTTAACTTTTAAAAAAGAGGTTATAGTAAGCCTCAAATCTTATCATTGTTCCCAGGACCTTCCTATATAAAAAGGCACAATAGCTTTCGCTGAAATAATAAATGAAGAAGCAAAGTGGTGTTTCTCTACAAAGTTTGGCAGCATAAAAAATATTTGCAGCCAAATGTCATGAAAAAGAATCTATACTATAAAACAAAACGTGCTAGCTTCCAGACTGTCTAAACTTCTGAAAACATTCCGTTAACAAGATGTTCACAAGCTTTCTATGTAAACCTGTTATAATTGAAACTTTAACAAAAAAGCAAAATCAATGAAAACCTCAGTTTTTCTAAACATGCTAGCTAAGTTAAACAGGAGTTAATTCACCTACATAATATGACAAATGGAAACATGTATAAACGATTTCAATATATATCTAATTGTAATTGAAGTAATATCTATTCACGTCTTGATTCATCATTCCTTCTCTCTTAATATATGTGTAAGTTTCCTATTAAATAATACTAACATACTTACATTGCAGAACAGTGAAAGATTGGACCTTTGCAGCATCTAATAGAAGCATAAGAAACATCTTTTTATTCCTTTTTGTTCATCATACAATTTTTAGTTGCTTTATACAAGATAGAGTAATACTTGTGTATCTTATCCATTGGTCCCTACCTTCTATTCCTCAGCTATGATTTTCTTGAGTTCAATAGTTTCTTCAATTTATTTTACTGTTATTATTGTCTTGCTTCAAATCCCCCCTTTGTTTCTATCCAGTTTTCTTTTATTCTTGCTCTTCTTCCATGATCTTCTACTAGGTTTTCTTTTCTTATCAAAGGCCTTTTTTTTTCCTCTGTGTGTTGTTATTCTTAACAAGTTTAAATACTTGTCAGTAAATACAGCATCTTTATATCTTTCTACTTGACCTATCCCTGCAAGCATATCTCCAGACTTCTGCAAATTGTGCAATTGTCATGTATGTTTTCTTTTGTAAAGAGAGAACAGTATAACTTGTTCTGCATACTACTTGTCACACATTCATATGCAAATAACAGAATTATTTAGGAAAGTATCTGTGTAGGATGATCTCCTAATAAGATCTCTCTAATAAGATCTCCTAATTTCTGTATAATTCAGTCTAGTATAGAAAAGTTATTTTGATAACTATTCAAGTTTAGATGTGAAATTCAACCACCCTGAATCAAACCTTTGTATTAATTGATGATGCGAAACTTTTCTACGGAAAGGTGTTTTACCTAAAGCCAACTGTTTACAAAAAGGAGAAAATATTTACTTGAAGGAAGGTGAATATTTAAGAACTTTTCTTTAGGTTAGAGTTTCATTCAGTATTTTCTGATCATAGCAAACAAATACTGAATCATGTGGTTCATAAACACTGAAATATATATTATGATATTATTGATCACAGTGTGGATCTGCTTTAAACAACAAAAGGAAATTAGACAATACTGTAAGATTTTCTATTTCATAAAGAGATATGGACATACCTGTATAGCCAAGAGAAATAACTATCTGATGTATGACTCAGATATTATTGCATGTGTAATTGAAAGCCTCCAGAAAATACACAGGCACATGTACACCAGATTTGGGGGAAATACAGACATCACTGCATCAGCTGGCTGTGACCCACACTCCTGTTACAGCTGTTGATATGAAGCCCTTCACTTGCCTTATTCGCCCTGGTCTCCCCAGTAACTGGTTTTCAGAACATGCACTGCTCCTCCCCCAGGGGCTAGAGGCAAAGATCTCTGCTTGCTGCATTAGCTGACACCACAGGCCAGTGACACCTATAACCCCAGTATGTCTCCAGTATCTAGTACCCAGTCCATGCACACAGATCCTACCTACTGGCCTTGCAGCACTTACACACACAAGATAGAGAGTGGCATTACCTGACAGTAGGATTACCAGAGAGATATTTTAGAAATATTGTTTGTTAAGCAGAGAAACTGAACCATATAAACAAATCAACCAATTCACATTATCCTTGACCAAAAAACTCTTTGAGGACTGAAAAGTGACTACTGTACTATTTTCTCAATTATCATTTATTAAAAAGCTACACTGGTCTGCTTCTCTGTGTGCCTCCAAGAATAAATACCGCAGTCAAATGTGGTATGATGAATTTTCAGGTTTTTGATATTATACAGAATGTTCTGCCTTCCCATTAGGGTGTCAGAAATTAATCAGAAGGGAAGACTAGAGTTTACTATACCTAGTGACATGGAATAAAAAATAAACTTCTCCACATAATGTTTTTTGTCATCAGTATTTACTTGGAAATTAAGAAAGACCAAGATTATAAGAAAAGAGCAAGTTCTATTAGACTAATTTTTCTGCTCATCGTTCCTATGATTTCTGCTTTTCTTCCCCATGACAATTAATCCAGGATAACTTCAAATTAATTTTTAACCAAAAACTCTTGCACACTTTTCTCCTTTATAGCCTTTTTTCTTGAGCTTCTTCTATTTTCTGATGTTTGCAGATGAAGCCTCTAAAAGTCCTCCAGGACATTTCACCACTCTTTAAATTCCCCCTTAAGAAAAGAGAAATTAATCAAAAATTAAGTTTTGTATTATTTACCAGATACTAAAATGTAATAACTGTACCACGACAGGAGATGTGGTATCTGCTGTATAATATGTTAGCACCATGCTCAGCAGGTAACTGTGGTGCAGTTAAGATTGTTTTGTTTGAATTTAGCAAGTTAATATAAATAAAACCAAGTAGAATGCAAAACGATGTTTGGATACTACTGAGACCCCAACTGATAAGCAGGACTAGCAGAAGTTCAGATTTTTTTCTATAGTCTGTTTCTAAGTCTTAAGAGAATTTCCATTATGTATATGAATTTCCCCTTTCCCAACTCCCCCCAAAAAAACCCAACAAGGTGTGCCACCTTGACATCTTTTTGTCCTCCACCAGACCCCACCTGTTGAATAAAGGCTTCCTATAAGCACTCACAGGGCTAATGATTCATGCCCCAGTCAGGATATTGGAATTCTTGAAGGACAGTTAATCAGGTTTCATTGATCCTGCAAGTTCTTCAGGTTTTTTCCTTTGGAAAAAAATCCAAAATTAAATAATAAATAAATAAAAATAAAAAAGGCAGTTGCTTCAAAACTTACCTACCAAGACAAAGCTCCTCATCCACCCATCAGATGGAGCTTCATTAGCTGTTTATTGCAATGGACATTTCCCTAAATAAAGTGTCATAGAAAAAATATCAAATAGCTGATCTGTTTGAAAAAGTGGGAAAGGTGGGAATGACTAACTACAGAGAGGATAGATTTGAAAAAAATGAAGCAATGTTTTTTTGAGAATTTGAAAAATTTGTTACAGAGAATTAGATTAACTGAATTTGATGTCTAAGCAAGTTAATTCTGCCCATATTACCATGTGGGAACAAAGTGCCTATAGGTAACTGAGATTTGTATGGAGAACAGTTGTGATTTGAAAACTTTTGATCTTTTAACTTTTTAGTTCAGGTTAGGAAGCTGGCTAACTGGTTTGAATCATCTTGGTTATCTTCTGAATTATCCTGAAAGAAAGAACCAGCAAAAGACTGTACCCAGCCTCTCAGGGAAGTACAGATGACAAACGGAATACTGTGACCCTTTGTTTGAGTTGACTGTACCAAGACAGCTTCAAATCCACATCAATCTGGATGATCTGCTATGCTCAATTGAAAAAAATGTAATATGTGAGCATATGAGCATCTCAGGTTAGTATAGAAAAATATCTGTAATTACTCATAAATTCAGAACTGGAGTTCTTTCAAATAATACTTCCCACATCATAACTATTAAGACAATGTCTTTAAGCAATCCATCATACTCCAATTAACCAATGTTTAATCAGCCATTTCAACTTACTTTGGCCAGTTGCATAGAGGGATAAACAGGAAACAAACAAATACAATCAAGTAAAAATATCCTCTACTACAGAATCTTAAAACAGTAATTTTTGCCATAAGGCATTCTGGCAACATGCTGACAAGCATCTTTCCTAATAAAACTTTTCTCAGAAAAGTCAAAGTTCACTCACTGAAGAAGTGTAAATTTCAAGTAATTGTTTCTGTTTAGCCTCTTTCTTCTTTCATCTACAGTACTGTCCTTACTGTTATTAAACAAAGTTATCATCTTCTATTGTAAACAGAGAAAAGGGTTATTTAAAGCTTAGTGACAGCTTGCCCTTAAAGTAGGGGTTTTAAATTTTTTTTTTGTTTTTTTTTTTTTTTGTTTTTTGTCTTAGTGGTGTAGGAATGAGGCCTGAGGCTTTGAGAGACGTGGTGAAAAGAATAATGAATTGCAAGGCCCCAGTAAGGGTGATGGAGGCCAGATGGCCTGCCTCCTGCCTCAGCAGGGTGGAAGAGGGAGTGATGCTAATATGTCAGGTTCTGTTCTGCCATTGAGTCAAGGCCCACAGATACAGTGCCTGGCTGGCACCTGACTGAGGCTCATTATCTTTCATTTACACATCAAAAAACACCAAAGTGAGAAAGTGGCTACCACCATACCACCTGTGACAGCAAGTTTCTCACTTTTGCACTTCCACTTCTCTCAAAATATAAATTGGGCATTTGAACTCCATAATGTAAGAACGAGACTATAACCCTGCTTTGCAGACAAGTCAATGGGCTTGCTGCTCTCTCTTCCCCAAAGCAGTAAGATTTGCACCTCTGAATACATTGGATGATACCTGGGTGAAACTGAACTTAATGAATTACCAATTGGTTTAGCTTTTCTATATGAGCTCAATTAATCATTGGCTAGCTTTTTAGGATCCTGTGTGGGAGGAATAGAATACCTAGCAAAGCCACAGTTCTGGATTTCTGAAGGGCCAACTTTGGCCTCTTCAGTCAACTGCTAAGGGAAGTCTCATGGGAAAGTGTACTAGGCGGTAAAGGGGCTCAAGATAGTTGGTTAGCATTCAAGGACCGCTTCTTCCAAGCTCAGGATCGGAGCGTCCCAATGAGTAGGAAATCAAGTAAGGGATCTAGGAGACCGGCGTGGTTAAACAAGGAGCTGCTGGGCAAACTCAAGTGGAAAAGGAGAATCTATGGATTATGTAAGGAGGGGCTGGCCGCTTGGGAGGAATATAGGACAGTTGTTAGAGGATGTAGGGAGGCAATTAGGACAGCTAAGGCCTCCTTGGAACTCAATCTTGCTAGTCGGGTTAAAGACAATAGAAAGGGCTTCTTCAAATACATAGCAAATAAAACTAACACAAGAGGCAATATAGGCCCACTGCTGAACGAAGTGGGTGCCCTGGAGACAGAGGATATAAAGAAGGCAGAGGTGCTGAATGCCTTCTTTGCCTCTGTCTTTACTCCTGCAGACTCTCCCCGAGGGCCCCGGATTTCTATAGCCCCAGAAGGAGTCAGGACAAAGGAGGAGTTTGCTTTGGTAGATGAGGATTGGGTTAGGGATCAGCTATGCAATCTGGACATCTGTAAATCGATGGGTCCGGATGGAATGCACCTGCGGGTGCTGAGGGAGCTGGCGGAGGTCATTGCTAGGCCACTTTCCATCATCTTTGGTAAGTCGTGGGAAACGGGCGAGGTGCCTGAGGATTGGCGGATGGCAAAGGTCACACCAATCTATAAGAAGGGCAAGAAGGAGGACCCGGGTAATTATAGACCGGTCAGCCTTACCTCCATCCCTGGAAAGGTGATGGAACAACTTATTCTTGACTCCATCACTAGGCATATCAAGGATGAGGGGGTCATTAAGAACAGCCAAAATGGTTTTATGAGGGGGAAGTCATGTATGACCAACCTTATAGCCTTCTATGAGGAAGTGACTAGGTGGAGGGATGAGGGTAGAGCGGTAGATGTAGTTTTTCTTGATTTCAGTAAGGCATTTGATACTGTCTCCCACAGCATCCTTATAGATAAGCTAAAGAAGTGTGGGCTTGACGATCAAGTAGTGAGGTGGATCGAGAACTGGTTGAAAGGAAGAAGGCAGAGAGTTGTGGTCAATGGCGCAGAATCTAGCTGGAGGTCTGTGACTAGTGGAGTTCCTCAGGGGTCGGTGCTGGGACCGGTGCTGTTTAATATTTTCATCAATGACCTGGATGAGGGAACTGAGTGCACCCTCAGCAAGTTCGCTGATGACACAAAACTGGGAGGAGTGGCTGACACATCAGAAGACTATGCTGCCATTCAGCGAGACCTGGACAGGCTGGAGAGTTGGGCGGGGAGAAACTTGATGAAATTTAACAAGGGCAAGTGTAGAGTCTTGCATCTGGGGAAGAACAGCCCCATGTACCAGTACAGGTTGGGGGTTGACCTGCTGGAAAGTAGTGAACGGGAAAGGGACCTGGGGGTCCTAGTGGATAGGAGGATGACCATGAGCCAGCAATGTGCTCTTGTGGCCAAGAAGGCAAATGGCATCTTAGGGTGCATTAGAAAGGGAGTGGTTAGTAGGTCAAGAGAGGTTCTCCTCCCCCTCTACTCAGCCTTGGTGAGGCCGCATCTGGAATATTGCGTCCAGTTCTGGGCCTCTCTGTTCAAGAAGGACAGGGAATTGCTTAAAGGAGTCCAGCGCAGAGCCACAAAGATGATTAGGGGAGTGGAACATCTCCCTTATGAGGAGAGGCTGAGGGAGCTGGGTCTCTTTAGCTTGCAAAAGAGGAGACTGAGGGGTGACCTCATCAATGTTTACAAATATGTAAAGGGTAGGTGTCAGGATGATGGAGCTAGGCTTTCTTCAGTGATATCCAGTGATAGGACAAGGGGCAATGGGTGTAAACTGGAGCATAGGAAGTTCCACGTTAACATCAGGAAGAACTTCTTTACTGTAAGAGTGACAGAGCACTGGAACAGGTTGCCCAGGGGGGTTGTGGAGTCTCCTACACTGGAGATATTCAAGGCCCGCCTGGACAAGTTCCTGTGTGATGTACTGTAGGTTACCCTGCTCTTGCAGGGGGGTTGGACTAGATGATCTTTTGAGGTCCCTTCCAACCCTTGGGATTCTGTGATTCTGTGATTCTGTTAGTGTTAATGCATTAAGTGAATTTATCAGATTTATACATATCTGTACTTCTGTTGCTTCAATAAACCACACTTTTGGTGAATCTGCAATCGTGAAAGTTCTTATTAGACACAACTGGATGTATGTATGGTGTTGAACTGGTTATAATCAGAAATTAAGCTCAGCTGCACCCAGCCCCTCTAATCTCTGAGGACTGGCTGAAACACAAGGGGTTTTATTTTCTGCCAAATTTCTATACTCTCAATTCAACAAATAGATGTCCATATAGGAATCAAGTTCCTAATATTCTACCAATATCTTTCAATGTACATCATCCTCAGTAAGTAAGTCAATATGGTTATATTAATAACTTTAGTTAAATATACCACTAATTCTACAGCTCTTTTAGAAACACTACATCTAATCCCCAAATTATGTTATTAACAAAAATATTTTGTGTGCAGTGTTTTGTCAGTGAGACAATAAATAAAGAAATAGGAAAAAAACTCACAATTGTAAGAACCTTACCTGTGACAAGCAAAGATTCTTTTCCTTGGTTTATGCTTTTTATTTCTTGGGAGTAGGTACCTACTAAATTGGAATGTGTCTGTATTGCACAGAGGTCAAGGATCCAAGTGATTCTGTGACAAAATCACAGAAGATGAAATTGCTTTGTTCCCTCATCCACTTCCTTGTCACCCATCCACAACAACAAAAAAAATGGAAGTGAAACATTTGTTTACACTGAAATATTGTTGATACATTTCAAGTGTCTCATAAACCAAAAACTGTTTCACAATATAGAATTATTTTTTTATTGGTGTATGAAAAATGAAAAGAAATTTCTGTTTTGGAACAACATCTATTTTGAGATTAACCTTAAAATCTTTGAAAATTGGCATTTCTAAATAACTATTCCTCAGGAAAAAAAAAAAAAAACAACCAAAAACAAGCAAAAAAAAAAAAAACCACAACAAAACACCACCAAAGAAAAAACACCAGCAAAAAAAACCCAAGATAAACATTTTTTTAGCATGACCTGTTATATGAGTTAAGGAAGAGCTGTTACTTTCACAGTTCAGTAAATTACTTTTCTAATCTCCAACAATTTTTCTTCAAATTGTGGCCACCAGAAAGACAAAACTACTGGGAAAATTTAATCATGACTGGACCTTTTTGTGCAATCACAAAGAAAATTTTCATCTGTAAAACCCAGTTTGTGTCTTAATATACACGCACAAATATTGTTCCTCAACAGGCAGGATGTCTTTTCAAACTGTTGAAATGTAATGAATGAAAATATTACACCTTCTGTAAAGCAACTGCCAGACTCTTAGTTCCATACTGATCAAAAATGTAATATAACTTTCCACTCAACTGACAAATATGTGGCACCAAACATTTTTAATATCGTGGTGTAACATTAACTTTTATTGTCAGAAAATTCATTATTTCCAAAATCAGTGTGAAATATAATACAAAATATATTTCAGATTGGCTTATCCTTTACCATATTTTATTTCTCTAAGATTAGGAGTCAGAATACTACCACTGTGAATATATTTAGTATGACTCTGGAGGCTAATATTTATTTGTATCAAATAAAGTGGATTTACATAAAGGAAAACATGAATGAAAGCTTTTCAAAACACTTTACATACACAGTTCCTCAGTAAATACGTTGCATGTTCCTATAAGCATCTTAATCAGAAATAAAATTTATATATATAACAACTGTGAAGCAGAAACTTGTTTCTTATCTTAACCACTACAGATTCATGTTCTGAGCTTGCAGTCTTGCTGGTGCACTTTATTTAGGCAATGCAAAACCTCAAATTCTATTTCAGAGAATATTGTACTTTCCAACAAATACAACACTTGGCTGATTTTATCTCCAATCCTATATAGTCATATAAACCTTGGTGAAATTAATGAAACAGTCTAGCATATGAAAGTAGTAGCATTTTCCACCTACTTTACACTCACTGTAAACACATTTTAGCAATTCTAAAGGTACTGGGCTGTAAAGAATCTGGCTGTTAGTCTTTAAACATCAATATTTTTATAAATATAAATTAATCTGTAATAATGACTTCTGAGGATTTGGAAGTCATCTCATCTACCCAAGTTGTGTGAATACTTAATGTGTAGTAGGAAGTAGTGAAGCTTCTATAATTAAGGAAAAGGTCAATGCTGTATGAAATCTAAATTCTCTTCAGTCTCTGAAATGAGAGGTAAAGCACAGAAAATATAGTGAAAGATTCAAGTCCAAGACATCATAACTGATTTATTTATGACAGGTATTGAAGCAATTGCCAGTAAGTTCAGAATAAGTAATTTCAATAGCATATGAAAAGCACTGTTTGCATAGGCCTTAATGTGGGGAAGGCCTAGGTGCAGATGGTTTCACTCATTTCAACATTATGACACTTCACTGGTATCAGGGGAAAATTTAGGAAAAAAAGATTTTCAATCAGTCAATAGTGACTGACTGTCATGTCTTACTATTGCAGTCAGTGTTTCGTAACACATACACATCTGTGCTTGCAATATGCAATTCTTGAGATTTAAACAGCCTTTTTACCCTGAAATCAACCTAAAAAAACAAAACAAAACCCCAAAACACCCCATAACCACCTTTTTTTTTTTTTTTTTGGGGGGGGGGAGGGTGGCGGAGAGGGGAAACGGTATTTCATACTGCTGTAGGGAATAAAATAAAGCTTTGGATCATACAACAATTTAATTTTGCAGATGAGAAAGCCTCAGGAACATTTTCTTGAGAGGACAATGTGATGAAACTGCCTATGAGAAGCTCCTAGTGTGGACCCACCAAGAATAAAATCCTTCTTCTGAGCAACTTCCCTTTAGATTCCATTGAATCTTAATCTCTGTTTAAATTTGCCCTGAAAAAATATAGTCTTTAAAATAGAGTCTAGCTTACTGTGACCTTCATGTAGCATATACATAGTACAAATTATTTTTACCTCTGACTTTTAGCCTTGTGGCTTTAAAAAGAGACTGATTTTGTTGTTTGTTTACTCTGTCTTGGATACATATAAAGTTTTCTCTTTATCTACAAAAGCCTGACAGTCTCTATAAAAGGATTCACAGACACTTCCAGTGAAATAGCCAAGCAGTAGAAATGGGTATATAAATCTTTAAGGGCAGCTTTGCATTTTATCCAATGACAGCTTAACTTCAAATTAACAGTCAGCCCCTGAAGTAACTCTCAGAAACCTGTGTCTTGATCACTGCTATACAATCATCTTCCCTCCAACTCAGTGATCTTCTTTACCACAACACAGCTGCAACAGTAGAGGTTCCAGACACCTGGCAAACCTAAGACAGTATCTTGTGCTGTTAGTCATGCAGGCTGAAAAATTCAGTATAAAGGAATTATTTAACCCAGATCTCACGCTTTCTAGCAAAACCTAACCACTGACCTGCCAGACTAAGAAGACAATAACTGCCTTAAATCCTGTCATTTAAGATAACAAAATGACACTTCTCTTTCATTGTAAGGTTACAGGATTCAAATCAATAAAAGTACCAAAACAGGTAGAGCCTTCTAACCAGTGAACCTTCGCAGATATTTCCTGACAGTCTCAGAGAAAGTATCTTTTTCAAAAATACTCCTTCCAATGTTTATAGCACAACAGTCAACTTCTAGTCTCTGTTATGTGCACAGTGTAGGTACCATACTCAGGACTTTTAATTCCACTTCCAAATTACCAAGTCCTTGTCAGCCTAGTTGTAATTAACTTGTACACAACTGGCACAGAAGAAGGCATACTATTCAATCCCAGGCTATTATCCATTATATTGTTTGATTTCTTATTTCAGTGTTTTTGTTTGACAAACCTCATTCTGCAAAGACTAAGAAATCAAGTTCTAGATGCACCATTCCTTCAACATATACCATCACTATAAATCTCCAAAAGCGGGTATAATTGATTTAGTAAAGAGTCTTACTAAATAGAAATGCCTTTTCCACAAATTTCCCACAGAATCAAAAAGCAGTGTTTAAATTGAATTTATCATATTTAGTGTTGTATGTCAGCAGATATGCAGTTAGACGAGTACATTCCTGAACTTCTTAAATACCTCACTATACCTCCTATTCATATGCAAATGTGTAACTTGCAGCAGCTTTGAATACAGGAGATTGAGCACTGGGAATATTTCATCATTACAAAACCAACCTCCGTTGTAGTCTCTGTGCCAGAATCCAAATCTGAAAAATATTTATGATTCAATTTTCATACAGAAGTATCCTCTAATTGTGTGATTTACAGGGAAATCAATCCGAATTTCTTTTACAGTGTGCCAATATGCGTAAAGGAAGAGAGGCAAGATTTTTTTCCCTTTACTTAGGAGAAAAACTCCATAAAGTGAAAAATGAAAAGTTACACACTTCCAAACCCGTTATTATATGAACAGACCCAAAGTTCTGTAATGATAAATAGCTCATTATTTGATCTCATTACAATGGCATTTACATCCGTAGAGTGACTGGAGCCTGAGAAGTTGCTGCCTATAAGCTTTACAGAGTGTCTGCTAGAGATTAGCATACTTTCCAATATATCTACATAGTTTAGAAACTATAACAACGTAGTACGAAAAATAATTGAGAAAAACAGAATTGATGGACAAGGGTAAAGCAGTTGATGTCATCTACCTGGACTTGTGCAAAGTGTTTGACACTGTCCCACACAGCAACCTTCTTCTAAATTGGAGAGATATCAATTTGATGGATGGACCACTTGGTGGATAAAGAACTGGCTGGATGGCCGCACACAAAGAATTGTGGTCAATGGCTCGATGTCCGGCTGGAGACCGGTAACGAGTGGTGTCCCTCAGGGATCGGTCTTGGGACCGGTCTTGTTTAAAATCTTCATCACTGACATGGACAGTGGGATTGAGTGCTCCCTCAGCAAGTTTGCCGATGACACCAAGCTGTGTGGTCCGGTTGATATGCTGGAGGGAAGTGATGCCATCCAGAGGGACCTTGACACGCTTGTGAGTGGGCTGATGCCAACCTTATGAAGTTCAACCACGACAAGTGCAAGGTCCTACACCTGGGTTGGAGCAATCCCAGGCACAGCTACAGATTGGGCAAAGAAGAGATTCAGAGCGGCCCTGCAGAGAAGGACTTGGGGGTGCTGGTCGATGAGAAAATGAACATGAGCCGGCAGTGTGCGCTCGCAGCCCAGAAAGCCAACCGTATCCTGGGTTGCATCAAAAGGAGTGTGACCAGCAGGTGTAGGGAGGTGATCCTGCCCCTCTACTCTGCTCTTGTGAGACCTCACCTGGAGTATTGTGTGCAGTTCTGATGTCCTCAACATAAAAAGGACATGGAACTGCTGGAACAAGTCCAGAGGAGGGCCACGAGGATGATCAGGGGACTGGAGCACCTCCCGTATGAAGACAGGCTGAGGAAGTTGGAGCTGTTCAGCCTGGAGAAGAGAAGACTGCGTGGGGACCTAATAGCAGCCTTCCAGTATCTGAAGGGGGCCTATAGGGATGCTGGGGAGGGACTCTTCATCAGGGTCTGTAGTGACAGGACAAGGGGTAATGGGTTAAAACTTAAACAGGGGAAGTTTAAATTGGATATAAGGAGGAAATTCTTTCCTGTTAGGGTGGTGAGACACTGGAATTTTTTGCCCAGGGAGGTTGTGAGTGCACCATCCCTGGCGGTGTTCAAGGCCAGGTTGGATGAAGCCTTGGGTGGGATGGTTTATTGTGAGGTGTCCCTCCCCATGGAACTAGATGATCTTGAGGTCCTTTCCAACCCTAACTATTCTATGATTCTATGATTCTAAATAAAAATTCTCATAGAGATAATTTCTTGAAATTCATAGAACCTTTGCTATCATAGGAGATCCTTTCCTTACTTAGCCAAAATCACACCTAGTGGCTGGACTCTGAATGACGGGCATGGTCACTGGCTGAGAAACTGTTAGTGCTATAAAAATGACCTGCTAGGTAAACAGGCTCAGGATATAAACAACATGGTGTTGTAAATGCAAATTTAATATGTGTGAAGCTATAAAGAAATCTCAAGGCTGTACAGCATTTTCCAGAACACAGCCCAATCGTAAACTTTAACATTTTGACTTCATAAGGATAGTATATATTTAAGAATACATTTTAGCACTCAGATTGATAAAAGCACATACATTCATCCTTCAGTCTCTTCTAAGATATTTTATGAGAGCAATTACTCCATCTTTTTTTAATTATTTTCTCTTCTTCTTTTCTCTTCCTCCAACCCCCCCCCCCCCCCCAAATGTCAATGGATTCCTTCTCATAACTGTTCTCTTCTGTAACCGGTTAACTCCTGTGATGTTTCTCAAACCAAATACACAGCACTACAAGACTCTAGTCCCTGTACACTGTCACTCCAGAGCCCTCACAAAAAATCAGTCCTTCCTAGACTTACCCTTATGTATGTCAAAGGGATCCTTATACTTAGCCAAGCCTCATGAAGAAAGAAAAAGAAAAAAAAAAAAGCATATCTATTCCTTCACATGAATAGTGGCACTCAGATTAATTGACATTAAGTGAATAATCAGTGACATCAACACTATCAGGAAATAGTGTAAATATCTGAAAGAAACATAATTAAATCCTCATGTTAACTAGACTAAGAAAAATAGAAAAAGTATGTAGTTATATCAAGACTGCACACGTGCATGTACATTTTACATAAATACCATGCAATGAAGAAATAATGTGTAAGATTCAGCAAAAAGATAGCTGTGTCCACTGCATTTCCATATGGCAGCAAACAGCAAACACTTCCTGTTTAACTCTGCTTGAATTGTACTAAAAGACCCTAATGGTAATTAAGAATGTTTTTCTGCAAAATGGCCTCAATTTTTGTGTGCACAGAAAAACAGGTGTCATAAATGTTGAATTATACTGCCTGTTTGTCGTGGTTTAAACCCAACAACAAAGCTTGTTCACTCACTGCTCCCCTTCTTGCCCTCCCCCTGCTCCTGGAGGGATGGAGAGGAGAATTGAAAAGAATGCAACTCCCACGAGTTGAGATAAGAACAGTTTAGTAACTAAGGTATAACACAAATCACTGATGCTACCACCAATAATAATAATGATAAAGGAAATAACAAGAGGAAAGAATACAACACCTCAGCACCAGCCGACCAATAACTCACCCCACTCCGCCCAGCCGAGCACTGACCGATACCTCATCCAACCCTGCAGTCAACTAGCCCTTCCAGGTAAGTCTCTGTTACATCCTGGGCATGACATGCTGTGGTATGGAATACCTCTTTGGTCAGTTTGGGTCAGGTGTCCTGTCTCTGCTTCCTCCTGGCTTTCCCTCCTCCCTGGCAGAGCATGAGGCTCAGAAAGTCCTTGGTCAGACCAAACATTTGAGCAGCAACTAAACACATTGGTGCTATCAGCACTGTTCCCAGGCCAAAAAATCAAAACACAGCACTGCACTAGTTACTAAGAAGGAAAAAAATTACTGCTATTGCTGATCCCAGGACACTGTTACATAACAGTAAAAATTTTATGATTATGGATAAACATCCATTCATTAAAATACTTCTTTATTATATGTTAAAAATGAAAAAATGTGTATACCATACCTCACTTTAGATTTACCAAGCTTTTTATTACCAAATGGCTTCACAACAGCAAAGCAAAACAACCATAAAATCATAGAATCATAGAATAGCTAGGGTCAGAAAGGACCTTAAGATCACCTAGTTCCAACCCCCCTGCCATGGGCAGGGACACCTCACACTAAACCATGTCACCGAAGGCTCCGTCCAATGCAGCTTTGAACACTGCCAGGGATGGAACATTCACAACTTCCCTGGGCAACCCATTCCAGTGCCCTCACAATAAAGAACTTCCTCCTTTAAGAAGTTCCTTCCTCTAAAATTTAGATTTATCTAATCTAAACTTCCCCTGTTTAAGTTTTAACCCATTACCCCTTGTCTTATCACTAAAATCATAGAATAGTTAGGGTTGGAAAAGATCCTTGATACAATGCCACATGTGACACTTTCGAGTCATAATCTATGCCAGAACCACAGAACGAGGTGCCCTGGCTGTACTGAAACAAAGCCATTTCTACTCCTTTCCACAGCTCGTTCAGAGTGCTGCCTTGTCTTTTCTTATCCAAATCACTCTGCCCATGCTTTAGAGAGTGGAACATTATCAAATTTGACATTGCTGCAGGCCTCTTAGCAGAGCAGAACATCAGCTAGGAAATGATTGTGTATGGTCTGTGAATTGAATATATTTCTAGAGGCTCAGTTCTGAAGTGAAGTTATGTTTAACTCACTCTCTCCACCAACCAAATCATAAGAGCCATTTTGAATAGCTGGAGGGCTAGCTGAGAGCTCCACTTGGATAGCACCAGAGTACGCATGCATACTCAAAAATGTGTCAAGATTACTAACAATATAAGCATAAGTTTTAATAACAGAAATACTGTCTGCAAAAAGAGGCCAGTGCTTGCTTTCATGGGAGAAAAGTCACAAATATTATCAACATATAACAATTCACTTGAACCTCTGAAGAAAAAGACACATTTTTTGCCTTCTTTCAACAGAGAAGGTAGTCCCAAGTATATATATCTAAGAGGTCAGCTGTAACTTGACCTTTTTTACCAGAATGTCCATCCCTTTCTTATCACAAAAGAATAATCAAGAACATAATCTCCCTCAGCTTCGTTTACTACCTGTTCTCTGCTCCTCTTTAAGCAGCATGACAGAACTACTCATGTCTTCAGCAAGTTCTTTAGTCTTGAGTTTTGCTTAACTCACGAGATACAAGTCTTGCAAAACGTCTGTGAATTTGTGCCCCATGCGTGGGGCATCTGTGCCCCATTTTACTGAATGGCATCTGAGAGTGGACATCCTAAAACCCAGAGATATGCAATGTACAGACTGTTGCAGGCAGAAGTCTTAACTTGGGGCATTTTTGTAAAATTACTGCCAATTAACATAAAACTTTTGATAATCCATTCATATATTAGGAAAACAAAGCCAAACAGTTAAAAGAACAATGAGGGAAACACCTTTCTTAACCTTTTCCTGAGTTCAACCTCATCAAGCACCTCTCCTCCCCGCTTCTGAACCTCAGCATCTCTTCACTTTTGCTGTGCATTACACTCAGTCCCTCCCAGCTCCTTCAGTGAGGCAATAGGCAGTGCAAGGGTTTCAGGTTCTGGGTGTAATGACTTCCGTGTTCTGTTCCTTGCCTCTCACTCCTTTTCCTAAGTTGCACTATGGGTAGCACACAGCCACAGTCCCTCCAGGGCTCCCTTGCCCCAGGATGTGCTGCACCTGGACCACAGATCCAGCACCTCTTCTGCCAGAGTGTGACACCAGCCTGCCCCAGCAATGTCCTCATCTGCCTCTTCTCCAGCTCCTCCCACTCTCACTCAAACAGGCCTGCTCAGATATTATGCAGCTTTGGCAAGTGGCTGGCAGACAGTTCACAGCAGTGCCTGAGACAGCCAAAATCAGCTGTCATCAGCTGGGTGCAGCTCCCAGCCCCCTGTGTCTTCAGGCACAACACTGCTGGCTGTACCCAGGACGCTTGGGCACAGGGAGGAAGGCTGCTATGAGGTCTCCACACAGCCTTCTCTTCTCCACGCTGAACAGCCCCAACTTTCTCAGCCTGTCTTCATACAGGAAGTGCTTGAGTCTGCTGATCATCCTCGTGGCCCTCCTCTGGACTTACACCAACAGTTCCAAGCCCTTTTTATGCTGAAGACACCAGAACTACACACAATACTCCAAGTGAGGTCAAACAAGAGCAGAGCAGAAGGACAAGATCACCTCCTTCGACCTGCTGGTCACGCTCCTTTTGATGCAGCCCAGGATACAGTTGGCTTTCTGGGCTGTGAGCACACACACACTGCTGGCTCATATTCATTTTCTCATAGACCAGCACCCCCATGTCCTTCTCCACAGGGCTACTCTGAATCTCTTCTTTGCCCAATCTGTAGCCAGTTCTTTATCCACCAAGTGGTCCATCCATCAAATTGATGTCTCTCCAATTTAGAGACAAGGATGTCATGTGGGACAGTGTTGAATGCTCTGCACAAGTCCAGGTAGAAGACATCAACTGTTCTAACTTGTCCATCAGTTCTGCAACCCCATCATAGAAGGCCACCAAATTGGTCAGGCAGGATTTCCCCTTACTGAAGCCATGCTGGCTGTCACCAAGCACCTTGTTGTTTTTCATGTGCCTTAGCATGCCTTCCAGGAGAATGTGCTCCAAGATTTTGCCAGGCACAGAGGTGAGACTGACTGGTCTGTAATTCCCTGGGTCTTCCATTTTCCCCTTCTTGAAAATGGGGGTTATATTTCCCTTTTTCCAGTCGTCGGGAACTTCACCTGACTGCTATGATTTTTCAAATATGATGGCCAGTGGCTTAGCAACTTCATTCGTCAGCTCTTTCAGGACCTGCGGATGGATTTCATCAGGTCCCATGGACTTGTGCACGTTCAGATTTTTAAGATGGTCTTGAACAGGACCCTCTCCTACAGTGGGCCCAAGATCTTCATTCTCACAGTCCCTGCATCTGCCTTCCAACACCTGGGTGGTGCAGTCAGAGCCTTTGCCAGTGGAGACCGAGGCAAAGAAGTCATTCAGAACCTCAGCCTTCTCCAAATCCTGTGTAGCCAGTTCTCCTGAACGCTTCCTCAGGGTGCCTATGTTGTCCCTAGTCTGTTTTTTATTTGCTACGTACTTGTAGAATCCCTTCCTATTATCCCTAACATCCCTGGCTAGGTTTAATTCTAACTGGGCCTTAGCCTTCCTAACCTGGTCCCTAGCTTCCCGGACAACATCCCTGTACTCTACCCAGGCCGCCTGTCCTTGCTTCCACTTTTTATAAGCCTCTTTTTTTCTTTGAATTTTCCTCAGCAGCTCCTTATCCATCCAAGGAGGTCTCCTGGCCCTTCTGCTGCAGATCATCCCTGATCTGTGCCCCCAGCAGGCAACGCACCTCCCTTGAGACTGGGTCAGGCTGACAGATGGGTGCCTCTGTGCCTTTCAAAGTAAAGTCCCCTACTACTATGACCCACCTCTTTTTCCTGGCAGCACCAGTAGTGATCTTCTTTAGCAGTGCAGCAGCCGGTTGTTCATGTTGCTAGATGTTTGTTTCCTCATTAGCCCCCTGCAGAACTGCGAAGCAGTTCTTGGTGGGAACATCAGATTTAACATGAAGCTCCATGCTTTTAATTGTCCTCTTCCTCCTTCTTTTGTTGTTTTATTTTTTTGTTACTATTTCCCAGCCTCCTGGGTTAACGGCCTCCTTCTTTCCTGCATGAGCTATGATGGACGCTTGAGGCCCCTACACAGTTTGGGCCTGGAGCAAGCATTCCTGCTTCTTCTTAGCTTCCCTGACATCTTTTAGCCTATTGATAGCGTCCTGCAGCTCAGCCACCTGCTGCAGCAGGACCTCTACCAGGGCCCACCAGGTGCAGCCCTGCCCATTGTGCATCCTCCCCTCACAAGCCCAGTGCAAGCACTCCCTACACTCTGAGCTCTGCACTGCAGCCTCCCCTCTCATCCGCTCTGTCTGGGTGCCTACGCTGCCACCGCTGGGGCAGCCAGAGCAGAGCTCCCAGACCGGGCCCCGGTTGTAAGGCTAGCGCTCACCATCCCACTCGCCCTGCCTATGCAAACTGCCTCACCGCACTCCTGGTCACGCGCTCTCCCTGGACAGGTTTTACCCACTCAGGGCTGGTGCCGCTGCTCCTGGCTCCGCCCCTGTGAGTCCCTGCTCCCGTCCGCGGAGCTGCCGGCTCCTGGGCAGGTCCTGTCGAGGGCTTGAGGCTCCCTCGGTGGCTCTTGCTGCTCTGAGTTGAGGGTCCTCGATGCTGAGCTTCCCCGCGCTCATGTGGAGTCATCTCTCGAGCTACTCACCTCAGCAATTGCCCAATTATTATATGATTGTTAGGTGTTTGTATGATACAGTGGTGTAACAGTAACATGAAAACAAAGTACAAAAAAATTACAGCAGGCAACCAAACAGGATTATAAACCACCATATTTTTTCCCTTTTTCACCTCTGTCATAATCTATGAAATGCAGGATTTCTGAAAATCCCAGAGTCCAGCAAGAAATTAAGCATTTGATCTTCATCTAGAATAAGAAGTTAAAATTCACATTTCCTAGATTACTAACATCCACACTTTCTGGCAGTCCTGATCCAGAAAACAGTAATTAGGCTTTCTTTCATTTTACATTTTTTTAGCCGTTTGTATAATGGGAAACTTGGGGTCAGCACAAAAAAAGAGCCACATCACTTAATGATAAATGATGTATTATAGTTTTATTATTATTATTACTAGCCAGGATGGCTACGGAGTTGGAGAACCATGTCTTGCCTGTGACATCAGCTCACTTGCCAGTCCCACTGGCATAGGAAACCAATGGAAACCAATACTGGCCTCAGTAATCACATAGCCCAAGCCCAGCCTCCTCCGTACATATAGTACATTAGGGGGTTTCACATGAGGTTTCTATCACTCTCTGGTTTCCCACCCCAAGTCTGTTATGAGCATGTGAAGTTAGCAGGAGTTGTGTGGCAAAATTTCTCTATTGCTTCTTAGCCCTTCTAGCCCAGAGTGGGTTAAACTAGTCTGTTAGATCTGGGCAGATACCATCAAGTTCTGACCTTTTTCACGCTGACTTGTCCCTATGGCAGCTTGTGTACCAATTTCTTCGCAAATTATAAAATCAAGTAGGATAACTACTGCTCATGTTTTATCACCTTTTCTGACAATAATCATATTACATTAGAGTTCTAATAAATTTCCACACCTGAATTTAGTATCCAGATGAAAGATTAATCTGCAGCTAAACTAAGTTTTCTTAATAAACAGTTGGAAGTACTGATCAATATCAAATATGGAAGTGTTTGCATAACTAAGCAGGAAGCAGAAAATGTTAAAAATAATAAGGTCGAACATTACTTTATAAAACCAGGAAACAGGAACTAATAAATTGGACATATGGGGCTCTGCAAATAATAATTTATAACAAAAGTATCTAGCAGCATTATAGTATGTTTATGAAAACAGCAAATATACAAGAGTAAAATTATTTCAAAGATAAGAAAATAATCAGAGATTTACAAATTAAGTTCTAAAACACAATTTAACTCTGAAGTGCTCAAATGAAATAACAAACTTTCCGGGAAGTACCATGCTGTATGTACTATGTCCGCTGATCCACCTCAACACATAAAACACACTGTTGCAAGGGCAGATGCAACTCCTATATCTTGTAATTTCACAGTTGTTATGGGAAAAAGAGGCACACAAAATTACTGTGGATCATTTGATTCATGGTATCCAGTTACTTTCTGGTTACATGGTCCTGTATTTGAGTCTTTAGTTGTCTGTGAAATTAAGGATGAATACAGTTAAGTAAGATTACAATATGGGGTTTAATTAAAAAATATATCTTTCAATGAACAGGATAGCAAAATAATACATGTGTCAATCCTATGACCCCTAGTTCATTATTAGGAATGTCCTATATAGAATCTATATAAGATACTTATTCAAAATATGGTATGTATGCTGTACGCACGTAATATTCTACTTTTAAAACATAGTAGCAAAAGAGTAAAAGTAAGGAACTTTGTATTAATGCAAATTTTCAGCTGCCATAATCATCTCTGTCACAGCTCTTTATTCTATTCTTTTTCTTCTTGTCCTGGGTTCAGCACTAGCAGCCATTTTTCTCCTTCTGAGTACCTGGTGCAGTGCTGTATTTTCGACTTTCAGCCTGGGAGCAGCGCTGATAACACTGATGTTTTTAGTTGCGGCTCAGTAATGTTTACTCTGACCAAGGACTTTCTGAGTCTCATGCTCTGCCAGGGAGGATGGGAAGCCGGGAGGAAGTAGAGACAGCACACCTGACCCAAACCAACCAAAGAGGTATTCCATACCACAGAACGTCATGCCCAGTATATAAACTGGGGGCAGTTAGCCAGAAGGGCTAGATCACTGCTCTGGTCAGGCTGGGTATCAGTCAGCGGGTGGTGAGTGGTTGTATTCTCTTCCCTTGTTATTTCCCTTATCATTATTATTATCATTGGTGGTAGCAGTAGTGATTTGTGTTATACCTTAGTTACTGGACGGTTCTTATCTCAGTCTGTGGGAGTTACATTCTTTTGATTCTCCTCCCCATCCCTCAGGGAGTGGAGGGAGGAAGGGAAGGGGGGGAGTGAGCGAGCAGCTGCGTGGCTCTGGGTTGCTGCCTGGGCTTAAACCCTGACACTTCTAAAATCTGAAATTTCTCCCCAAAACAGTATTTTCCTCAAACATAAAATAATCTGAAGTTATATTAGAGCAAATTTCAACTCTTACTAGGTATAAAAAAAGGCAGTAATTTCCAATGCTGAAGTTAACATATGAAATCTCAATCAGTATTTACTAAAGTCCATCAAAAATATCTATGAGACTTCATCAGAGTGGCCTACCTTGGATCAGGACTGTAGCTCCTGGAACAATGTTAAGTAAAAGGCTGAAGCTAATAAATCTTGTAACAATAAATCAGTATTGCTTTGCAGAGAAACAGCTCTGTGACAGAACTTCAGTCATCACTTAGAACTGGCAATTAATTGTCTGCAGACTGTGCCCATTTACTGATAGTACCAAAAAGGCTGATGTTCCACATTTAGAATTTATTAAGTTCTAGAAGGAGGATTCAGTTCCTTTACTTCCTTGCTTAATGCACTGAAGATCCATGCAGCACAATTTGTATTGCATTCTTTTGAAGTAAAAGTAAGTATCTCTAATATATCAGAGATCCAACGTGGTGATTTGAGGCTCAATCATGTCTTCTTGGGACGAAGTCTTCTTTCTTTGTTAGCTCCAAAATTTGACATAGGGACTGAATAAAATGGATAGCAACTAATTTCCAAACTGTCTCATCTAAGCCAAGTATGCCACATAGTAGTGTTCATAACATGATAAGCAATTCTAGGTCAATGCATGTTAGTAAGAATTGCAGCCTTCTTGAGAAGGTTAGCTTTTCTGTCTCTAGCACTGATTCTAGTATTTTTTTCTCCACTTTTTGAATGAATAATTCAACAGAAACAAAAGCATATTAAAAAATAAGCACAGATGCCAATTTATGCATTCTCTCTCTCTGGCACTTCTAAGTATCTTTAGTCTTGTGGTCTCCAGAAGATAAGAAATGCTGTACACAAACTGACCAAGCATACAAAAGCTACATACATTCCACATTGAAAGGAGTAAATCCATTTCAGAAAAGAAGGATATTTTTTTTTTGTTTTAGTTTAGTTTTAGACCCCCTGTGAAGTGTTTGGTGTGCTGAAAATGTTTCCACTGTTTAGCTAGGAAAGTAGTCAATGATTTCTTAAAATGTATTTTTCTTGAAAGCTATTTTATTCCATCCTATGTAAGTTTAAAATGAATTAATTTATTCTATCCAGGAAGACGTTTGTATTGGACACTTGTTGGAAACATTCTGCTAAGCTGGTTACAAGGAAATAAAATAAAAACACTTTCAATCTTTTGCCTTCTAAAGAAAGTAAAAGGAATGACACGACAGGCTAAATGTAATGCTGAGTGCGAGGTCCTGAGCCTGGGCTGGAGAAATTTCAGGCACAAATACAGGCTGGGTGGAGAATGGATTGAGAGCAGACCTGAGAAGAAGGGTGTTGGTTGATGAGAAGGTCAGTGTGAATTGGCAGTGCACAATTACAGCCCAGAAATCCTGGCCTGCATCAAAAGGATTGTGTCCAGCAGGTTGAGGGACTTTGCTCTCATGAGACCCCACATGGAGTACTGTGTTCAGCTCTGGGGCTCTCAACACAAGAGAGAAGTTGACTTGCGGGAGAAAGTCCAGAGAAGGGCTACGAAGATAACCAGAGGGCTGGAGCACCTCTCCCATGAAGACAGGCTGAGACAGCTGGGCTTGTTCAGCCTGGAGAAACAAAGGCTCCAGGGAGACCTTAGAGCAGCCTTACAGTGCCTAAAGGGGGCCTACAAGAAATGTGGAGAGGGACTTCTCACAAGGCCATGTAATAACAGGACAAGGGGGAATGGCTTTAAGCCAGTGAAGGGGATATTTAGATTAGACAGTAGTTAAAAATTCTTTACAATGAGAGTGGTGAGACACTGGAACAGGTTGCCCTGAGAAGCTATGGCTGCTCATCCCTGGAAATGTTTGTTGGATGTGGCTTTGAGCAACCTGTCTAATGGAAGGTGTCCCTGCCCATAGCAAGGAGGTTGGAATTATAGCAACAAACAAAAATCAACTCTATTTTTAAACTAAAAAAAAATAAATAAATCAGATGCCATATACTGAGGTGAGATGCCTTTTATTTTGGAAATAGTATGGGCTAAGGAGATTAAAGTAAATTGTAAAACTATCCATTTTAAAGATGTGTTTGAAACTCTACAATACAACAGAGAGGAGAATTATTCTCCTAATATAGGAATGAGTACTTGGCTCCTGAAAAAAGCAGATTTCTCCAGAAAATTAATATTTTAAAGCTTTATTAAATGAGTCAATTTAACAGAGGAAGGAAAAAATCTTTGACATCATTTAGGGCGTGAAAAAGGAATGTCAATCCTTACAAACTTTGCCTAGCTTTGTCATAACCTTACTGATCTGAAGTGTGTAACATGAAAACCCATACAAAAGATGAGGCCTATATTTTTCATATAATCTGACATAGAAATTATATTTCTACTTCAGATATTAATAAATTCATGGTGTAATATCACATATCACATATAAGCAATGTTTGAGACAGGAAGAAGAAGCAGAATGAATTTTGATGTTCATTTCCATAGAACATTCCTACCAGACATTGGAGGCTTTTCTCAGTTCCACTTAGCACTCACCACAGTGCACTGATTATCCCATCTTGAGTTAAATATTTAGATTTTCTGAAGAAAAAAAAAACCAAATAAATATTAAAAAAATAAAGAAGCATAAAACAGCCACAATCACCACCACCCCTCCTGAAAAGTAAGATTATATATGTTCAATATAAACATATGAATTGTAAAGACAAAGAGGAGGGGATAAATGACCGCAGAAAGTTTCCTTGCAACTACTACTCATAGATTTTCATAGATGTGCTAATGAGATAACCATTTTTAGTTACTGGCAGCATGGGCAATTACCTTCTGTCTGTCAACTATCTGTAGATTACAAATACCATTTTACTAAGAGGTCATATTTCTTATCTGTTTTAAATACCCCTTCAGATGAAAGATTACTGCCTCTGTATGTATGACTGTGTGTGTGTACATTCATACACAGACCCTCACTTGCTCATAAATTTCCTTAGTGAACATCATTAGGTGTTTTTCAAATTGAAATAATTATTTAGAAACACAATTCTTAGTGAAATACTTGAGAGTCATGAACCTAGCAAAAGCTTATAAACTGATTTAATAAAAGGTATATGACAAAAATAAAGTAATTGGCAATAGACCCCAGTGTTCAATAGTATTTCAGTTGGGATTTGGAAGGGATTGTTTATTTCTTTTTTAGGATTTAGGTAATGCAAACGCAAAAGCATGATAACCACTGAGAATTTATTTTATTTTTCCCCTAGTCCTTTGCATTATAATCAGAGAATTGACTATTTTGTTCTTTCTTTGAACTGCTAGTCTCCACTGTAAATCATAGAATAGAAGCTACTTTAGTCTTTTATTTCTAGCTAGCAAAAAACATTTTAAAGAACAGATAAACATTTAGAAACAAGAATAACATTTTCTCTGTATTTCCTTAAGAAAGTCCTTACAATTACATTAGGCAATGTCTGAAAAACTGAACTAGTAAACATTATGAGAGCAAATTATATTGTACACAGAAGTACTTCAATTACATTGTATTTGAATACTCAGTGGTCTTAAACATAACTAGTATCTTCTTTCAAATCAAATAAGCTTTTTCATTTCAAAAAATGAAAATTGGTCATTTTCTTTTTTTTTTCAGAAAACTTCAGGAGATTATTTAAGTATATAGATCTAATGTCAATGTTTGTCATCTTTCTTTCAAACAACCTTTTTTAATGCAAACGTAACCTTTTATTTTTTTTCCCCTGAAGAAGTTACCGCAAAATTTGTAATTCATCTTAGTGTTCTTATTTATATTTCCAACATGGGAATATTTAGGTCATCGTCTTTGTGACATTGATGGATTTCTTTCTAATAAATTGCTAAGTAATGGAATGTTCCATTGAAAAAAATCATGAAAGTACACTACATCTGTTACTATATTCACTACACCAAGCTCAATGAAGCACCCAATAAAATATTAAAGTTATTTTCAAAGCTCTAAGGGAACTAACTTCCATAAAATGTGACCTAAATCTTAGGGTTTGAAAACACTAGTACATTTGTAGTTTCTCATGTCTCCCAAAGTAGATTAGTAGCTGTAGCAAAATCAACTTAAAAACCTAATACTCAGCTTCACTCTTCATTAATTTGCTCTATAAAGTCGAAGCGTATGGTAGGGTGCACAAGATTTTAAATCTCACCTAATTTCTTCCGCCTATGTGGGAAGAAAGAAAGAATGGCACAACTGATCATAAATGTGTCTATGTTCCTTAGTACATGAGAAAGTTTTTAAGAGAGAGCAGTTGATTGTCCAAAAAGCTAATACCACAGAAAGTGGGAGGAGTTAAATCAGAGTGACACTTGTCCATAGCGTATGAAGTTGCTGAAAGTCTGGAGAGTGTACAGAGAAAAGATTTAACAGCTACTTCAGAAATTATGAAAATAGCACAGAGATAAGATGAACAGTATTTGTGCAGAAATGAAATAAACATCTAACCAGAGTATGCTAGCATTTTCACAGGAGAAAATACTGACTGCAAAGTTAAGAGACTTAGGTAATGATTGAGAAAGGCAAAAAAGTGAAAAAAATTGATAAAATGATTTTTTTTTTCATTTTTGTGGCCAAACAATGAAAATATCAAGGGAAATTAAGACTGGCACATTTCTTGAAGTTTTGAAATAAAGAATGGATACATTTTAAAAAGGAATCATTACATTTACTGCAAGCTTTTGGCCTTAATATTCCAGACAGTGATAAATACACAGGCAGACAAATTATCTAACTCTGGTCTTAACATAGATGAGACTGTAATTCTTGGCTCTCATCCTTTTGGACTGTCGTGGTTTAAGCCCAGCTGGTAATTAAGTACCATGTAGCAGTTTGCTCACTCCCCTGCCTTCCTCCCCTGGCCCCCGGGCGGATGGGGAGGAGAATTGAAAGAATGTAATTCCCACAGATTGAGATAAGAACAGTCCAGTAACTAAGGTATAACACAAACCACTACTGCTGCCGCCAATAATAATACTGATAAGGGAAATAACAAGGGAAGAGAACACAACCACTCACCACCTGCAAATCGATACCCAGCCCGACCCAAGCAGTGATGTAGCCTTCCGAGTAACTGCTCCCAGTTTTACATCCTGGGCATACCACCTGCTGTGGTATGGAATACTTCTTTGGCTAGTTTGGGTCAGGTGTCCTGTCTGTACTTCCTCCCAGCTTTCCCTCCTCTCTGTCAGAGCATGAGACTCAGAAAGTCGTTGGTCAGACTAAACATTCTGACCAGCAGCTAAAACCATCAGTGTTATCAGCCCTGTTCCCATGCTGAAAGTCAAAATCACAGCACTGCATCAGCTACCAAGAAGGAGAAAAATGGCTGCTAATGCTGAACCCAGGACATGGACACATTTGTATTGCCTGACTGCCCCTGAGGTGTATGACAGAAACTCATAAAGTCAGGGAATAAAGTTCCTTTTGGTTCTTAAGATTGCAGTGTAAGGCAACAGATAAAGACGAAAATATTCATGTGCTCTCTTATTATCAAGAATACTCAGCATCCATATTTGAACAAATAATTTCTGGCCATACAGCACACGCCACATTGAAATATTAATAGCAGATGTCCATGAATATGGACTACTAATTTACATAATAATTTATTAACATATTAAATTCAGCAACTGTAATTTACAATACAGATTAAATCCTATAGCACAGGATTCTTTCAAAATATAAGCTAGAAATACTAATTTAAACTTTCAAGCACCATCTATTGTGCATTTACTTTATACAAAGTTATATTTTCTGTTGTGTTAATGTCTTTGACTTTCTCTGTTTATTTTTACCCTATGATTTATGTAATGTCTTTGCCAGAAGAGGTGGTATTTAATTCTATTGCATTATCATCGTCATTATTAGTGATGGATTCATTTGCAGTTTCATCACTAAAAACAGTTCATCATCTGCAAAGGCAAAATTATCTTCATATAGATTCTGAGATAATTGATTCCTCTATTTATATGCTGAAGAGAATCTCGGTCACTCAAATTGGGAATGAAAACAATTTTTTCCCCTTCCCCCTTTCTTTCATACAACAGTGACATGAAACAACTGCCATTTTCACATACAATATAAAAATAATTGGTGACAAAACAAGTTTAGTTACTCCCCATGATGTTACTTGTTGCAGAAAAGGTGTTTCTTAACAGTGTAGCTTGGCTACATGAAATGGACACCATTTTACATCATAAAAGAAAGCATCTTGAAATATCGCTGAAAAGAAATATTGTATTTATTAATACTTGAAAAATTTTCATACTCACCATCTTCATTCTTTCTTTTTCATTATTCTCCTCTAAGAATACATGATCATTTTGCAGCACAGAGCACAATTAAAGATTTACAATAGTATTGCTACAGAGTACAACTGAAATCTCTCACTCCAGAAGGGTGAGGAGGGGAGGAGTGAACAGCAGTGTTCTGAGCACTTTTGACAATGTAGAAGGGATTTCTGTTTTTTCTTTATGATTTTAATTTTGATTAATTTCTTTAGTATCTGGAGTGGAGAAAGGGCATGCAAATTGATGATATGGGGCTTTTTTGGCTCACTGGTGACACAGTTTTGATCTAGATCAATTGTGCTTTCCAAGTGATTAACATCTGAGTACTTCTGAATGTGTCTGAGTATGCATATATATTTCTTCATTTGATTTATAAGCGTACTAAAAAAATACCTATGTCACTCCATAGACAGCATGGTTAGAAGTCATATAAAGAAGAAAATTCTGTTCTTGCCTGAAAAAAAGTATAAACAAGTGGAAACTTTAACTTAATTATAAATAACTTAAAGCCATCTTATAAATAGTTCTACTTTCAATACTAGATCTATTAAGTTAAAATAATTTGTACTTTTTAACTTCTTAAATTATTTTTTAATGGTCTTTTAATGTATGTTTTCATTTGGTCACCCAAAATGAAACAAACATTTGTTATTATTATGATTATGATTATGATCATTAATATTAATATTAATATTATTATTGTTTTGACCTGAACAGTCTATGGACCTACCGACAGCATGAAACCACCATATTCTGCTATAGTTTCGACCGAAAGAACAAAAACTGTTAAAAAAAATACATTGGTTAGGCTCTATTGTAGCTACACTACACTTCAGCTTGTACTTTAACTTGTTTCTCATTATGGTGCTTAACTGATTTTCATGACTGTCTAAATTTACAGAATAAATGAACTCAGAAATAAATACTCCAAGCCTTTGTTTTATATTGCTCACACCACGGGGACTTTTGGAGCACACCATAGTTTCCTACCAGCATAGGATGGTTTCTTTAAAAGAAGGAAACCTGGGAAGGCATCCTTTTGAAAGTTCTTGACCACAAGTCAGGACTTGGTTGAGTTAGACACTGAATTCTCAAATTCTAATACAATTAAAAACTCAGAGGTGCATGAACCCAGTTGCTGGACTATCCTACAGGAAATTACCTCAAAAATAGATTATTACATGTATTATCAATGCTCATTGTTTTTACATAGCAAGGTTTTGGTAATGAGGTGGCTGTAGAGATGGCTTCTGTGAGAAGGCACAAAGGGTTATGCCCACATTGAACACAGCCAATTCTAGCTGGCTTTTAAATGGACCCACTGCAGGACAACATCTGAGCCCCACAGCCATGGGTAGGGTAGCTCTTGTAAAGTGTTTTTAAGAAAGGGTAAAATATGCTGTGCAGCAGTTGAGGGAGAAAGGTGAGAAAAAGAAAGGTGTGGGAAACAACCATTCACTCACTAGTCAGTGAAGAAAGAGAGGGACGAGGTGCACAAGGCATCAGAGCAGAGATTTCCCTGCAGCCTGTGGAGAAGAGCACACTGAAGCAGGTTGTCCCCCTACAGCCCACGGAGAGGACCATAGTGAAACACGTAGTCCATGCAGCCTGTTGAAAGGACCTATGCTGAAGCAGTTATGGAAGGACTGTAATCAGTTAGATGGATCCATGTTGGAGCAGGGGACAAGTGTGAGGAGGAAAGAATGGCAGAGAGGAACTGTTATGGTCTGACTGCAGTGTCCCATCTTCATACCCTGTACCACCTGGGAAGAGGAGGTAGAGGAGCTGGGAATGAAGGAGTGAAACTGAGTCTGGGAAGAAGGGGAGTGTGTGGGTCAAGGTGTTTTAGTCATTGTCTTAGTTTCTCACCTTCCAATTCTTTTTTTAACTGGCAATAAATTAATGTTGCTCTTCAAGTCTGTTTCACCTATGATGGCAACTGACCCACAATTTTTTCCATTTTCCATCTTTTATTGTCCACCTGTTCTGTTG
This sequence comes from Lathamus discolor, assembly GCF_037157495.1. Classification (NCBI taxonomy): domain Eukaryota; kingdom Metazoa; phylum Chordata; class Aves; order Psittaciformes; family Psittacidae; genus Lathamus; species Lathamus discolor. The sequence continues at coordinate 79,158,828 of NC_088885.1, forward strand.
GGGGAAAGAGGAATAAGATAGTGGCTGGGTTGGGGGTCTGGCAGCCGACCAAGGTCAAGCCAGCACACAATGCTAGAAATAGAAACTCATTCCCCCTTAGGACAAAACTTATGTTCAGCTTGGTGACTCAGTAGTAGATCTTGGTGAAGAAGCTATGAATTATGTGGGCTTACCTATATTTTGTACAATGTTTAGTGGTTTTGGCAGCTGTATATCAATTACCATTACAGAAACACTCCTATCTTACATGCCTGCCCATTCGGATCTATAACATCTCTCTGTCTGCTTCTATTAAAACAACAGAAAAATAAATTATATCAGCATCTTCCAAAAATAAGAAATCAGCCTCCATATATATCATTCTGTATGAATGGCAGCATTTAACACCTGGTTGTACAGAGCCTTGGGTGACAGGGTCCCTGCTATAGGCAGGGTGTTTGGAACTAGATGACCCTAAGGTCCTTTCCAACCCTAGCTATTCTATGATTCCTTTCCTGTTAGGGTGGAATGGGTTGCCCAGGGAGGTTGTGAGTGCTCCATCCCTGGTGGTGTTCAAGGCCAGGTTGGATGAAGCCTTGTGTGTGATGGTTTAGTGTGAGGTATCCCTGCCCATGGCAGGGGGGTTGGAACTAGATGATCTTGAGGTCCTTTCCAACCCTAACTATTCTATGATTCTATGATTCTATGATTCTTTGAATGAACAGTTTTTAAACATGTATTCCTGTGTACGTTTGTTTGGGTTTTTTTTCAAGATATTTTTTAACGTATTTTAAAATAGTTAAGTAATTTTAGATAACTTCTCATTATCACTTATGAAAGTTTGCATTTGGTATGAAAGTATTCTGAGATCCAGAATAATCTGAGGTAGTTTCAACACTAAATGAGTGTCAGTCACACTCACATGCAGTCTGTATCATTTTAAAACAATCACTGTCAGGACGTTCTTTTATTTTCTTCTGAGGAAACAAGGACTTTGAAATGCCTAGTTACAATCAGTAGTCCAATTATACTGAATTAATTAGCATTTTTGTTACCCTTTTTTGTGTCATTTTCTCAAAAGAAAAGCACACACCTAGATTTTAAGAAAGCTCAGGTGTT